>NC_135727.1:43562337-43926496 GCF_964656455.1 Halichoerus grypus | reverse complement strand
TTTCTCCTCATCCTCGATAACACTTTGTTATTTTTATATGTGTTTTTGATTGTAGCCATCCTTGTAGGTGTGAAATGGTATCTCGTTGTGGTTTTGATTTGTCTTTCCCCAGTGACTAATGATGTTGAACATCTTTTCATTTGCTTAGTGGACATTTGTGTATCTTCTTTGAAGAGATGTGCATTCAGATTCTTTGCCCTTTTGTTAATTTGGTTATTTGTCACTTTATTACAGAGCTGTAAATGTTCTTCATATATTGTAGAGACAAGGTCCTTTATCAGATATATGCACATGTATTTGTAAATATTTTCTCCCATTCTGTGGGTTTTCACTTTCTTGGTGATTTTTTTTTTTTTTTTTTTTTTAACTTTTTAATGTTATGTTAGTCACCATACAATACATCATTGGTTTTTGATGTGGTGATCCACGATCCATTGTTTTCATATAACACCCAGTGCTCCATGCAGTACGTGCCCTCCTTAATACCCATCACCGGGCTAAGCAATCCTCCCTCCCCCCTCCCCTTTAAAACCCTGTTTGTCTCTCAGAGTCCAGAGTCTCTCATGGTTCATCTCTCCCTCCAATTCCCCCCCCCCGCCTCATTTTTCCCTTCCTTCTCCTAATGTCCTCCATGCTATTCCTTATGTTCCACAAATAAGTGAAAGCATATGATAATTGTTTTAAATTTTCATGAGGTTCACGTTATCTATTTTTTCTTTTATTGCTTGTGGTATCATATCTAAAATTCTATTGCCAAATCTGAGGTCATGAAGATTTACCTTTATGTTTCCTCCTAATCGTTTTATATTTTAAACTCATAATTCGGTCATTAACACATCTCTAGGTTTTTTAAAAATTTTTTCTTGTTTTCTTTAAATTTTAATTCCAGTGTAGTTAACATGCAGTGCAATATTGGTTTCAGGTGTACAATATAGTGATTCAACAGTTCCATATATTACTCAGTGCTCATCAAGATAGGTGTACTCTTAATCTCCTTCACCTATTTCACCAATCCCCCCACCCACCTCCCCTCTGGTAACCTACACTTTGTCTTCTACAGTTAAGCATCTGTTTCTTGGTTTGTCTCTGTCTCTCTCGCACTTTTCTCCCCTCTGCTCATTTGTTTTGATTCTTAAAATCCACATATGAGCGCCGGGTGCCCGGGTGGCTCTGTGGGTTAAGCGACTGCCTTCGGCTCAGGTCATGATCCTGGAGTCCCTGGATCGAGTCCCGCATCGGGCTCCCAGCTCAGTGAGGAGCCTGCTTCTCCCTCTAGCCCTCCCCCCTCTCATGTACTCTCTCTCTCTCATTCTCGCTCTCTCTAATAAATAAACAAATCTTTAAAAAAATCCACATATGAGTGAAATCATATGGCATTTGTCTTTCTCTGAGGGGCTTATTTTGCTTAGTATAGATTCTCTAGCTCCATCCATGTTGTTGCAAATGGCAAGATTTTGTTCTTTTTTATGGCTGAATAATATTCCATTATCTATATCTGTATCTCACATCTTCTTTTTTTTAAAGATTTACTTATTTGAGGGAGAGAGACACACACACACGAGACACGAGTGAGCACGAGCATGTGGGGAGGGGTCAGAGGGAGAGGGAGAGAGAATCCTAAGCAGACTCTGCGCTGAGCACAGAGCCCCACATGGGGCTCCATCCTACGACACTGAGATCACAACTTGTACCGAAACCAAGAGTTGGATACTTAACCGACTGCACCATCCAGGTGCCCCTATATCACATCTTCTTTATCCATTCATCTATTGATGGACAGTTGGGCTGCTTCCACAGTTTGGCAATTGTAAACAATGCTGCAATAAACATAAGGTTGCATACATCTTTTCAAATTAGTGTTTTGGGTTTCTTTGGGTAAATATCCAGTAGTGAAATTACTGGATCATATGATAGTTCTACTTCTTAATTTTTTGAGGAACCTCCATACTGTTTTCCACAGTGGTTGTGCCATGTTTTATTCCTGCCAACAGTGCATGAGGGCTCCCTTTTCATTATATCCTCATCAACACTTGTATTTTCTGGACTTTTTGATACTAGCCCTTCTGATTGGTGTGAGGTGATATCGCATTGAGGTTTTTTTTTTTTTTTTAAAGATTTTTTATTTATTTATTTGAGAGAGAGAGAATGAGAGAGAGAGAGCACATGAGAGGGGGGAGGGTCAGAGGGAGGAGCAGACTCCCCGCAGAGCAGGGAGCCCGATGCGGGACTCGATCCCGGGACTCCAGGATCATGACCTGAGCCGAAGGCAGTCGCTTAACCAACTGAGCCACCCAGGCGCCCCCGCATTGAGGTTTTGATTTGCATTTCTCTGATGAGTAATGATGTTGAGCATCTTTTCATGGGTCTGTTGGTCATGTATATGTGTTCTTTGGAAAAATGTCTACTTAGGTCCTCTGTCCATTCTTTAATCAGATTGTGTTTTTCCTTTTCAGTTGTTTGAGTTCTTTATATATTTTGGATATTAACCACTTACCGAATATGTCATTTGCAAATAACCTCTCCCATTCACTAGTTTGACTTTTTGTTGTGTTAATGGTTTCCTTTGCGGTGCAAAAGCTTTTTATTTTTGCTTCTGTTTTCCCTGCCCGAGGAGACCTATCCATAAATATGTTGCTAAGGCCGATGTCCAAGAGATTACTGCTTATGTTTTCTTTTAGGAGTTTTATGATTTAAAGTCTCACACTTAGCTCTTTAATTAATTTTGAGTTTATTTCTGTGCATGGTATAAGAAAGTGGTCCAGTTTCATTCTTTTGCCTGTAGCTGTCCCGTTTTCCCAATATCACTTACTGAAAAGACTGTCTTTTCCCCATTGTAGATTCCTGCCTCCTTTGTTATAGATTCCTTAAGCATCTGTGATTCTTTCCCTGCTATCTGTTCTTTGATCAGTTATAGGTTTTTAATCATGGAAATTTAAGGATATTATATTAGTTTCTAGCGATGTTATGTTAGTTTCCTAAGGCTGCTAAACCGAATAGCAGGGACTGGCCAACTCAAATAACGTATCATTTACGGCCTCACACTCCTGGATGCTAGAAGTCCAAAATCATGGGTCAGATGGTTGGGTGAGTCTCGGCGCTATGAGGCAAGCATGTTTTACAGGCCATTCTCTTTGGCTTAAAATAGCCATGTCCTCACAATATGTGCTCACATGGTCTTTTCTCTGTCAGTGTCTACGACTCCAATTGTTCCCTTTTCATAAGGACACCAGTAATATCGGATGAGGCCTACCCTAATGATTTCACTTGAACATGAATACGTCGGTAAATTCCCTATCACCAAGAGATCTCACATTCTGAAGGACTGGGGGTCAGGATTACAGCATCTATATTTTAGAAGCACAAAATTCAACCCATGATAGTCAGCCTCTGGACCCCCAAAATTCATGTTCTCTACACACACTACATTCATGCTGTGCAAATATCACCGAAAGGCTTCACCCAGTCCAGCATCAATGCTAAGGTGAAATCTCACCTAAATATCCTGTACATAGATAAGGGTGCACTTCCAGCCAGGATTAATGCTGAGGCAAATTTCCTTTCCAACTGAGAATGTGTGACAAAAGACCAGAAGTTATCTGCTTCCAGTGTACGATGACTGAACAGGCCCAGGATAGACGTCACTATTCCAAAATCAAGAAATCGGAAGGAAACAAGGGCTCATTGGTCCAGAGCCATTATAATAGATTTTAAGGATTGGGAACAATCCTCTCTGGCTCTAGGCTCTGACCTCTGAGCCCACAAGGGTGACAGCCCCACATTCTCTGCCATGACCTCCCACCTGTCCCGGGATGCTGTAGTACCTTCTTCTGAACACCATAGGTGTTCCTAACCTTTGGAACCCAGGAGGCGGCCTCGGTCTCAGGAATCAAGGAGGAGATGGCTCTACAGACCCTGGCATTGCGCCTCTGGGTCTGCAGTGGCAGTGGCAGCCCCGCCAACCTCTGAACCTTCAGTGGGGTCCTTTGCCCCTTTTCGTGAAGAATAGCACATGTTCCCAGGGAGATATAGCTGTGGGCCCTTCTCTCGCCTGCCGAATCCCAGCAGTGCAACAGTCTTCCTTCATTTTGCCCCATCTGTTTCCCCTTCAATCCAAGCTGGCCTTGTTTCTCCTGGCATTAAATTCACAAAATGAAACGCTTGTTGGCTTTCCCTGAGCTTCAGAGATTTCAAGCCATCTCACAGGAGGGTCCTCCACACATCTTTCTTGGATAACCATATCTCTATCCCTGGCTTCTGCTGAGATGGTCGATTGGACCCACGTCTCACATGCCTAAGCTCCCAACTAATGGTTTTCCCCCAGGCACACCCTTGGCCCTTTTCCTAAAGCAGGCTACCTGGATAGGCTGAGAAGGTTGCAAAGTATTATGTGATCATTTCTTTTTGTTTCATGGTACCTTCTTCAACTCATCTCCACTGGCATTTATTATAGCCGTAGGGAGAACCTGGGCTGCTTCTTCAACCCTGTGCTTTGAAATCTCCTCAGCTTACTGTCCTAGTTTATCAGGTAAAAGTTCTACTCTCCACGAAACACTAGAACACAATTCAGCCAAATGGTCTGCCACTTGGATAACAAGGATGGCCATTTCTCAAGTTTCCAATAACATGCTCCCAATTTCCATCTGCTATCTCACCCTTGACACTCACATTCCTAGCAACATATTTTTCATGATGATATATGCATTCTGTAAGCTGATAGAGTCTTTCCCTACAGCTCTCCTCTTTTCTGTATGAGCCTTCACCTGAGATACAATTAATGCCCCTATTTCACCCAACTGTCCTCTAAGGCAATCTTGGCTTGTGCTATCGTGCACCTTGAAACTCTACCACCTTAAGCCATCGCCTAATTTCAAAGCCGCTCCCAATTTATTGTTTGTTACATCATCACCCCGCTTCTGGAAACAAAATCTAGTGTGCTAGGGCTATCATTTTAAAGTACCACAGACTGGGGAGCTTAAGAAGACCAGAAACATGTGATCTCACAGTTCTGGAGGCTAGAAGTCCAAAGCAAGAGTTGTGGGCCAGGTTGCTTCCTTCTGAGTTGTGTGAGGGAAGGTTCTTTCCTTGGCCTCTCTCCTAGGCTCTCAGATGGCTGACTCCTCCCATTGTCTTGTCCCATTTTCTTCTCCATATACATGTCTGTGTCCACGTTTCCTCCAAGGAAATGTTGTTTTAGGTTAAGGCCCACGCTAAAGAGTGTATTCTAACTTGATTGCCTTGCTAATGACACTGTCTCCAATTATGCTCCCACCTGAGGTACTGGGGTTAGGACTGCATCCTATGACTTTGGTGGGACAGAATTCAACCTACATGAGATGAGATACCTGAGCTGTACATGGGCCCATGCAGTACCTCTTCCATCATACTGATTATTTGGTGTCCCATCAGAGAACTAAGGGGACCTCATTCACCCTCCTTTTACTCAAGATGATTTCAATGTTGCTTAATTTTATTGTATGTTTTATTTATTTTTTTCTAGTTTCCTACCTGTCTGATGGAAGAAGATACTCTGATTTCAGTTCTTAGAACTCGATTAGAATTACTTTTACCAACCAGTATTAGGTCAACTGTTTAAGAATGGCATTTGTGCTATTTAAAGAATTTGCAATTCCCCCATGAAGGATGACGTATTCAGCCAGCCAAAGAGACAAATCTGGATCATCTATAAAAATCAAAAAAACTCTTCTTTAACCTATCAGAAGAGGGACAGGAACCCGCCCCCCCGCCCCCAGAGAGACAGATCACAAATTTTATTTAGCATCATCAGAACACTTGATGTGATACGCAACTGATGAATCACTGAATTCTACCTCTGAAGCTAATTTAAGAAAAGAAAACAATTTTAAATTTAGGCAAATGTGTAAGTATTTTTAATGATTTTATAAGGATTCCTTTTTGTATTTGAATTCTGCCTTTGAAGGAAATGGTTTGACCATTCTCTTGTTTTCTTTTTTGAGGGGGATGCTTTTTTAAATTAAAATTGAATTAGCCACCTTACAGTACATCATAAGTTTCAGATGTAGTGTTCAATTATTTATCAGTGGCGTATAACACCCAGGACCCATCACATCATGTGCCCTCCTTAATGCCCATCACCCAATTACCCCAATCCCCCATCCACCTCCCCTCCAGCAACCCTCAGTTTGTTTCCTATAGTTAACAGTCTCTCATGGTTTTTTACCCTCTCTGATGACTTCCCATTCAGTTTTCCCGCCCTTCCCCAATGGTCCTCTGTGCTGTCTTTCATATTCCACATACGAATGAAACCATATGATAATTATCATTCTCTGATTAACTTATTTCCTCTTATTACCTTATTTCACTCAGCATAATACCCTCCAGTTCCATCCACATCGATGTAAATGGTAAGTAGTCATCCTTTCTGATGGCTGAGTAATATTCCATTGTATGTGTGTGTATGTGTATATATGTATATACCACATCTTCTTTATCCATTCATCTGTTGATGGACATCTCAGTTCTTTCCACAGTTTGGCTATTGTGGACATTGCTGTCTTGTTTTCTGATTCATGTTTTTATCAGAACTGGAGGCAATGGTTGGTCAGTTATGTCACATGATTTCCAAGAGCACTTGCTGACCATGTCAGAGAGTTCCTGCTCAAACCACGGTGGCTCAGAGAAAACGGTAGATTCTGGGAGGAAAGAAAATGGCCCAGCAGTGGGCCATGACAGAGTCATTCTGATGGCAGTGAGAACTTTAGTTATGGGACTCACACTCTCTCTAGGAGCTAAAACTGAAATAATTACAATTTGGTTGCTTTGGGTGACATCTGAAAGTGTAAATGGTGTAGGCATAAATCAGCCAATGTGATGGATGACCTTTATCTGTATGACCTTTTCCAAAATTCACCCAGTGTATTGCTTGCGGGATGCCTAGGACATGTACTTTATAACTTCTTAGTCCATTTCTTAAGTCTCTTGGGCTCTCTTTAAACTTTTCTTTCTCTTTGTCTCTCTATAAGGTGTTCTGCACAATTCCTTCCACCTGTTCTAATTCACCAATTCTCTATCCAGCTGTATCCTATATGCTGTCTAGAATTTCTTCAATCTTTTATTCCAGTGGTTATGATGTTCTGTTCTAGAACATAATTGTTTCTTAAAAATACTTTGCTTTTGTAGGTAATTAGATATTTCTTCCTCATGTTTTATGTATCTTATCGCTTATTTATATATGTTAAACATATTTTAATAGTTTATATCTGATAATAAGCCTTTACTAGATACAGTTTGGGTTATTGATACTACTGACAGGGGCATGCTTTTGGATTATGTCCTTGTTTAGGAGGACTTAATCTGTAGGAATATTGTTAGAGCCTCAATTAATGTTAAGCCACTCTAAAAAGAGGTAGAACTTGTTGTTCCATATGGCAGGCATGAATCAGTTTGTGGTCCAGATGACCTATAACTCTATGTGGCGTGTTTCTGATAGAGGCAACACGAAGTTTAGAAGATGCCAGAATCCCACTGTGATTGGTTGATGGGATGCAGAAGGGTATGCAATCACATGCACATGTGACATGGCCTGACGTAGTGACGTGCTTCCCTGCATTGCACTTTGTCCATTCAGATATGGAGATTGCCCGTGACGTCAGGAAATGCAGCGACTGTAAATGGGCCAGTGCCCCTCGGCCGCCGCCATTGTCCTTCCTTTCGAGCTGTCGGGAAGGCGAGCCCCACGTGGCTGAGCCTGGCTGTGAGACCTCTCCTTAGGAAAGCCTGGGCACAGACGGAGGATCCCACGGCAGCCGACCCGAAGAGCCCGAAGCAGAAGCAGCCAACGCGCCAATGCTGCCGCCGCTGCCGCCGCTGCCGCCACCGCCGCCACCGCCGCCACCACCACCCTCTCACCAACACCGCCCTCCCCACCCCGGTACAGTTTCGCCACCTACTTCCCCAGGGTTCTGAAGCAGGTTCACGAGGGCCTGAGCCTCTCGCAGAAGACCGTGAGCCTCATGGATTCGTTCGTCAAGGACATCTTCGAGCGCATCGCCGACGAGGCCTCTCGCCTGGCCCGCTCCACCAAGCGCTCCACCATCACCTCCAGGGAGATCCAGACAGCCGTGCGCCTGCTGCTGCCCGGGGAGATTGGCAAGTTCGCCGTGTCCGAGACCAGCAAGGCCGTCATCAGGTACACCCTCCGCCAATGGGCTGCCTCCGGACCGCCTGACCACCTCGCAAACCAAAGGCTCTTTTCAGAGCCACCTCACTTGGCCCAAAAAGACCTGTAACTCTCCAGAGACCCACCTACTCTAGCGTTTGGACCTGTGCCATTCTGCCCGTTCTTATAACACTTTTAGGGTTTATGAAACGTTACCAAACTATCAACCCCACTTTACTGTATGTCTTTAGTGCAATTTGTTCCGAGCAAAATCATCAATTTACTTTAACCACGTTGCAGTCATTTGCTTGCGTAGAGTGCCATTTCTGTCAGTTATTGGACCTGTGCCATTCTGCCGATTTTTATCTCACTTGTACCATGAACGAAACATTATGAAACATCACAGCTCCACTTTAATATATGTCTGTAGTGCAATTTGTTCCAAGGAAAATCAGAATTTTCCTTAACTGTATTGATTTTCATGGCTTTCCTAAATGGTCATTTCTGTTAATTATTTCTCCAAGTCAGCCTTATGGGGATATTTGCATAATGGTATTTACCCTTTCGCTTTCATTCTCTCACTAGTGCATGGTGGAATTTTCGAGAAGTTCATGATGTCTGATATGGCAACAGATAAAATGCAGAAGTAGATGTAAAAATACATCTGAGTTCTTTAGGCTAGATATTAAGGAGATTTTCAGATATCTGAAACGATGTCAATCTCCTCTCTACTTTTTTAGGAAACATATTTTTCACATGCATTTGTAATTTATATCAGCATGATGTCATGGGTTTTTAAAAATTATTTTAAAATAAATTGACTAAAATTTCTATTCTAATGTTTTGTTAAAGTAAACACTGTCAGGTACAACTGGCACAAAAGTTCTTTGGCTTCCTATTAATTTTGAGACGTGTAAAGTTGTCCTGAGACCAGAAATGGTTCTGGAGATTTACTCATTCTGGTGCAATCAGGTCAACTGAAAATAGCCTCTTTTCGGTGGTCAACTTTCAAAAACAATTCAATGCCTAATATCCATCAAAACTTCCAAATCATATTGCTAACTTAAATGTACTTTATAGAATCTTCAGTTGACTTTGGCTCCTTGGACTAATGCAAAATGGAGGGAATTAGTAATCTTAGTTTATCTGGAGACTTCTGTTGAATTAAATCTCACAGGTACACCCAACAAAAAGGGGGGGGGGGTGAGGGACTTTCAAATCATAATGTTGACAGAAACTTTCTTGTCACCTTCCTGACTCAAACAGGAACGACAGTAGCATGTCATCAGCAAACATGATATTGGGCTTTCGCTTGAGGTCTACGTGTTCACAATAACATCTTTGGTTTTCTAAGTGTTTTAGGTAACGTAATGGATCTAAAACATTCACACGTGCTGTTTCACCACCTATCGAGATTAACATTTTTTAATACCTTTTGGCTTATTCCCATAAATCATATTATAGATTTTCCAACAGTAAATCCTGCTAGCATTCTCGGAAGTAAATCCCTTCCTCCTGGATGGCCTTTTCTCGACATTATCTGGGTCCTTTCCTGTGCCTATTCCTGTGTGTAGTCAGCAACAGACTATAGAGCTCGGATTTCTCATGACTTCTGCACCCTTGGCCACTTGCTTTTCTCAACTGTCCCCAAAGTCTTACTGTGTCCTGGGGGCTTCAATTTCCCAGAAGCAGCCCGGACCCAAGGCTTATTCGGGCTCCCTCTGCCGCAAGACCGTGGACTGTGATAGAAGGCAAACCGGGGGCTAGTGGAGTGGGCTTGACCCCTTAGTCTTTCCTTCACCTGTTTATGTCTGGGTGTCCAACTCTCCATGCTCCTCATATGTGAGGCACAGCTGTGCTTGAGAGAGCCAGCTGTGCTCAACCCTTCCTGCCCCCAACTAGGGCAAGTTCTGCATTCCAGGCATTCCCCTACCTCTGTTCCTTGACCCTCCAGCCCCAAGAAGCTGGATTGTACTCGGAATCCTGTGAAAGTCACATTCTTTGTTTGTTTATTCCTTATTTCCTCCTCAAAGAGAGGCTGGCTACTCCTCCCAGGTCGGACCCCACCCTCACCCAGCAGATCATTGTCCAGCACATGTGTCAGGGTTGCCAAAGGACCTGATGTGTGAGGTAGGGTGACCATATAATTTCATGTCCAATTAATGCAGATGGTTTTGAGACTAAAAGGGGCGCTCTACATAATTGTGCTGGGACAGCAGGCAAAATCAGGACACGAGGACCCCCTTCTAGGGAAAAGGTCTGGAGACAGAAGAAGGACATCTCTTGGGGCTTAGGGATTTGCAGAGCACAAAGGTTAGTAGGAAGATGAGAGTGCATCACCTTTTCCATAATTTGTTCTCTTCAAAGTTCTGGTGCCTTTGTTTTCTGGGGAAAAGTAGTGTGTTACGAGGCTGCACTGACAGGGAAAGGAGACACAACATGGTCAGCGCAGCTGTTTGGATCCTACAACTGCTGGGAACTAGTGGGACTAGGCTCTACAGCAAGAGTGATTAAGGGCACAGGTTTCGGAGTCAGATTAGACCTGGGTTCAAACCCCAGCTGTGCCTCTTACTAGCTGTGGTGTCTTGGGTAAGTGACTTGACCTCTTTGAACCTCAGTTTCCTCCTCTGGACAATAGGGTCTACAAGATTGTTGAGAGGATTCAGTGGGATAATGCAGACAGAGTGCTCAGTGAATGGTGGCTATACTTATTCTCAGTCCTGAGAGGCATGCCCTCAGGCAGTTGGAGGGGTGGTGGTGGGGATGTGATTTGATGCCAGACAGCTGTATGGACTTGCTCTCCTGGCTACCTTGGTCCCATCTGTTTGCTTAAGGCTGATGGTGAGATAAGGGAGGATGACTTTTCCTTTCCTGAGCCTCTGTTAGTAAAGTTGCAGAGATAATGCTGCTCTGAGTTGCGAGGGGAAGTTGCTAGGGAGCAATTGGAAAGTGCCTTGTTACCTTGCTAGCTTTGGGCATTGCTGACTCAGGGTTTTGTTGGCAAGCTGTTCCTCCTCACTCCCACTCACCCTCTCCCACTCACCCTCTCCCTATCCAAGTGCCATTCACCTTGCAAGTCTTGGCTCAGATCCTACCTCCTCTGTGAAGATGACCTGACCATCCCAGCCTACAGTGACTTCTCCCTCCCTGAGCCTCAGTACCTCCAACTGCAAAACGGGTGTATTCTTTATAATGCCCCTCCGGAAGGGCCATGATTAGGGTTGAATGAGGGAATAGATGTAGCATGCCAGGTGCAGTGTCTGGTACAGGCCTATGGTGAGTTCCCTGCCTCCTTCTCTTCATACTAGCTGAACCCCCCACAATGTGTGCATCCTGGTCTTGATCAGATGCAGCTTTCTATTGGTAGTCATTTGGGATTATGCCTGTGCTAGCTCTCTGTTCAGTTGTAATGTCACAGAGGTTAGGGGGCCACATCTTATCCTTCCTCACCTTCCAGTATCCAGCACCACACAAATCTCCATAATAACCATTTTTTAAAATCGAGCTCTGTAAGATTCTATGCGGCAGGCGCTCTTCCGTGTATGTTATACACACAGGTCCAGTCTTTACCCTTTGCCCCCATATTTTCCTTACAGGACAGGCAGGCATAATTCCTTCTGTTGAGAAGAGTGAGCCCCAGAGAGGCTGGGTTATCCACTACCCAAGCTCACCTATCTAGCGAGTGGCCTAGCCAGGAATCAAATCCAGTTTTGACTCCTGTGCTAGATTGTTTCCAATGAATGCCTGGGAATGGGTGGATGGGAGGATGGACAGAAGTCGAGACCAGAATAGGAGTGCCTGCACCTTTACTTTTACTTAGTAGAGGGAGGCTTGCTTGAGAAAAGCCTATAGGTAGTAAAGATAGAGGATTCAGAGGGTCCCCAAGCCCAGGTAAGGTCCCTCTTGGACAGGAAAAAAGAGGGGGGGGGAGTGATGGGTCAAGCTAAACCACAGGGAATTCCACAGTGGCTCCAAGATCCCAAAAATTAGCAGTGGAGGAGGTGAATAAGCAGGTGTCAAATGAGCCTCCTTTGAAGAGGCTTATTAACCCAGAAAGTTTTGAATTCCCTTGGAGTCAAGGCTGAGCATTTCACTCCAATAGAATACCGATCATGGGATCTATGATTAGGTGTGGAGATAAGCTCTGCTGCACTCTGGCATCAGGGATGGTGATGGGGAAAGCAGAGGGGATAGGCCATTTAATTCAGCAGACCCCAAATCTGGTCGGACTTCAGACTGACCTGGGAACCCGTGGCTACGACCTCACACAGCAGGCTAGAAGGCTGGTAATCTGAGGCTAAAACACAGTCTGAGGCCTAAACCTCCAGCCCGGGGCCTGAGCACTTCAGGGTCATGGGACTGTGCTCAGCCAGGCTTCACCTAGATCTAGTAGAGCTAGGCCTCCTACAGGTAAGTGCTTCAGGGGTCCACGAGCTGTGTCTTTGGTCCCGTCAGATCTTCCAGAGGCCTCACTCGGGTCAGAGGGAAAAGCCCTTCTCTGGCTGAGCTCCAGGGTTTCCAGCTCTATCCCTGCCCTGCCTCCCAGGGATTAGGATGCTGGCAGCCTCAGCGAGGGAGCCCGGGATATCCAGGCTCTCCCCCTGCCTCAACTGGCCTGCCACAGCAGCATCCAACTACACTACCTGCTTCCATTCACAGGACCCCTCCAGCCCCCACCCCAGTCAGGGAAGCAGCAAGAAGCAAGAAGCTAGGCTGGGTGTTAGGTAGAACAGAGGTCTAATCCTGGCTCGCCTGCTTCCTGAACTGTGGGACACATGGCAATTGACTCAACTTTCTAGTCCTAGGTTTATTCTTTGTCCATCGGGGATCTGGACAGTACTTACCTCATAGGGTTTTAGAGACCCGTGAGGGACGTTATCATGCCCTCCCCCCCCCCCTCCAACTTCCCAGAAGGGAGGAAAATCCACTGTCAGAAGTGCAATAAAACTGTCAAATCTGGGGGAGGTCATCTATCTAAACCGTACAACTCAGCTTGGGATACGATTTTTTGTCGTTCTCTGCAAACAGGATAAAAATTCCCCTTTTCCCTTAAGATCGGGGAAAAACAAAGGAAAACCTGGACTCGCCACTTTCAAGTAATTTTCAGCTCTCCAACCACAATAGTTTAGCCATGCTATCCTCAAGAAGGGTCAGGAAATCTCATGTTCGGGTTTACAGCACAGCCTGCATTCATCTATTCATTTATGCAACAAACATTTGCTGAGTACCTACTACATCAGGCACTGCTAGGTGCTGAGAATCACAGGAGAATAAGCCGAGAGCCCATAAACTGGTTAGAGTCTAGAGGGGGGAGGCAGATACTTTGGTCAGATAGTTATAATATATTAAATGCTATGACAGAGACGTGCTCAGGTTATTTCGGGAGCCCAGAGGAAGGGCATCGAACCCAGTCCAGGGGCTAGTCAGGAAACTCCTTCTGGAAGAGGTAAAGTGTAAGTTATGTGGGGTTTGTAGTGTTTTTCACGTTTCACGTCATATTTTGTTTGTTGTTTGTTTTGAGTCCTGTTTTCAGAACGAGGAGGCAAGAGGAAAGGGAGACGTCTCACGCGCAGAAACAGTAGGCGCTGATTCCGCTGCAGAAGCAGCTTGGAGGCTGGGGGACTAGGGCGACCAACTGTCCCAGCCTGCCAGGTACCTTCGAAGGGCTTCCTAGGATGCAGGACTTTCAGGTTTAATACCAGGTCAGGCCCGTGTTGCCTATGACTGAGGGGCTCCCGTGACGTGGGACTGTCCGTGCTGAGATCAGAAAAGCCCTAAGCAAACCGGGAGGAGTTAGTCACCCTTGCGGGAACTGCAAGGAGTTCAGCATCTCTGGAACTTCAAATGCAAGGCAGGAAGTGGTAGCAGATGAGATTGGGGGGAAAGGCAGGGACCAGATCATGAAGGGCTTGGTGTGCCATATTAAGGAACTGGAACTAGTACCTTGTCCTCTAGGCAGCGGGGAGCCTTGCAGGGTTTTAAGCAGGGAAGTGACAGGCTGTCTGGTTTGTGTTTTCGTTAGATCACTCTGGCTGTAGGTATAGAAGCTAGATTTGAAGGGGCCACGGCTGGAAGCAGGAGGTCGTTGCCTTAATCCAGGTGACAGCGATGAAGGCCTGCTAAGAAGCAGTAGGGACGGAGTGGAGAGGAGAGATTCAGGGACTGCTTGAGGAGTGAAACTGGTAGCGTAGTGTGACTAACTGGACATGGGGAGAGAGGGACAGCAGAGTTGGCAGTGATCACTCCAATTTAGAAAAAAATCTACACACATTTTGGATAAGAGAAAATATAGAAAGAAAAAGATAACCAAACATCCATCTACCCACCACCCAGCGTAAGGAATAAAATATGACAGATACCATTGAACCCGCATGTGCCCCTCCCCTGCACCCCTCCCTGACCCCCCCCAGAAGTAACCCCTCTATTAAATTGATGTTTCTCATTTCCGTGAATTTCTACCACATAGGTATTAATTGCTAAACAACATACACTGATAGCATTGTTCTGCATGTTTCCAAACTTTGTATAAATTATATCATGATGGAGGTATTTTTCTGTAACACGCTGTTTTCTCTCACTGTTGTGTGTGAGATACAGCCATAATGATACCGATAGCTCTGGTTCACTTATTTTCATTGCTGAATAGCATTCCATTGTATGAACATATTTCTCATCCATTTTACTGTTGATGACCATTAGATGGTTACTGCATTTCTGGTTAATAAATACAAAGCTGCTAAGAACACTCTCATACATGTCTCCCTGTGCTCAGGTCTCTGGATTGGGTGCCTAGGAGTGAAGTGCTACAGTCAGCAGTGTGTGCATCTATCTCCTGCACACCTATCAATATTGTCCAAAGGAGTCAGACCACCTTGCACTCCAACTAGCGATGCAGGTGATGTCCCCGTTGCTGTAGCTCCTCACCAACATTTCGGGTGATCAGTCTTTTTTATTCCTTGTGGCTCCAGTGCTGGGAAATGGTATCTCATCGTGGTTTTAGGAGGCGATTCTCAGTCTACTTATAAGCTGATGCCCTTCCTGTGTAATTTTTTTTTTTTTTGGGGGGGGGATACATGTATGCTTACTCTTTTGTAAAATGCCTGGTCAAGCCTTCCTAATGTTCATAAGCGCTAAGCCATAGAATCCCCTCTAAGTGGCCCTTACCCTTCACCATTATTGGAACTGTTTCACACAGTCACTGTTTGCTTTTATGTACCCATGTTTTATGTACCTATGTTTTCATTGCTCTGCAGCTTTACTTTGACGCATCCAGGTGTGTGTCCTGAATCTAGGGAACCATGGCTCTCCTCCCTTCTGGAAAATTACCAGCTATTTCCTCTTTGAATATTGTTCTTCTGCCATTTGCCCGGTATCTCCTTCACCGAGTCCCACGAGATGCACTTTTTAGATTTTTGGTCCATGCCTTATGTCTCTTTACCTTTCTTTTACCTTTCCTTCCTCTTTATCTCTCTGGGAGCCATTCTCCATAATTTCTTTTCTCTCTCTTCCCATATGCTAATTCCCTATCCTGGTGGGTCTAATCGGTTCTTTCAAAATTACACGAACTTTTTCTTCCAGTGGTTCTGTTTTTCACTTTCAGAAATTTCACTCGACTCTTTGTGAGATTTGGTTGTTTCTTCTCTAGGATTGTTGATATCCTCTCCTTTACTTAAACATGTTAAACCCTTTTTAAATAGTTTGCCCCTGGCAAGAAGTCTTTGAAGGTGTACATGTTTAGTTTTTTTGAATTATGAGCATGTTAGGGAGGGCTTTATCTGTGGGGACCTTCTTAAAGCATCTGTTAAGTGTGGGCTCCTCCAGAAAGGATTTGACTTGCATTTGCCCACATCTGGGATTCTGCCAGAATTCACTGAGCCATACTGATAGTGTTTGTTGGAACTCCAAAGCCACATGTGGGCAGAATTGTGATTTCAGATTCTCAAAGGAGCCTTCCCACACCTCAGCCAGACCCAAGGCCAAGAGATACAAGTTTCCTTGTCGTCTCCCAGTCCTTGTAGTCAAAACAAAAGGGGGGTGGGGTGGGGCCAGTTTTTCACTGAGGGCCTTATTTAACAAGCATGAGGGATTGATACAGAAGTCTCAGTTGTCTATTAATCTCTGGCTCTTTTCCAGCTCATCCAAGTATTTAAAATGATATTTATAATAATTTTTCACAAATATCGGCATTGGTTTGGAATGGGAGTTTTTCAGTAATCTGTTCCAAATAGTGTCCAGATAAAAAGCGTTAGTGACTCTTAAGCGTGTAAATCAGACAAGGCCCACTCAGTAGTAGTCAGATGATGTCTAAGCTACTCTGCAAGGTTTGAGACAACTTGCATTCCCATGCCTGTTGCCTTGGAGGGGCTGGTTAGAGGGATGGCTCAGCTGGATCTCTGTCCCACTCCAGAGAGTCTCAGAGCTTCTCCATATTGTATTTCCAGCAGGATAGGCAAACTTCCTATATGGCAGGTCAGAGCCTTCAGGAAACAAGACAGAAGACACCTTTCCTCTTAAAGATTAGATCCATAATTCACATAGCATCACTTCCACCATGTTTCATTAGCCAAAGCAATCACATGCCTGCCCAGAGTCAAGAAGTTTGTGTGTGTGTGGGGGGGGGGGGGTTGGTAAGACAGAACCTCTCAATGGGAAGTGTCGAGGACTGAGCAGCCTTCCTGAACCTGACACATAGTGTCATGCAACACACATTTCTTGAGATGCTGCTGGGTGCCACACACTGAGTATGCCATTACAACAAAGTCTTTGGTTCCCTGGTCCAGAGTGGTAAATTCTGGAATTCTTTTCCACCTCTCTCGCCCCTAGTAGAGTGACCTGGCCCATGTAACAGATCCCTCTAATCCAAGGCAGAGCCTTCACCCACTTTAGGAATCCCCTAAATCCCGACACTTCAATTGTAATCCATCCCTCTCCACATGCCTACAAAAGTACATATCCAGAGAGTCTTAAATAGGGCAGGTTTGAGGCCACAGAAGGACTTTAGGGAGGGGAGGGGGGGAAGCACAAGCAGCCCCATACATTAGCCTTCCCAGCCTTTTGGAGTTTGTTCAAGGCAAGCACTTGCTTACAAATCTCGATTGGAATCAATTACACAATGAAGACTGAGGTAGGTGAAGTAATCAATGTTGCTTTTCATTTTATATTTATGTATTTCCTGTCAAGCAGGTTAATGCAGGGAAGAATGGTTTCTGTGAGCCTCTGATAGGCTCAAACATTCAAAGGCTTTCAACACATCTGATGGGCCAGCAACCGGAGTGAGATTCAAGAGATCAATCGGGGTCCTGGTGTCAGATATAAGCCAGTTGCTATGTGATCTTGGGTAAGGCCATTCACTTTTCTGGGAAGACCCCACATGGGAAATAACTCTGAATTCCTAGAAGGGATAGAATTCACTAAGCCAGTCCAGTTATTTTAACGAGCGCAATAACTATGCATACTATTCATTCCTAAAACAAAAATGCCCAGTTGTATATTGACAAAATACCTGGTGAAGCATCAAGTCCACACATAGTCCTATGGTCCCTGCCTAACTACGACCCCCTTCTCATAGTAAGACCTTGGAAGCAGAGGTAGTTAAATTATGGACAGGGTTCAGGATTATCATGTTCAGAAGAATCATGGGTTATAGCAGAAGCTGTGAGGGACAAGACTGACCATGTCAGCACCCCCACATGGTTGCTAGACAGCATGGCAAGGACTGGATTGATGACCATGTGGAGATGAGGCCTAGTGCTCTCTTGTCCCACTGATGTCCTCCTCATGGATCGACCAAAACCTACCTGTGATCCCGGATTTGTTTTTAAAGTACCTCATAATAAGAAGAAAGAGTAAGAGTAAGAGCCACTTTTCCAAGCTTTCTCCTCCCCTCCCAACACTCATTCTGCTCTTATCCAGGAGTGACAGGCCATGATCAAAGAGGAGGAGGGCTATGATGGGTCCAGAATCAGGACCAACCCCATTTTATTGGCCCAGGTCTAGCTAACTGTGTTTTCATCTTGCCAAGTCAATGTGCTGGGTTTTGTATTCAGGGTCATGTACTTGAGGTAAAAAAATAAAAAAAAAAATTCAACTTCAGACAGCTCGAAGAAAAAGATGGGGAGGTGCAAATCACCTTATGTCTCTTAATTCATTAGCATTGTTTTCTTAATTTGATGGAGAAGACAGGAGACATGTCTACCCTAGTCTTGGAAACATGGCTTTATACTATAATTACAAGCAAGCAAATGATAATAATTTAAAAAGCTCGTAACAGGCAAAGAAACACACCAGTTTACTCTTCAGTGTCCAAGGATGAACACCAGGAAGTCTATCATGGGCTCATCTCGGGGTCCACCTACTCAAACTTTAGGTCAATGGTTAGGGGGAAGGGGCTGCAAGTTGTTCATTAGCTCAGAGGAGTCTGAGACTTGGCTGCTCTCAGTTGAAGCTGCCATCATTCTAATGATGCATAACTGCAGGTCATGAAAGTCTACCTTTCAAAAACGAAGCATAATAGCCCAGAAAAGAAAAGAATCACAGAAATAAGAACTAGTTATAACAGTAACTTCAGTTTCTAGGGAGATTGAAGTAGGTATTGTTGTTTTTTATCATTTTGATTTAGCTACATCTGTACTGGGTTTGCATCCTCAGTCATGTACTTAGATGAATTCCCTAATAGGTGACATGTTGATAAAAGGGTGTTTGGGGTATGCTTGTTCTATTAATACCATTTCCCCCATTTTCATGCTTGTAATTCGTCAGTTACAACAGTAAAGTCAGTTCCCTTAGTTTGTCTTTTCAGTAAAATGTATAATTAGATTATAATTGCTCATTTAGACCCTTTGGTCCCCGTTCAGCCACTGAGCCAATAATCAGATGTACACAATCCTCCTTCTGGGCTTCAACAGCCAACTCCATTTTTCTTCTTTCCCTCCTAGATTTCAGGCATGTCAGTCACCCTTACACTTCAAGTCTTCATCCCATGGCCCAATTATGATCCATTGTTTAAACTGTTTCACCAAGGATCCTATTTGTTTCCTGAATTTACAAATGCAAAACACGGTGAAAGATATCCTAATAGATTAGATTTCCTAAAATGGCTTCTCACATAGTACAATACCTATGAGACCAATATGCAAGAATAACTGGTAGGAAAATTGTGTATGTGATACAGAGAAACACTGGCATTTTGAAGCAGAAATAATTAGCATGATAGAAATTAAGAGATTAAGAGAAATGCATTTTGTTTTAACTGCTCCACAATTCTTTTTTTTTTTTTTTAAAGATTTTATTTATTTATTTGAGACAGAGAGAATGAGAGAGAGAGAGCACATGAGAGGGGGGAGGGTCAGAGGGAGAAGCAGGCTCCTTGCTGAGCAGGGAGCCCGATGCGGGACTCGATCCAGGGACTCCAGGATCATGACCTGAGCCGAAGGCAGTCGCTTAACCAACTGAGCCACCCAGGCGCCCAACTGCTCCACAATTCTTAATCTGAAAAGGTGCATAGGTCTGAAAAGAGCCTTTGGTCTCCAAAATTTTTGTTTCAGACCTATAAGGTTATCTCAAGACACCACCTGAAACGATTTACTTGCAGTTGATTTCATGGTAGATTTTCTCGGTTTCCTAAGGCAGCATACGCTTTTTAAAAAATCTTCTCAGAAGATTTTTCTAATATTCCAGAATAATAACAAGTACTAATTCTGATGGGGGAGGGGTCCTTCGTCCTGAATCCGAACTCTAATGATCCAGTGGAGTGCTCCGGAGGTAATGGCTCATCAGAGTTATTCTACATTTAACCAAACAATTCAGGGCATCTCTTGAGTATTCTGACGGTCCCCCATTCTTTCCCTTAAGCAAGTGGGGCTCTAGAAAAAAGGTGAAATCGTCTGTGAGTTCAATCTCTCCCGGCAGGACCCCATTGCTCTTCTGCTGGGTTCAAGAAAGGTTTTATCTTTTGTAGTTTATCTATCTTGTGTCTCATGTGACTGAGAATGAGATTCCTTACAGGTTTCTAGATCCCATCACAAAAAAAAAAAAAAGATTTTCCAAGTTTTTTAAAAATGCAGAGGGACATTTAACAATATCGACCCAACATTGTGCTTTAAAACACACCATAGTTAGGGGCTCCTGGGTGGCTCAGTCGGTTAAGCGTCTGCCTTCAGCTCAGGTTGTGATCTCAGGGTCCTGGAATCGAGTCCCAAATCAGGCTCCCGGCTCATCAGGGAGTCTGCTTCTCCCTCTCCCTCTGCCCCCTCCCTTGCTCATGCTCTCTCCCTCTCTCAAATTAATAAATAAAATCTTTAAAAAAAAAACACATCATAATTAATTTCAGATGGTTGAAATCACAGTGTACGTACGTTCTCTCACCACAATGATAAGGATCTAGAAATCAATTGTTTATAAGGAACTGGAAAATATCCAACTGCTTTGCAATTAAGTAATGAGTGTACAGCAAAACAAACAAATAAAAATCCATAGAAGTAGAAAAAAAACAAATGAAAATAAGAAAATATTGCCTAACAATAATACTAATGCTGAAATCGTTTGAGAAAAAAAAAAGGATTCATCTTAGTTCTATTAACTGGTCACCGTTGTTTTCTTAATTTTTTGGAAAGGGCAAGAGATTTGTCTATCAGCAGGTCAAGATTCATATCCTTAATCATCATGATTATAAGCTAGCAACCAAACAACTACAGGCAAAGAATCGTACATTGTTTCTTTCCAATCTGCATGCTGAAAATCACTGGAAGGTTTGTGCTTTTTTCGTAACCTCCCCACTCCTTGGGTCAGTGGATCTAGTCAGAGGCTACAGGTCTTCCACTGGCTGAGCCAGTGAGGACTGAGGCATTGGCTGTTCTCATTAGAGGATCGAATTACCCATGCCTAATTGCAGGTCACAAAGGTTTTTGTTTTAAAAAAGATTTAGGCAGGAAGAGACAAGTATCAGAAAAAACTGAGTGAATTCAGAGAGTAACTTCAGACACCAAGGAGTTTAAATGTGAATTGCTTCCTGAATATGGCATTTAGCTATTTTTGTAAACTGTGTGCCCTCATTTATATGTGCAAATGAATTCCAAAAAAGGATAGCTTGCAAATGGGTTATGCTTGATTATGTGTTTCTGTTGTCATATCACTCATAAAGAAACTCTGGTTGAGGGAGGTGTTAAGATGGTGGAGGAGTAGGGGAACCCTAAGCTTGTCTCATCCCTCAATCATAGCTAGATAGTTATCAGATCATTCCGAACACCCAAGAAATGAATCAGAGGCCTGAGAGAACCAAATCTGCAAGTTTACAAGAAGAAAAGTGACCACCTTTTGGAAGGTAGGAGGTACAGAGAGTTGAATTGGGGGAGATATAGCTGTGGATATGGCGGTGGGGAGGGAGCCTGCTTACAGAGGCTACTGCAAACTATTATAAGCCGTCAGGTGCAAAATCTGAGCTTTTATAAGTCTGCTGCCACAGAAGACATGCCTGGCTTAAAGGCGCTCAGGTGGCAAAGTGGGGAGGAGTCCCAGGGGGCACAGCAAGGTCCAAGGAACCCTTGGGTCCCAAGAAGAACGGGGGGGTGCCTCCTGCTAAACTATTCCCAGGCCTAAGAGCAGGGAAGCCAGGTGGGAGCCCTGGGTCTTGGTGCCAGCTTTCTGCTCTGTTTTGCCATAAACTGTGAACCGCCAGGCAGTCACGCACCTGCTTTCCTGAGACTGGCCAGCAAATGGCAAAAGTGCAGCAAGACCCTCCCCTGGAGAAACAGCATGGGTCCGTGCCACGGGAGTCCCCAAAACTTGGAGTTTTGAAACTCAGTCCCATGCCTGAGATAAAAAAGCTTGGACAAAAAAATTAAAAAAAAAAAGCTTGGACATAGGCAGGGTGAACCCAGGGTTCAGATGGAAACCGGGGACACGAGCACGGTGATAGATTGTTCTTCTGTGAGGGCTCACTGAAGAGTGAGGAGCGGGAACCTTCAACTCGGGGGTAGAGAGCAGGGCGCCATCATATTCACCCCGCCCATCAGCCCTGAAAGCCTTCAGGGCACAAAACGGCGCCACCTAGCGGAGAACGGAGCTGCTCACACCAAGTCCGGGCCCCCTGTGCCCTAGAGGGGCATTTCCACTGAAACAAGTCCCCTGAGAATCAGCACAGCAAGCCCCTCCCCCAGAAGACCAGCACAAACAACTTGATGGCACAAGTCAACTGATCACAGAGTGCCACAAAGCTTCAGCTCTAGGACAAATAGGATCTAGCTTCCTTTTCACATTTATTTTTACTTTCTTACTATCATACTTCCTTTCTATTATTTTTTTTAATACCCTTTGTAAAATTTTTTATTTTTATTTTTATTTTTTATAGATTTCTTTATTTATTTTAGGGGGGGGCAGAGGAAGAGGGAGAGAATCCTCAAGCAGACTCCCTGCTGAGCATGGAGCCTGAGTCAGGACTCAATCCCAGGACCCTGAGATCATGACCTGAACCGAACCAACAGCCAGACACTTAACTGACTGAGCCACTCATGTGCCCCTATTACTGATTTTTAAAATTTTTAGACATATGTATTTCATTTTTTGTTTATTTTCAGTTTTGTCTTGTTTTCTTTTTTTATCTTTTATTTTGGGATCTAGATTCTTTTAACAAGCAGACCAAAACACACCCAGGATCTAGGGTTTTTTTTTGGGGGGGGGGTTGTTTTTTTCTTTTTTTGTTGTTGTTTTTTGTTTTTTTGGTTTTTGTGTTGTTTTTTCACTTTGGGGATTTCTTTTTTTCTTCTTTCTTTTCTTTTCTGGACAACATGGCGAGACGGAGAAATTCACCCCAAAAGAAAGAACAGGAAGTAGAACTCATGGCCAGGGATTTAATCAATACAGACATAAGTAAGATGTCTGAACTAGAATTGAAAACAACGATTATCAGGATACTAGCTGGGCTTAAAAATCTCAAAGAAGACACGAGAGATTCCCTTACTACAGAGATAAAAGAAGTAAAGTCTAGTCAGGCTGAAATTAAAAATGCTGTAACGGAGATGCAATCCCCCATGGAGTCTATAAAAATGAGGATGGACGAAGCCGAGGAGTGATTCAGTTATATAAATGATAAAATTATGGAAAATTATACCAAAACTGAAATAGGAAGAAATAGTAAACTTGCACAGACCCAGAACCAGCAAAAAAAATTGAATCAGTAATGAAAAATCTCCAAACAAACAGAAGTCTTGGGCCAGATGTCTTCCCAGGGGAATTCTACCAGACATTTAAAGAAGAGTTAATTGCACACCAATGTTTATAGCAGCAAAGTCCACAATAGCCAAACTGTGGAAAGAGCTGAGATGTCCATCAACAGAGGAATGGATAAAGAAGATGTGGTATAGGGCGCCTGGGTGGCTCAGTTGGTTAAGCGACTGCCTTCAGCTCAGGTCATGGTCCTGGAGTCCCGGGATCGAGTCCCACATCGGGCTCCCTGCTCAGCAGGAAGTCTGCTTCTCCCTCTGACGCTCCCCCCTCTCATGCTCTCTCTGTCTCATTCTCTCTCTCAAATAAATAAATAAAATTAAAAAAAAAAAAAAAAAGAAGATGTGGTATATATATATATATACAATGGAATATTACTCAACCATCTGAAAGGATGATTACTTACCATTTACATCAATGTGGATGGAACTGCAGGGTATTATGCTGAGCGAAATAAGTCAGTCAGAGAAAGACTCTTATCATATGGTTTCACTTGTATGTCGAATATGAGAAACAGCGCAGAGGACCATTGGGGAAGGGAGGGAAACCTGAATGGGAAGTTATCAGAGAGGGAGAAAAACCATGAGAGGCTCTTAACTATAGGAAACAAACTGAGGGTTGCTGGAGGGGAGGTGGGTGGGGAGGATGGGGAAACTGGGTGATGGGCATTAAGGAGGGCAGGTGATGTGATGAGCCCTGGGTGTTTTACGCAACTGATATATTATATAAACACTACATCTGAAAGTAATGATGTACCATAACTTGGCTAATTGAATTTAAATTAAAAAAATAAAGAAGAGTTAATACCTATTCTTCTCAAACTATTCCGAAAAAATAGAAATAGAAGGAAAACTTCCAAATTCATTCTACCAAGTCAGCATTACCTTGATTCTAAAGCCAAAGACCCCACTAAAAAGGAGAATTACAGGCCAATATCCCTGATGAACAGGGATGCAAAAATCCTCAATAAAATAGTAGCAAATTGAATTCAACAGTACATTAAAAGAATTATTCACCACGATCAAGTGGTGGATTTATTCCCGGGCTGCAGGGTTGGTGGTTCAATATTCACAAATCAGTCAACGTGATACACCACATTAATGAAAGAAAGGATAAGAACCATATGATCCTGTCATTAGATGCAGAAAAAGCATGTGACAAAATACAGCATCTTTTCTTGATAAAAACCCTCAATAAAGTAGGGATAGATGGAACACACCTCAATATCGTAAAGGCCATATAGGAAAGACCCACAGCTAATATCATCCTCAATGGAAAAAAACCGAGAGCCTTTCCCCTATGGTCAGGAGTAAGACAGGGATTTCCGCTCTCACCATTACTATTAAACATAGTACTGGAAAGGCACCTGGGTGGCTCAGTCGGTTAAGCATCTGCCTTCGGCTCAGGTCCCAGGGTCCTGGGATCAAGCCCCGCGTCAGGCCCCCTGCTCAGCGAGGATTCTGCTTCTCCCTCTGTCCCTCCCCTGCTCGCGCGCTCTCTCTCTCTCAAGTAAATAAATAAAATCTTAAAAAAATAAAATACATAAGAAAAGTCATAGTACTGGAAGTCTTAGTCTCAGCAATCAGACAACAGAAAGAAATAAAAGGCATCCGAATCGGCAAGGAAGAAGTCAAAATTTCACTATTTGCAGATAATATGATACTCTATGTAGAAAACCGAAAACTCCACCATAAAGGTTGTTAGAACTCATACATGAATTCAGCAAGGTCACAGGATATAAAATCAATGTGCAGAAATCTGTTGCATTTCTATACACCAATAACAAAGCAGCAGAAAAAGAAATCAAGGAATCGATCCCATTTGCAATTGCACCAAAAACAAGATACCTACGAATAAATCTGAAGAAAGAGATAAAAGATCTGTACTCTGAAAACTATAGATCATTAATGAAAGAAATTGAAGAGGACACAAAGAAATGGAGAAGCATTCCATGCTCAGGGATTTGGAGAACAAACATTGTTAATATGTCTATCCTACCCAAAGCAATCTACACATTTAATGCAATCCCTATCAAAATACCACCAGCATTTTTCACAGGGCTAGAACAAACAGTCCTAAAATTTGTATGGAACTACAAAAGACTCTGAAGAGCCAAAGGAATCCTGAAAAAGAAAAGCAAAACTGGAGTCATCACGATTCCAGATTTCAAACTACATTACAAATCTGTAGTGATCAAGACAGTATGGTACTGGCACAAAAACTGACACGTGGATCAATGGAACAGAAGAGAAAACCCAGAAATGGAACCACAACTATATGGTCAACTAATCTTTGGCAAAGCAGGAAAGAATATCCAATGAGAAAAAGACAGTCTCTTCAACAAATGGTGTTGGGAAAACTGGACAGCAACATGCAGAGAAATGAAACTGGACCGGTATCTTACGCCATACACAAAAAGAAATTCAAAATGGATGAAAGACCTGAACGTGAGACAGGAAACCATCAAAATCTTAGAGGAGAACACAGGCAGAATCCTCTTTGACTTCAGCCGTAGCAACTTCTTACTAGACATGTCTGTCACTGGAGGCAAGGGAAACAAAAGCAAAAATGAATTATTGGGACTTCATCAAGATAAAAAGCTTCTGCACAGCAAAGGAAACAATCAACAAAACTAAAAGGCAGCCTATGGAATGGGAGAACATATTGCAAACAACATATCTGGTAAAAGGTTAATATCCAAAATCAATAAATACTTATGAAACTCAACACCTCCCCCCCCAAAAAAAGTCCAGTTAAGTTATGGGCAAAAGACATGAATAGACACTTTTCTAAAGAAGACATCCAGAAGGCTAACAGACATATGAAAAAATGCTCAACATCACTCACCATCAGGGAAATACAAATCAAAGCCATGATGAGATACCACCTCACATCTGTCAGAATGGCTAAAATTAACAACACAGGAAACAACAGATGTTGGCAAGGATGTGGAGAAAGGGGAACCCTCTTGCACTTTTGGTGGGAATGCAAACTGGTGCAGCCACTCTGGAAAACAGTATGGAGGATCCTCAAAAAGTTAAAAATAGAGCTACCCTACGATCCAGCGGTTGCATACCAGGTATTTACCCATAGGATACAAAAATACAGATTCGAAGGGGTACATGCACGCCAATGTTTATAGCAGCATTATAAACAATAGCCAAACTATGGAGAGAGCCAAGATGTCCATTGACTGATGAATGGATAAAGAAGAGGTCGTATGTACACACACACACACACACACACACACACACACAACGGACAGTTATTCAGCCATCAAAAAAAAAAAAATGAAATCTTGCCATTTGCAATGATGTGGATGGAGCTAGAGTATATTATGCTAAGTGAAATAAGTCAGTCAGAGAAAGACAAATAGCATATGATCTCACTCTTGTGGAATTTAAGAAAGAAAACAGTGGGGGGGGGGGGATGGGCTGGATGGGTGATGGGTATTAAAGAGGGCACTTGTTATGGTGAGCACTGGGTGTTGTATATTAGTGATGAATCACTGAATTCTACTCCAAAAACCAATATTGCACTGTATGTTCAGTAACTAAAATTTACATTAAAAAAAAGGAAGAAAGAAAGAAAGGAAGAAACTCTGTATGATTTCACTGTATGTTCTTGCATGAATGAGAGTGGCAAGGGTTTTAAAAATGTATTAGAAAAGTAGATTTGCCCTTACAGATAACTGTAAAGGCAGATCTACTAATGTATCTGACAGGAATGACACTTTAGGCGAGCAAATGAATGCAATATGGTTAAAGTAAATCGATGATTTTGCTCAAAACATATTGCATTAAAGACATACAATAAAGTAGGGTGGATACAATTGGTAATGTTTCATAAACGACAAAAGTGTTACAAGGATGGGCAGAATGGCACAGGTCCAAACGATAGAGTAGGTGGGTCTCTGGAGAGTTACAGGTCTTTTTGTGCCAAGTGAGGTGGCTCTGAAAAGAGCCTTTGGTTTGCAAGGTAGTCAGGCGGTCCTGAGGCAGCCCGTTGGCGGAGGGTGTACCTGATGACGGCCTTGCTGGCCTCGGACACGGCGTGCTTGCCAATCTCCCCGGGCAGCAGCAGGCGCACGGCTGTCTGGATCTCCCTGAAGGTGATGGTGGAGCACTTGGTGGAGCGGGCCAGGCGAGAGGCTTCGTCGGCGATGCGCTCGAAGATGTCCTTGACGAACGAATCCAAGATGCTCACGGTCTTCTGCGAGAGGCTCAGGCCCTCGCGAACCTGCTTCAGAACCCTGGGGAAGTAGATAGCGAAACTGTCGGGGCAGCGGCGGCGGCGGGCTCGGCGCCTCGGCTGCTTCTGCTCCGGGCTCTGCCGCTCGGCTGCCGTGGGCTCCTCGGTGCCCGGGCATTCCCCAGAAGAGGTCTCACAGCCAGGCTCAGCCATGTGGGGCTCGCCTTCCCGACAGCTCGGAAGGAAGGGCAATGGCGGCTGCAGAGGGGCGCTGGCCCATTTACAGTCGCTGCATTTCCTGACGTCACGGGCAACCTCCATACCTGATTGGACAAAATGCAATGCCGCGAAGCGGGGCTCTATGCCAAACCATGTCACCTGTGATTGCATACCCTCAAGCTTGACATCACATCGGATAATCAGAGTGGGAATTCGGTGCCCTCTAAACTTCTTGGGACCTTGGTCAGGAAAACTTTCAAACATTCCACTGAAGGTGTATCTTACCTGCAGATTTTCAACACGAAACAGCAACAGATCTTGGAAGAGTCGTATTTTTATTGGAATAGTTTTTATTCCACATCATTACTCTATTTCTGATAAGCAGTAAGTGCCGTTGTTTCAGGATGTGCTAGAAATACTATGTTCTGGAATCAATGTGTCAGCCTCCTCTTACAATCACAGTCAATGTAAAATGGAGATGATAAAAGCACATGAGCAGATGGAGAGAGGAAAAAGAGTAAGGACTGGGCGACACATTTAATGAATTTGTAATCGGAGCTAATACCTCTTGAGCATCTTCACTTTCTATTCAGTTTCTCCTCCTTCTCCTTCTTCCTCTTCTTCCTCTTCTACTTCTCTTCTTCTCCTTTTTTTGTGTGTGTGGGGGAGGAGGAGCAGAGGAAGAGGGAGAGAGAAAATCTTAAGCAGGTTCCATGCCCAGCATGGAGGCCACACGGGGCTCAATCTCACGACCCTGAGATCATGACCTGACTGAAATCAAAAGTCAGAGGCAAAACCAAAGGCCACCCAGGCGCCCCTCTGTTCAATTACTTCTTTGGCAGGCAGGGAGTAGCACACAGGAAAGTGTGGCGTAAAGGAGATCAGTTTCTTTCCATTTTTTTTTTTTTTTTTTTTTTTTTGCCCAAAGACATTAGATTAAGAGGCGCCAATTAAGAGAGGGAGGGATTTAATCTGGTCAGAAATTATGACACCTCTCCTAATAGTTCCTTGTGGCACTCTTCTGTGAAAGTGCTAAGAGAGGGCCAGTAGGATGGGATAAACCAGAGCTGACTCTTTATTTCCCCATGTTTCCTGCTCAAAGTGAGAGGTGAGGAGATGAGGCTAGGAGGTGATTCGCTGTAGACCTGATGAAATGTCTGGTGCCCTATGTACCTTCAGGTTTGTCCCCAAGAGATAACAGGAGATCCCAGAAATTCTCAAGCAGAACTCTCATGTGCATTCCTAGCACCACCCTGGTACAGTAAGATACATCTAGTACCCCGAGTGCTAGATCTCTCCCAAGTTTCTGCTTCTGCAATGCCAATGAGATACACTTAATAACTACTTACTCCATTCCTTAAGCCTTTTGCCTCGGCTTGCCTGGAGAGATCCCCAAGCAGCCAGGAGTCCCCAGTGAGCCTCCATTCTGGCACAGTCACTTGAATACCCTTTTTGCCAAACAATCAGACACCAATAATCACAAGCGGTGAAACTGGTACTAACAAATAAATCACAACATGGCTGGACCCACAGGCTGGTTTGTCAAGATCAGTTTGCTTACCTTAAATAAATCACGACATGGCTGGACGCACAGGCTGGTTTGTCAAGATCAGTTTACTTACCTTTCAAGTCACTACTATCATTGTCAGACACTCAGCCTACCTAACAGGTGCTTCTGCAGGAGAGGAGAGGGAGAAGGGTCAACCCCACAGGTCAATTCCCGGTGTCCACCAAACTCCTCCTTGTCCTGACAGCCTGGAACCTGCAGCTACCACAGATGAGTCTCTCTGAAGATGCTCTCCCCCACTCTGGCTTTCTAGGCATAAGATCAACTGACTGGAGTTGGTATCTCACAACATATAAGCTTCTGGTTGCCTCTATCCGCAATACTCTGAAATATTCCAGTCAGAAGAAAGGACAGCCAAAACTACAGTTCATTGATGCCCCAACAGGGGAACTTCGGAAAGACCTCACCCTAAGCACCAAAATTATGAACTTTGCAGCTTTGGCTTATTGAGAGGGTCTGAATGCCATATCCCGGTCTGACTGCCATATCCCAAGGCCATACTTCCAGAAGAATGACTTTAGCCAATTTGGGGACATTTCTCTTATGACTCAGAATGGACTGCTGTCTTGAGCCAAGCCACCATAGCTTCAACAGGAACTCTCTCACTTGGCCAGCAAGGTACCCGTACAAGTGAAGCTATTGCTCTCACTTCTGATCAAGGCCCTCAGGAGAAATGGAAAACCAGCCTCCAAACACAGCACACAAAGAGGTAGTCATACAGATAAAAAACATTAAAAAAATCTTCAAGTATTTATTAACTTGAAAATTGTTTTCTTAAAGACACTGAGGTACTAAAAAATACCCACACAGTAGAATTGCTGAGCAAATATAAGTGCTGATGGTTGGAAAATATTAAATTTACCCTAATTCTCCAAATATCCACAATAGAGAAAGAAAAATGCAAATGGAAAATATTTTAAAATTAAAAGCATATTTTTTCAATAATCTCAGAAATGCATGCAAACAACTACTTTGCATGTATTCATGAGAAAACCAATTAAGAAATTGAACCCCCCTTCCAAAAAAGGAGTTAAGAAGCACCAAAGAAATGCAGGCAATCAATGAACTATTGTCCAGGTGGCAACTGTTTCATACAGTCATTGCTTTCATTTACCTTTATTTGCTAATTCATTCTGTTACCATTCTTTCTTGCAGCTGAGATCATCTTCCATCTCCTTAATTGTATTCCTTATTTTTTTATTATGTTAAATTAGCTGACATATAATACATCATTAGTTTTTGATGTAACGTTCAGTTCATTAGTTGTGTATAACACCCAGTGCCCGTCTTCCTTAGAAGCTCCTCTAATATGGTATCCGATGGTGGAAACACTATGAGTTACCATTTTTCTCAAATGTCTTTTTCCTGAGTTAAGTTTTTAAGGTAGCCAGCATTGAGATGGGGTTAAGTGTGCAGGGCATTTAATCAGGTTTGATAGCTGAGGATGGCACCAGACATATATTAATGGCCTCTCCTTAATCAGACATAAAATGTGGCCCTCGGGGAAGCCCCAGAGCTTGGGCCAGGCAGCTCTCTGCAGCTGAGGAAATGCCTGAAAGGTGTAATGGCCAAGGACTTCCAGCTGACTGCACTCTAAGTAGCCAAAGCAGAAAGTCTTCGTTGAGGGGGGTTCTGGACAGTCCATCTTTATGTCTATCACAGCCTCATTATTAAATGATACCTTGACTAAGTATGCGACTGCGGGTTGACAGGTATTTTCTCTCAGCACGTGCTTTTCTTGATAAAAAGAGGTATGCTGTCACACTACCTGGTATTCTGTTTTCAGGCACAGTGTCCTTTTGTCTGCTATTGTGCTCTCTATGCTTACATCGTAGCCTTACTATGAAGTCTCCAGCTGTGCTTCCTGGATCTAGAAATTCACGATTTCCCTAAGTTCTGGGGAAATTACCAGACATTTGTCTTTGAATATTATTTTCCAAATTTGCCCAATTTCCTCCTCCTGGAATGCCAGTGAGATGCACTTAACAATTACTTACTCCATTCCTTAAGCCTCTTTGCCTCACCTTCATCCTATTTTTTTCTCTTTATCCATCTATGAGGGGTTCTGTGTTATTTCTTTCACCCATCTTCTAGTTCAGCCATTCTCTCTATCCAGTAGGTCTCCTTTGTTGTGTACAATTCCATGGATCTTTTAACCTAGTGGTTATGATTTTCAAGACCAGAAAACCATTTAACACATTTTTGATAACTAGCCACTTCTTACTCATATTTTACATGTCTTGTAATTATTTATATACATGTGTTAACCATTTTTTAAATTTGGCATTTTGTAATAGTACTTTGGAGCTTTCCAGTTTGGTTTCTTGTTTGATTTTGACAAGGGTGGCTTATTTTTGGATTGTGTGCTTGTATAGGAGGACTTTATCTGCAGGAATCTTGTAAGAACCTCAATTAAGATTACTCCTCCAGAAAGGATTAGATGTGTATTTGCCATGTGTCTGGGTTTGTGACCAGGAAATGTTGGCATCATGCTGGTAGTGCTAACCTGAACCCCAGAGCTACACAAGGACACTCGTGTGAATGCATATTCTCAGGGAAAATTTTTTTACCCCTCACTCAGAACCAAGGACCGGGAGTAGAATTTTCCTTGGCATCTCCTTTTCCCAGTAGGAAAGAGTCCACTTTTCTCAAAGGTTGTAGTCATTCAAGCACCACTTCATGCAAAGCCGAGTGTGTAATGTGATGGCTCGTATTTGCTCAGGCCCATGTGCCTAGAGGTAAAACAACAACAAAAAAATCCCTGAACATTCAAATGCCTTGAGTTAAAATAAATGGTTGGCATCAAGGGAAATCATTTTACTACTATTAATTTGAACAATTCTCCTCTGACCTGGTGGAAGTGGTGAGAGATACGTCCACGCACAGGCCTGGATTCATATCCTTCTCCTCATGGTTAAAAGCATACAACTAGTCAAACAAAGAAACAAACAGCAGGTCAAGTATCATACCAGATTCCCCCTCAATCGCAGAGGCTGAGTACCCAGTAAGACTCTTACTGGTTCAGCCTGAGACACCTGACCGCACACTGGGCCCAATGCCGTGAGTCAGCGGCTCCACATCCCTGATTGGCTAACTCCCAGCTGACTGAGGCTTGAGTTGCCTTGACTAGCAGCCTCCATCATCCTCATGAAGCCGATCTGCAAGTCCTGAAAGTTTGTGATTTCCACAAGAAAAGATTACAGGCTTGGGAAGAATAGAATCAGATAAATCTGGGCTACTTATAGTGGTAGCTCCAGTTACTAGGGAGCCTGGAGTAGGAATTGTTTCCTGAACTTCTTGATTTAGCGATTTCTGTACTGAGTTTGGGTTCTCTCTTCTGTTTTTCCATGAATTCCATAACAAAAATAATGTTGAATAAGTTTGATTGGGGACGTTTGACATATTAATACTATTTTCCCAGGGTTGTGGCTTATAATTTGTTCCCTAAACAACAAATCCATTTCCCTCCTGTCGTCTTTACCATTAAGTACGCTGTTAGATAATGATGCTCACCTAGTGCCCTTTGCCCTCAATCACCTTCAGAAGTGAATAATCCGACATATTCACTTTCTATCCCTGTCTTCAACATCAAATCCATCTTTTGTCTCTCGCCTTAGATTTTATATCGGTCCCTCACCTCACACTCCCAGCCTTTAGAGTCTATGTGGTGCATTTTCAACCTTGTTTTACTCATGCTTCTATTTGATTTCTGAGAATAGAGAGGCAAAGCCCAAATAAAGTACAAAAAAATCCCACGCATAGATGATTTCTCACTTAAAACTATATATCTATATCTAAAGCATTGGTATGTCACTTGGACAAACGTTGAGATTTTGAAACAGCAGCAATGAGCATGATAAAATTTCAGCGACTTAGTGAAGTGCTGTTTATGCAAAACTGCTCAACAATACTACCTTTCAAAATGAGCATGGTTTGCAAAGAGCCTTTGGCTTTCCAAATTTTGTTTCTATGTGTATGGCAATTTGAGGTCCTCCCAAGGGCCGTTCGCTTTTAGCTGATTTTATGACAATTGTTCCTGATTTCCCTGCATCCAACATCCTTTTTCTCAAATCCTTAATGAGATTTTTTAAAGATTTCAGGATAATAATACATAATAACCCTTATGAGGATACCTCTCTATCCTAAATCCTTACTCTAATGATCCTAAGGTGAACTCTGAAGTTCTAATGGCTCATCAGAGATCACCCACATTGGACCAAAACAAAACAAAACAAAACACAAAACCAGACTTTCCACCCAGTACTGGAGCAGGCATTGCACACCTTCACACCTTTGCTACTCAGAAAAGCCCTCTCTAGTATCCTTCCCTCCCTACCATCTTTCTCATGAACTTGTCCTGTTCTGATGATGCTAAATAAAATTTGCAATCTGTCTCTCTGCGGGGGGGGGGGGGGGGGGGGTTCCTATCCCTCCTCTGATAGTTTAAAGAAGAGTTTTTTGATTTTTGTAGATTATCCAGATTTGTCTATTTGGCTGGCTGAATACGTCATCCTTCGTGGGGGAATTGCAAATTCTTTAAATAGCACAAATGCCATTCTTAAATAGTTGACCTAATATTGGTTGCTAAAAGAAATTCTAATCGAGTCCTAAGAATTGAAATCAGAGTATCTTCTTCCACCAGAGAGGTAGGAAACTAGAAAAAAAAAAAAAAAACATACAATAAAATTAAGCAACATTGAAATCATCTTGAGTAAACAGAGGGTGAATGAGGTCCCCTTAGTTTTCTGATGGGACACCAAATAATCAGTATGATGGAAGAGGCACTGCATGGGCCCATGTACAGCTCAGGTATCTCATCTCATGTGGGATGAATTCTGTCCCACCAAATTCATAGGATGCTGTCCTAACCTTCGGTACCTCAGGTGGGAGCATATTTGGAGACAGGGTCATTAACAAGGTAATCAAGTTAGAATACACTCTTTAGCATGGGCCTTAACCTAAAACAACATTTCCTTGGAGGCAACGTGGACACAGAGACATGTATATAGAGAAGAAAATGGGACAAGACAATGGGAGGAGTCAGCCATCTGAGAGCCTAGGAGAGAGGCCAAGGAAAGAACCTTCCCTCACACAACTCAGAAGGAAGCAACCTGGCCCACAACTCTTGCTTTGGACTTCTAGCCTCCAGAACTGTGAAGTCACGTGTTTCTGGTCTTCTTAAGCTCCCCAGTCTGTGGTACTTTAAAATGATAGCCCTAGCACACTAGATTTTGTTTCCAGAAGCGGGGTGATGATGTAACAAACAATAAATTGGGAGCGGCTTTGAAATTAGGCAATGGCTTAAGGTGGTAGAGTTTCAAGGTGCACGATAGAACAAGCCGAGATTGCCTTAGAGGACTGTTGGGTGAAATAGGGGCAGTAAATGTATTTCAGGTGAGGGCTCATACAGAAAAGAGGAGAGCTGTAGGGAAAGACTCTATCAGCTTACAGAATGCATATATCATCATGAAAAATATGTTGCTAGGAATGTGAGTGTCAAGGGTGAGATAGCAGATGGAAATTGGGAGCATGTTATTGGAAACTTGAGAAATGGCCATCCTTGTTATCCAAGTGGCAGACCATTTGGCTGAATTGTGTTCTAGTGTTTCGTGGAGAGTAGAACTTTTACCTGATAAACTAGGACAGTAAGCTGAGGAGATTTCAAAGCACAGGGTTGAAGAAGCAGCCCAGGTTCTCCCTACGGCTATAATAAATGCCAGTGGAGATGAGTTGAAGAAGGTACCATGAAACAAAAAGAAATGATCACATAATACTTTGCAACCTTCTCAGCCTATCCAGGTAGCCTGCTTTAGGAAAAGGGCCAAGGGTGTGCCTGGGGGAAACCCATTAGTTGGGAGCTTAGGCATGTGAGACGTGGGTCCAATCGACCATCTCAGCAGAAGCCAGGGATAGAGATATGGTTATCCAAGAAAGATGTGTGGAGGACCCTCCTGTGTGATGGCTTGAAATCTCTGAAGCTCAGGGGAAGCCAACAAGCGTTTCATTTTGTGAATTTAATGCCAGGAGAAACAAGGCCAGCTTGGATTGAAGGGGAAACAGATGGGGCAAAATGAAGGAAGACTGTTGCACTGCTGGGATTCGGCAGGCGAGAGAAGGGCCCACAGCTATATCTCCCTGGGAACATGTGCTATTCTTCACGAAAAGGGGCAAAGGACCCCACTGAAGGTTCAGAGGTTGGCGGGGCTGCCACTGCCACTGCAGACCCAGAGGCGCAATGCCAGGGTCTGTAGAGCCATCTCCTCCTTGATTCCTGAGACCGAGGCCGCCTCCTGGGTTCCAAAGGTTAGGACCACCTATGGTGTTCAGAAGAAGGTACTACAGCATCCCGGGACAGGTGGGAGGTCATGGCAGAGAATGTGGGGCTGTCACCCTTGTGGGCTCAGAGGTCAGAGCCTAGAGCCAGAGAGGATTGTTCCCAATCCTTAAAATCTATTATAATGGCTCTGGACCAATGAGCCCTTGTTTCCTTCCGATTTCTTGATTTTGGAATAGTGACGTCTATCCTGGGCCTGTTCAGTCATCGTACACTGGAAGCAGATAACTTCTGGTCTTTTGTCACACATTCTCAGTTGGAAAGGAAATTTGCCTCAGCATTAATCCTGGCTGGAAGTGCACCCTTATCTATGTACAGGATATTTAGGTGAGATTTCACCTTAGCATTGATGCTGGACTGGGTGAAGCCTTTCGGTGATATTTGCACAGCATGAATGTAGTGTGTGTAGAGAACATGAATTTTGGGGGTCCAGAGGCTGACTATCATGGGTTGAATTTTGTGCTTCTAAAATATAGATGCTGTAATCCTGACCCCCAGTCCTTCAGAATGTGAGATCTCTTGGTGATAGGGAATTTACCGACGTATTCATGTTCAAGTGAAATCATTAGGGTAGGCCTCATCCGATATTACTGGTGTCCTTATGAAAAGGGAACAATTGGAGTCGTAGACACTGACAGAGAAAAGACCATGTGAGCACATATTGTGAGGACATGGCTATTTTAAGCCAAAGAGAATGGCCTGTAAAACATGCTTGCCTCATAGCGCCGAGACTCACCCAACCATCTGACCCATGATTTTGGACTTCTAGCATCCAGGAGTGTGAGGCCGTAAATGATACGTTATTTGAGTTGGCCAGTCCCTGCTATTCGGTTTAGCAGCCTTAGGAAACTAACATAACATCGCTAGAAACTAATATAATATCCTTAAATTTCCATGATTAAAAACCTATAACTGATCAAAGAACAGATAGCAGGGAAAGAATCACAGATGCTTAAGGAATCTATAACAAAGGAGGCAAGAATCTACAATGGGGAAAAGACAGTCTTTTCAGTAAGTGATATTGGGAAAACGGGACAGCTACAGGCAAAAGAATGAAACTGGACCACTTTCTTATACCATGCACAGAAATAAACTCAAAATTAATTAAAGAGCTAAGTGTGAGACTTTAAACCATAAAACTCCTAAAAGAAAACATAAGCAGTAATCTCTTGGACATCGGCCTTAGCAACATATTTATGGATAGGTCTCCTCGGGCAGGGAAAACAGAAGCAAAAATAAAAAGCGTTTGCACCGCAAAGGAAACCATTAACACAACAAAAAGTCAAACTAGTGAATGGGAGAGGTTATTTGCAAATGACATATTCGGTAAGTGGTTAATATCCAAAATATATAAAGAACTCAAACAACTGAAAAGGAAAAACACAATCTGATTAAAGAATGGACAGAGGACCTAAGTAGACATTTTTCCAAAGAACACATATACATGACCAACAGACCCATGAAAAGATGCTCAACATCATTACTCATCAGAGAAATGCAAATCAAAACCTCAATGCGGGGGCGCCTGGGTGGCTCAGTTGGTTAAGCGACTGCCTTCGGCTCAGGTCATGATCCTGGAGTCCCGGGATCGAGTCCCGCATCGGGCTCCCTGCTCTGCGGGGAGTCTGCTCCTCCCTCTGACCCTCCCCCCTCTCATGTGCTCTCTCTCTCTCATTCTCTCTCTCTCAAATAAATAAATAAAAAATCTTTAAAAAAAAAAAAAAAAACCTCAATGCGATATCACCTCACACCAATCAGAAGGGCTAGTATCAAAAAGTCCAGAAAATACAAGTGTTGATGAGGATATAATGAAAAGGGAGCCCTCATGCACTGTTGGCAGGAATAAAACATGGCACAACCACTGTGGAAAACAGTATGGAGGTTCCTCAAAAAATTAAGAAGTAGAACTATCATATGATCCAGTAATTTCACTACTGGATATTTACCCAAAGAAACCCAAAACACTAATTTGAAAAGATGTATGCAACCTTATGTTTATTGCAGCATTGTTTACAATTGCCAAACTGTGGAAGCAGCCCAACTGTCCATCAATAGATGAATGGATAAAGAAGATGTGATATAGGGGCACCTGGATGGTGCAGTCGGTTAAGTATCCAACTCTTGGTTTCGGTACAAGTTGTGATCTCAGTGTCGTAGGATGGAGCCCCATGTGGGGCTCTGTGCTCAGCGCAGAGTCTGCTTAGGATTCTCTCTCCCTCTCCCTCTGACCCCTCCCCACATGCTCGTGCTCACTCGTGTCTCGTGTGTGTGTGTCTCTCTCCCTCAAATAAGTAAATCTTTAAAAAAAAGAAGATGTGAGATACAGATATAGATAATGGAATATTATTCAGCCATAAAAAAGAACAAAATCTTGCCATTTGCAACAACATGGATGGAGCTAGAGAATCTATACTAAGCAAAATAAGCCCCTCAGAGAAAGACAAATGCCATATGATTTCACTCATATGTGGATTTTTTTAAAGATTTGTTTATTTATTAGAGAGAGCGAGAATGAGAGAGAGAGAGTACATGAGAGGGGGGAGGGCTAGAGGGAGAAGCAGGCTCCTCACTGAGCTGGGAGCCCGATGCGGGACTCGATCCAGGGACTCCAGGATCATGACCTGAGCCGAAGGCAGTCGCTTAACCCACAGAGCCACCCGGGCACCCGGCGCTCATATGTGGATTTTAAGAATCAAAACAAATGAGCAGAGGGGAGAAAAGTGCGAGAGAGACAGAGACAAACCAAGAAACAGATGCTTAACTGTAGAAGACAAAGTGAAGTTTACCAGAGGGGAGGTGGGTGGGGGGATTGGTGAAATAGGTGAAGGAGATTAAGAGTACACCTATCTTGATGAGCACTGAGTAATATATGGAACTGTTGAATCACTATATTGTACACCTGAAACCAATATTGCACTGCATGTTAACTACACTCGAATTAAAATTTAAAGAAAACAAGAAGAAATTTTTAAAAAACCTAGAGATGTGTTAATGACCGAATTATGAGTTTAAAATATAAAACGATTAGGAGGAAACATAAAGGTAAATCTTCATGACCTCAGATTTGGCAATAGAATTTTAGATATGATACCACAAGCAATAAAAGAAAAAATAGATAACGTGAACCTCATGAAAATTTAAAACAATTATCATATGCTTTCACTTATTTGTGGAACATAAGGAATAGCATGGAGGACATTAGGAGAAGGAAGGGAAAAATGAGGCGGGGGGGGGGAATTGGAGGGAGAGATGAACCATGAGAGACTCTGGACTCTGAGAGACAAACAGGGTTTTAAAGGGGAGGGGGGAGGGAGGATTGCTTAGCCCGGTGATGGGTATTAAGGAGGGCACGTACTGCATGGAGCACTGGGTGTTATATGAAAACAATGGATCGTGGATCACCACATCAAAAACCAATGATGTATTGTATGGTGACTAACATAACATTAAAAAGTTAAAAAAAAAAAAAAAAAACATCACCAAGAAAGTGAAAACCCACAGAATGGGAGAAAATATTTACAAATACATGTGCATATATCTGATAAAGGACCTTGTCTCTACAATATATGAAGAACATTTACAGCTCTGTAATAAAGTGACAAATAACCAAATTAACAAAAGGGCAAAGAATCTGAATGCACATCTCTTCAAAGAAGATACACAAATGTCCACTAAGCAAATGAAAAGATGTTCAACATCATTAGTCACTGGGGAAAGACAAATCAAAACCACAACGAGATACCATTTCACACCTACAAGGATGGCTACAATCAAAAACACATATAAAAATAACAAAGTGTTATCGAGGATGAGGAGAAAGTGGGACTGTCATTTGTTGCTGGTGGGAAAGTAAAATCATGCAGCCACTTTGTGAACCAGTCTGGCAGTTCCTCAAAACGTTAAACATAGAGATAACATATAACCCAGCAATTTCATCCCAAAATATATACCTAAGAGAAATGAAAATCTATGTCCACATAAAATCTTATAAAAGAATAGTTATAGGAGCATTTTTTATAACATCCAAAAAGTGGGGGAAACCCAAATGTCCAGCAACTGATGAATGGATAAACAGGTGTGGTATGAATGGAATATTATTCAGCCACAGAAATGGAGTACTGATACATGCTGCAACATGGACGAAACTGGAGACCTTTTGCACGTGAAAGGAGCCAGTCAGAAAACACTACATATTGTATGATTCCATTCTTATGAAATGTCCGGAACAGGCAAATCCATAGAGACATAAAACAGAAATAGCGGTGGCCCATAGTTGGGGAGATGAGGAGAATGGGGAGTGATGTCTCCGTTGCTGTGTCTGAACGACTGCTGCCCACCTCAGGGACCTCCTTCTGTCCATGGCTAACAGGGGAAGACAGGCTTCAGGTGGATGCAGTGGCAGGCTTGCAGGGGGAGCAAGTCTTTCTGCACCTGGAGTGAGAAGACCGGGGTGTGAGCCCCTCCTCAGATGCTCACACCCAACATCCTTCAGGCAAGACACTTCCATCACATTGCTACTCAAAATGTGCCCCCTGGGCTGGTGCTGATCCACAAACTGTTATCTTCCCACAACAGCATAAACACAGAAATTGAAAGCAGCATTTACAAACCTCCACAGCAATCTGACAGAGTGGCTTTATGGCTGTTGAATTTAAGAATAAACAGGTTGAGCTCATTAAAAAAAACTCGGAGGTGCTTCCCTCTCAATCTCCCAGGTGGAATAACCAAGGAAGACACGTATTGGCTCATCTTGAGACACCTCCTCACGTACAGGGCCAATGGCTGTGGCTCAGAGGCTGCAGGTCCATCAGAGGCTGATTCAGAAGCGTGGGGCTGCACTAATCGGATGCTCCACAATACCCATAGGGTTGTAAGTAACTAAGTTCTGACCTCTCAAGAACAAAAGGTTATGCCTGAAAAGAACAAAGTCAGATAAATCTGAATGAGTTAAGAGTAGCAGCCTCAGTTGGGAGGGGTCCTGAATACTTGTTGTTTCTTGAACTTTTGGATTTAGATATTTCTGTACTGAGTTTGGGTCCTTGCTTACGCTTTTCAAAGAATTTCACAATATGAATAGCATTGAAAAAGTTTGATTTGTATATGCCTGTCCTATTACTGCTATTTCCCCCATGTTGTTGCTTATACTTTGTTAGTGAAGCAGTAGCCATCCCCTTACTTCATCTCAGTAACCACAGCATTACACCATGATTGCTCACTAGGTACCTTTTTCCTCAATCACCAGTGAAGGGAATAATCAGATGTATTCAATTCCCACTCTGGTCTTCAACATCAAACCCCACTTTCCTTTCGCCTCCCCAGATTTCATGCGTATCTCTCACACTTCCACTCCAAGTGTCCCATCCACAGTCCAATTATGGTGCATTTTCATGTTGTTTTACCAGTCCTCCCATTTGATTTCTGAAATTACAAACGGAACACACACACACACATATTCTAATGGATTCATGTTCTAAAAATAACGTTTTACATACTACAACGTGTATGACACCAATATGTATGAGTAGCTTTGAAAAACATCTGTATGTCACATTGACAAACATGGGCATTTTGAACCAGTAGCATTTAGCTTGATAGAATTTCAGAGACTTAGTGAAATTCAGTTTTCTTTTTCTAAATGGCCCACAGTTCTTTCTCTGAAAAGGCAAATGGCTCCGCAAGGAGCCTTAGGCTTCTAAAATTTTCTTCCCGCTATATATGGCAATTTCTAGGTACCACCCACAAGGATTTACTTGCACTGGATTTTGTCGTAGCTTTTCTAGGGTTTTTATAAAGCAAGCTCTTTTTCTTCCCCCTCAAATGCCTTTGGCTTTTTCTCTCTTCTAATGGACTCCAGAAAAGGTTGGATTGCTGTAGTTTACCTAGCTTTTGTTTCACTGTTTGGCTCAGAATGACACCTTTCACAGGTCTCTACACCTAAATCAAAGGTTATTTAGAATTTATTTTAAAAGTTCACATGGAACACATAGCAAACATAACGAAATAGTGGGTTTGAATGCAACTCTTAATAAATTTCAAAGGAATGAATTCCCCCACCCCACCCCAGCCACTGTGTTCTCTCTTCACAGATACATAGGAAGGTAGAAATCAATTAAATGGAAGGCATTTGGATAATCACCAGCTACTTTGAAATTCAGCATGTACCTCTAGGAAAAGGAAACAAAAAAAAGCCCATGCACCAAGAAGGAGAACACAATGGGTTTTAAAGTGCATTACCATTATCCTAAGTCCTCCTACCCATCAAATCACTTGAGGTAGAGGAAGGATTCACCTTAGTTCTCTTAATTGCCAAACAGCCTCCTTTTATTTTGATGCAAAACGATAGGGACAGGTCCCACTGTGACATCTGCATGTTTACACTTCAACCACCCTGGTTAAAAGGAAGAGCTTCAACAGAAACCCACAGGCACACGGACAACCACACCACCTTCCCCTTCAATCTCCAGGCTGCATGTCACAGGAAGGCTGTTATTGGTTCAGCCCTGGTCACCCCACCACCCTTTGGGCCAATGGCCATGGATCCTGCACTGCCAGTTGTTTATTGGCTTCTGCTAGCGGAGGCTGGGAGCACAGCTGCTCTCATTGGACGACCCCGTCATCCAGGCATAATTGCAGTGCAGGAAGCCTTTTGTATCAAAAGGGAAGGATGATAGGCTACCAAGGCACAGTATCAGATAAATTTGAATGAAGCAAAGTAGGCCTTTCACAAGGTCAGGAGCTTGAGCAGGGCATTTTTCTAGATGGTTTGATTGAGTATTCTGCACGCTGTTTGGGTCCTCATTTATGCATTTTTTTGAATTCGGATAATGGGATATGTTAAAGGAGTGTGAATGGGGTAAGTGTGATTGTTATGGCTGCTACTGCACTTTAATTATTGCTATACCACACATTTTGAAAAAAACTCTCTCGATGATACTACTATACACATGTGGGAGAATGAGAATGCGTGAAGTAAATAAAATCATTGTGGAAATAATTTTGACCGTAAAGATCTCTGAAGAGGCTGACCTAGGGGAATACCTACTAGAAATGACCATTTAGAAAAGTGAAGAAATGCAGTATGGTTAAGAAAAATCATAACAAACTGCACTAAAGACATATATAAAGTTGAGCTGATAATGTTTTTAACATTTCTTTCACAATAAGAATTTTTAAAACTCGGCAGAACGGCACAAGTCCAACACTAGAGTAGATTGCACTTTGGAGGGCCACAGGTCTTTTTCCACCAAGTGAGGTGGCTTAGGAAAGAGCCTTTGGTTTGCGATGTGGTCAGGCGCTCCTGGGGGAGCTCATTGGCCTCTGGTGTACCTAATGACGGCCTCGGTGGCCTCAGACACGGCATGCTTGCCAGTCTTCCTGGGCAGCAGCGGGTGCATGGCTGTCTGGATCTCTCTGGAGGTGATGGCGGAGTGCTTCCTGTAGTGGTATGAGGAGCTCTCCTTGGACACAACCCATTATCCAAGGGATTCATAATCCTGTATTTAGTTCTATCTTGTTAACTTTTTTCTTTAAGTTGCCATAATCAGCATAATTATTTGATGCCATCACTGTATCATTTACCTCTATTTGCCAATTCATTCTATTATCATTCCTTCTTACATCCCACATCTTTTTCTACCGTCCTCAATTACATTCTTTACAATTGCCGTTCGTTTGGTGCCAGTTGGTGTAAATACTCTGAGTTATCATTTTTTCTTAAATGTCTTTACTTCTGAGTTAAAGTCTTAAGGTAACCAGAATTGAGATGGGGTAAGGTGTGCAGGGCATTAAATAGGGATTTAATCTTCTGAAACCCTGAAAGGTGTCACTTATGTACCTACCTCTTCTTACATGATATTCCTACAGAGGCAATGGTGAAAAATGTTAACCCATGGGAAATGGAGTTAGACAGGGTCCATACCACTTTGGGTGGCTTCGAGGCTAACCCGGGTATATTGTCACACACCCCTGGGAATTTTGGTTAAGGAAAAATCATGTGCGTAATTATTGTGCTGATTATAATAATTGGACTGGCATAATGAATATTCTTTCCCTTTTAGGAACTCAGTGTTCTTTCTCACATGGGGTAATCTCAGACATTGGAGACAAATGGAGATATGGGGATCTCAGCTTCCCCATTCCTTGACAGCATCAATGATTAGATGGTGGCTCGTGAACAAAACCCAGCTGGGATACCTCTCCATTCCATTGAGGCGGCTCTAGCCGTAGTGTCAAGCGAACAAACAAGCAGAGCACAATTGCACAAGAAGTCGAGGAAGTCAACTTCCTTTTCCCTGCATCATTCCATCCCCCAAGCTAGCATTGTTCTGGGCCAAGAAGAAATGTCCCAGCTAGTAAGAATTCCTCTCACCAGGGAAGGAAAAGTGGAGTGAGTGACCAGCTTCTCTAGACAGTCCTGGCACTGCATGAAGGTCTACCTTCAGTTTTACCACACCCATGGCAGCAGAGAGAGTTGGCTAGCTACAAGGAATAAAAGCTGAGGCTATTATTAGCACATACACAGCCGGACTGACTGCAGTTTATGGAGAATTTTGTGCGGACAAACTCAGCAGTTTCCACCACTGATGGAGTCACTGGCTGGGTGCACAGATGCTGACAACCGTCCCAGTGATATTGAAGGGTCCTAAAGCCAGCCATACGTCAGTACTTGCGCCCCCTTGCCCCGGACCTCTCTCCAAACGACACCCCTACACAGACCCCGCCCTGCCAGAGCCCAGACCCACATGAGTAACCATCCAAACTCTCTGCAGCTGCACAAGTGTAGAACAGTAGCCACCTGGATCCTTTCCCACCTCAACCAGAATCCAGGAGTTAAGCTTACAGACAATCCATTTTTCTAGCAGCGGTGCAAGAGCAAGACACCATCTTAGGTACCCTTGGCAGACCCACCAGCTTGCGTGCACTCGGGGCTAGCCCCTCTAGCTATCTATGCACCTGCATGCCGTGGCCTGATGCCTGTCATTGGCATCTGCTACGGCAGGTACGCACACAGAGGGGACTGTGCGGTGATGGGTGAACACTCTGACAGCCAGGCCCCTGCCAACAGCTGCTTATGGATAGGAATCATGCTCAGGCTCCTGTCACTGGCCTGCAACTCCATGCCCACCTACAGATAGCACCTCCAGGTTCTAGTTGGAGTGGGATGACTGATATATTCAAACAGTTAAAAGAAACTGCCAACCAAACATACTTTACCCAGCAATGCCGTCCTTCATAATTGAAGGTGAAATAAAGACTTTCTCTAATAAATAAGAGCCGAGGGAACTTGTCATGTCTAAACCTGGATCACAAGAAATGCCAGAAGGAGTTTTTCAAGCTGAAACAAAAGGACACTGATTGGTAACACCAAAATATATGAAAATATACAACACACTGGTAAAGGTAAGCATTTAGTCAGATTCAGAATACCCTAATACTGTATAATGTGGAGATGTGCTGACCGGGTAACCTGAAAAGAAAGGATAAAAGATAAAGGTATTGAAATTTGCCATAGTTTCAACAATTTGTTAATGGATACACACACACACACACACACACACACACTCACACTCACATAAACACACACAATGTAAACAATGATGTAAGAAAAGTAAAAGGGTAGGCAATAACAGGATGGAGTTTGGGCTGTGACCAAAGGTAAGCTGTTGTCAGTGTAAAATAGACTGTTATACCTACATGATATTGTATGTAAACCTCACAGGAGCCACAAAGCAAGGATCTACCACAGATACACAAAAGGTAAAGAGAAAGGATGCAAAGCACATCAGTGCGGAAAATACTAAATTTAGAAAGGCAGGCAACAAGAAAGGAAGTAGTGGAAAGTAGAATTACAAAACAGCCAAGAAACAAATAATAAGGTGGCATTAATAAGTCCTATCAATAATTACTCCCTTAATGGAGTGAATTCTCCAATCAAAAGGCCTACAGTGGCTTAGTGATCAAAAAGCAAGATCTAACCAGCATTTGGTTAGAAGAGGCTCACCTCAGCTCTTAAGGACACAGGAAGATACAAAGTGAAGGATGACAAAAGATATTCCATGCAGGTGGAAACCAAAGAGAGCAGGGTTAGCTATACTAATGTCGGACAAAATAGACGTTAAGCCAAACTGGTAAGAGGAGACAGAGATGGTCATTAGGTAATGACGAGGGGGTCAATTCCTCAGGAAGATATAACAATCATAAATATGCACTCAACATTGGAGCACCTAAATATATTAAGCAAATCCTTAAAAAACTGAAAGGAGAAATAGACAATAATACGATAATACAAGGAGACTCCAATACCCCAATTTCTTAAGGTTTTATTTATTTATTTGACAGAGAGAGTGAGCACAAGCACGGACAGTGGCAGGTAGAGGGAGAGGGAGAAGCAGGCTCCTCACTGAGTCGGGAGCCCAACGTGGGGCTCGATCCCAGGACCCTGGGATCATGACCTGAGCTAAGACAGACACTTAACCGACTAAGCCACCCAGGCGCCTCCAATAGCCCACTTTCAATATTGGATGGGCCGTCCAGGCAGAACATCAACAAGGAAACATTGGACTTGAGCCATACTGTAGGAAAAATGGACTTAACAGACATATATAGAACATGTCATCCAAAAGCAGCAGAATACACATTCTTCTCAAGTTCACAGAGAGCGTTCACCAAGGTAGATAGCAAAACAAGCCTTAGCAAATGTAAGAACATTAAAATCGTACTATCTTTTCCAACTACAAGCGTATGAAATGAGATATCACTAACAGGCAAAAAGGTAAAAAATTCACCAGTACGTGGAAATTAAACAACATGCTTCTGGATAACAGTTGGGTCAAAAAGAAATCAAAAGGGGAAATCCAGAAGCAAGTGCAAATGGAATGACAGCATATCAAAACATATAGGTTGCTGCTAAAGCCATTCTAAGAGGGACATTTACAGTGACAAACACCTACATTAAGAAACAAGAATGACCTCAACCTAACTTTTCACCTCAAGGAGCTAGAAAAAAAAACCAAACTAAACACAAAGTCAGGAGATGGGAGAAAGTAACAAGGATCCGAGTGGAAATAAATGTACCAGAGACCAGAGAAAAGGATGGACAAGATTAGTGAAACTAAGAGCTGGTTATTTGAAAAGAGAAATAAAATTGGTGAAACTTTAGCTAAGCTAACTCTGAAAAACAGAGAGAGGACTCAAATGAGTAAAATCAGTAATCAAAGAGGAGGCATTACAACTGACACCACGGAAATACAAAGGATCATGAGAGATTACTACAAATGGTTATATGCGAACAAATGGATCACCTAAAAGAAATGGATAAATTCGTAAAACACACAACCCACCAAGACTGAATCATGAAGAAACTGAGAATCTGAGAGGCCAATATCAAGTACAGAGATTGAATCATTATTCAAAACCTGCCAAAGCAGAAAATCCCAGGAACAGATGTTTCCCTGGTGACTTCTACCTAAACATTTAAAGAACCAGCACCAACACTTCACAAATTCTTCCCAAAAACTGGAGAGGAAGGAATACTCCCAAACTCATTTTACAAGGCCAGCATTACTCTGACCCCAAAACCGGATCAGAACACCATAAGAAAAGAAAATGACAGACTAATGTCCCTGATGAATATAGATACAGATATCCTCAATGAAAGAAAAACCATTAGCAAACTGAATCCAAGAGCACATTAAAAAAAAATCATTCACCATGATCAAGTGGAATTTATCTCTGTGATGCAAGGATGGTGCAACATAGGCAAATCAATAATTGTGATACACTGCATTAACCAAAGGATAAAATCATATAATCGTCTTAGTAGATGCAGAAAAGAGTATTTGATAAAACTTAATACCCGTTTCTGATTTAAAAAAAAAAAAAAAAAACCTCTGAGGAAGTGGGGATGGAGGGGACACACCTCAACATAGTAAAGGCCATGTGTGACAAGCACACAGCCAACGTCATACTCAATGGTGAAAAGCTGAAAGCAATTTCTCTGAGATCAGAAACAAGATAAGAACGCCCACTTTTGCCACTTTTATTCTACAAAATATTGAAAGTTCTAGCCAGAGCATTTAGACAAGTAAAGAAATGAAAAGGCATCCAAATTGTAAGGGAAGAAGTAGAACTGTCACTATTTGGAGACGACTTAATATCACATATAGAAAACCTGAGAGACTCCACCAAAACACTGTTAGAACTAATAAATGGATTCAGTAAAGTTGCAGGAAAATCAAACTGCAAAAATCTGTCGCATTTCTGCACACTGCAAATGACCTATAAGAAAGAGAAATCAAGAAACCAATCCATTTACAATCATATCATAAGGAAGAAAATAACTGGGATTAAATTTAACCAAGGAGGCAAAAGACCTGTGCACTGAAAACTATAAGACGATGAAGAAAAAAATTGAAGAAGACACAAATAAATGGAAAGATATTCCATCCTCAGGGATGGGAAGAGTTGGTATCGTTAACTGTCTATCCCACCCAAAGCAATCTGGAGATGCAGTGCAATCTCTACCGAAATTCAATGGCAGTTTTCACAAGAATAGAACAAACAATCCTAAACTTTGTATGGAACCACGAACAATCAATCAATCAAACAAACACAAAGCCCAAAATAGTCAGCGCAGTCTTGAGAAAGAAGAACAAAGGCAGAGGCCTCACACTCCTGGATTTCAAACACTTTTACAAAGCTATAACAATCAAAACAGTATGGTATCGGCATAAAAACAGATGCCGAGATCCACAGATGAGACTATAGAGAGCTCAGAAAGAAATCCAGACATATACGGTCAATTAATTTACAAAAAGAGCCAAGAATATACAACGGGGGAAAGAACAGTCTCTTCAGTGGTATTGGGAAACCTGGACAGCCGCATGCAAAAGAATGGAATGGGATCACCGTCTTACACCATGGGCTAGAGATGAAATGTAAGACGCGAAACCTTAAGCCTTCCTCTCCACAGTCTGGTTAATTTCCTTCAACCAGGTACCTGTGAAGTGGTTATAAGGAGGGCTTTGTTGGCTGCTAAGCACCCTCCCACACTCCCTTCTCCTCTGAGGTTTTAGCCTTGGCAGACGAGGTGTACATGGCTTGCTTTTGCACTCCTTGCCACACGTGTTTTACTGACAACTGTGGTGGGTTGAGATCTCTGACATGTCTTTCGAGCACCGTCCAAGGCTATCCTGCCAACTCCGGCAGGCCCTTAACCAGTTGGCACCTCCTGTTCTTCAGCACATGTTTTAATAGAGAGCCCACTCTGCCACTCTTCTCCTTCCTAAGACAGCCGTGTTTTGCCACAAAACTAAAATGTTCTAAAAGTATTGATCAGTGTTTTCGTTAGCTCCGCTGTGTCCGATGAATGATTCCTTGGAACTACCCGTCCACGCCCCCCACCACCAAACATCAGTGGAATGCAAGTAATGTTCTGACCAGTGGGTTGTGAGCAGCCTAGGAAGTCCACTCAATGTACGTCTCTCTGAGTCCAGGAAGGAAACCAACATCCCCTGTGGTTTTTAGGAAAAGTGGTTTGAACAGAACTTTGGGGATGAAGGGTGGGCCGTGGGTTAGAAGTGTGATAGAATGTAATACATCCCCAAGTGTGGTATACATGCCTCTGCAGGCACACGAGATGGTTTTAAGTGGTACACAGATTTTTTTTCTTACAGTTAAGCAGTTTAGTTAGTGTGAATTTAAATATACGAACACCATGTTATCCTGTGACGTTGCAGATATTATGGCTTAGGAAAATGTTTTCAAAAATCTTGAAAATACGTTCCTTAAAATAGCTATATTCAATAAACAATTGTATTGGTGAAATGCACATATAGCCAAAAGGATGAAATTGTTAGAGGAAGGAATTTACATGCCATCCAAATGGTTATAAGCTTCCGAGTCAGACAAACCTCATTCAAACCTGGTCTACCGCTTATCAGCTGTGTGACTTTAGGAAAGTAACCTAATTTCTCTGAGCCTCAGGGGAAAATGGAGTTGAATAACAGTACCAGCTTCACTGGACTGTTGTCAAGCTTAAGCCAGGAGCTTTACACTGTAGTGGTGTGAGGGCCCAAAACCTAGCGCCAGGTGGTCTGGTTTCCAGTCCTAGCTCTTCTGCTTACTAGCTCATTGACATTGAGCAACTTACTTCATCTTTCTGTGCCTTGGTCTCCCCGTCTGGAACATGGGACTCTTAGGAGGGTTAAATGAGTTACCACATTTGAAGTGCTTAGAAATATTTCTAGTATATATTAGGCATTATGTGTTTCTTAGATTAAAAATACATGCATATAAAGCTCCTGACACCTGACACCTAGTAAGTCCTCGTGAAATGTTACCCATTGGTGGTGCTTTGTATTGCCAATGCCTGGAACAAATAAATCTACAGTCAGAGTTTGATTAAGAAGCAGCATTTAATTGCCCAGGACTCATGGAGAATTGACAGGGCCCAGCACCTCTCTGCAGTAAAAATCAAAACACAGGGCCCCATGGAAGCTGGGCCTTCTTAAAGGACTGCCAGGAGTGGGATTGGAGAGACGGCCCAAGCTAGCTTTCTTTATCCTGTTAAAATAGGTGTGGGTCATTACAATTAAGAGAAAAGGAAATGAAGCAAGCAGCCTAATGCCACACGGCCTATATATGACAGAGCTCCGTAGAATGCTATCTTGATGGAGAACTCACAGCCCGAGGGGAGGAATAGAGAACTGGTCCACTGGGGTTCTGACGAAAGGGATACTTTATGGAAAATCTTATGGTAGAGGAATGGTGATGATGATAGTAATGTAACAGCAATACCATTAACTGAGATTCAGCCACTGTTACTGACTACCTCTAGACATTGTCCTATCTCCCAATCCTAAAAAAAACCCCTCTTCTGTGATACCATTAACACTCTCTTCCTACTGACTGACCGGTATCCCTCTTCTTTGAAAGAGTACCCTATTTCTATCTCCATTCCTCATCCACCACTCACTCCTCAACCCACTGCGGTTTGCCTTTTCTTTCCCAAGCCATCACCGCCTCTTCTGGGACTCTAGACCATCTGCTCTCCTCCGTCTTCCCATATTTATTCAGCAAATACTGAGTCCCTACCGAGCGCCATACATGGTACTCAGTCCTGATATATGACAGCAAATGAGACAAGGTCTCTCTTCTCAGGAAGTTCACATTCCAGGTAAAAGCAAAAATTGGATCTGCTGACTGAGTGCCCTCAAAAGCAGTTCACTGGATGATGGAGACGATCACTAACAGCGGGGCGCATGATGGTCATACCCTCAGAATAGATACTGTTAATCAGGGCGAACCTGTTTGAGCACCTTCTAAAGGTAGGTAGAGCAGAAAGCTCCAGGCAGCACACTGACATTCTTAATCTTAGGGCATCTTGGAGCCCGTCTTGTGAGAAAATGCAAAATCACTCACTCAGGGATTGTGACAACAACTCCTTTTGAAGAAAGAGGAATGAGTTGGAGAATGAAGTAGGGTGATTAGTGTCGGGCTTGCATTTCAATGAGGTTAAGAAATAGATGTGAATGCTGATAAAATTGGGAGTAAAGAAAGAGCTCAGATGAACTTAGAGCTTTCAGATCACTTCTGATTGGGGAAGGTAGGCCTAAACGACATCAGCAAACAAACCACACAATACGTATCTCCGGGCTACATACTTCTTCGAAGTGCCTCCAATGAAGGGCTTCCCTTCCACAAATTTAAGGAAATTTTAATATTGGAACAGCGATAATTTACTTAAATAAACCAAGAGAAAAGAGTGTTTGCAATGGCTGCTAAAGCTACTGAAAGGGCATGTTTCATATCGAATAAGTGACCTGAAATGGCTCAGAAAACCAAAATTGTTATTCTGAGCACATAAATCTCAAACAAAATCTTAATACCACCTTTGCTGATGAAATGCTACTATCATTCTTATTAGAGCCCGAAAGTGACAAGAAATCTTTTTATCAGCATTACAGTCAAAAAGTATTTGCGAATATTTGGAAATTAAATTTTAAAAAGATTTAAACGCTAAAAAAAAAGAGAACCTAAATAGTTTTAGTTGATCTGATTGCACTGCACATGAGTAAATATGTACATGAGTAAATATGTCGTTTAGGCCGACCTTCCCCAATCAGAAGGTGGCTTATGACATTAACATAAGCTTTATCTTGGGAAACTCTACACTCTTAGAAATAAACAGGAACCTTAGCAGACTCTAAGCAAATGCAACCTGAAGTCAGGCATGGTCGTTTGTTTTTTTTACTCATAGACATATTTGCAGTGTCTATTCCAGATAGAGTAGATACCAAGAATTCTGTTGAGTGAATGAATGAGCCATATTTTCAATCTTTAGGTAGTAAGAATGGTGGGGGTGGGGGGACAAGATAAAGAAGATGACGAATTTAAATGAGAGGTGGTAAGAAGTAACCGAATACAGTTTTCTTAAGCACCAGGAAAATTATTTCAACTGTATGTCTTTTCTCCACATTTTCTTATGGACCTTGGTGGAGCGTGTGGATCTCCTGCGTTCAAGAACCGATCTTGCACTTACGAGTTTTGGGACTCTGTGCTCTCTGGATCTGAGTTGCTTCTGTAATAAACTAGTTATGATAGCATTGTTGTAAACACCAGATAAAATAGTACCTGTAAAAATATGCCGTAAACTAAAAAACATTGTATAGTGCGAGGGTGATATTATCACAACTATGACAGTACTGCTTTCTCTGCTATTGAAATAAAAGACCTGATTAAAGAAACAAACAAAACAAAAACAAGTAAATAAATAAAGAGGAACCACCAAAGCTGTTTTGTCAATAACATCTGCCAATATTTACTGTACACAATATTACGACAGAAATTTTCATAAATGTATTCCAGAATCCATTTAAAAATTGTAATAGGAACTCATTCTATGACATTAACATCAATTTCAAATGCATATGAAAAATATTTTTTTCTATAAAAGCATAAAGGAGATTGACGTTGCTTCAGATACTTAAAAGTCTCTTCAATAACCCGCCTAACAGAAGTCAGATGGATTCTTATATCAGCTTCTGCACGTTATCTGTTGCCATATCACCCATAACGAACCTCTGAAAAATTCACCACACGCTCATGAGAGAATGAGAGAGAAAAAGGTAAACATCATTATAACAAAAATAACCCCCACTGAGGCTGACCTACAGAAATATCTAGCAGAAATGACTGCTTGGGAAAGCCAAGAAAAGTGGCATGGTTAAGGAGAGTCCACAGTTGTCCAAGGAATAAACTGCACTCAAATATACATTAAAGCAGTGCCGATCCTGTTTGGTTCAAAGTGAAACTACTTTAAATATCCGCAGAATGCCACAACAAGAACAAAAACTCTAGAGTTTGTCCCACTTTTTAAAGCTACAGGTCTTTTCCCGCCAAGTGAGGTGGCTCTGAAAAGAGCCTTTGGTTTGCTACGTGGTCAGGTGGTCCGGAGGCAGCTCATTGGCGGAGGGTGTACCTGATGATGGCTTGGTTGCCCTCGGACACGGCGTGCTTGCCAATCTCCCCGGGGAACAGCAGGCGCACGGCTGTCTGGATCTCCCTGAAGGTGATGGTGGAGCACTTGGTGGAGCGGGCCAGGCGAGAGGCTTCGTCGGCGATGCGCTCGAAGATGTCCTTAACGAACGAATCCAAGATGCTCACGGTCTTCTGCGAGAGGCTCAGGCCCTCGTGAACCTGCTTCAGAGCCCTGGGGAAGTAGATAGCGAAACTGTTGGGGCAGCGGCGGCGGCGGCGGTGGCAGCGGCGGCATTGGCGCCTTGGCTGCTTGTGCTTCAGGCTCTTTGAGTCCACTGTTTTGGGCTCCTCCGTGTCCGGGCATTCGCCAGAAGAGGTCTCACAGCCAGGCTCAGCCATGTGGGGCTCGCCTTCCCGACAGCTCAGAAGGAAGTACAATGGCGGCTGCAGAGGGGCGCTGTCCCATTTACAGTCGCTGCATTTCCTGACGTCACAGGCAAACTCCATATCTGATTGCACAAAATGCAATGCAAGGAAGCGGGGCTCTAAGCCAGGCTGTGTCCCCTGTGATTGCATACCCTCGAGCTTGACATCACATTGGATAATCAGAGAGGGAATTCTGATGCCCTCTAAACTTCTTGGGCCGTCAGTTAGAAAATCTTTGTAAGATGCCACAAAGAACAAAAGGTCTTCTGAGAATAGCAGCTAACTGATGCCTATATAATGAAAACTTTAAAAAAATATCACTCAAGATTGCCTGGTTAGCTCAGTTGTTTCAGCGTCTGACTCTTTATTTCTACTCAGAGTATGATCTCAGGATGGTGAAATTTAGCCCCTTGTGGAGCTCCCCCCCCCCAGTAGGGTGTCTGCTTGAGATTCTTTCCCTTTCCCTCTGTTGCTCCCCACTGCGCTCTCTCTATATCTCTCCACCTCTCTCTCTTTCTCCTCTTTTCTCAAATAAATAAATCTTTTAAAAAATATATCACTCAAATCACCTATATTGTGGAATGTCAATTTTAGTCCCTTGGCAGAATGTGACCTTCCTAACCAAAGTTATACCTCCAACACTATGACTGTGCCAAAAATTGGCCATTTCACCTCTAATCCACAATATACTGGGTGGCCACTATGGCTTGAGGAGAAACTCTGACATAGCTACCAGAGTGCTCCCACAATCAAGAGACCTGCTTACTAACCAGTGTCTTCAGTTCTCATAAGAACTCTGTGATTTGGGAAAGAAATGGCAAAACCACCATCTCCAAAATTAGAACATATACAGAAATGAAAATACTTACAGATACAGTTTTAAATCCTTAAACATGTACCACGTTTAAAATTTTCTTATCAATACTTAGATCCTAAAAATACTTTTTTTTAAAAGATTTTATTTATTTATTTGACAGAGACAACAGTGAGAGAAGGAACACAAGCGGGGAAGTGGGAGAGGGAGAAGCAGGCCTCCTGCCAATTAGAGAGCCCACTGTGGGGCTCGATCCCAGGACCCCAGGATCATGACCTGAGCCGAAGGCAGACGCTTAACGACTGAGCCACCCAGGCGCCCCTTAGATCCTAAAAATACTTTAAATGCTAATATTGATTAATACTTATAAGAGCTATTTGATGAAAAATATATATTAACCTAATTCTCTAAGAAACCTCCTTAAGGAGAGAAAGGTTATCAATAAAATGGGAAATGTTTTAAAATTAAAACTCCAACACTTTTGGAATTTTTGGTGATACATGCAAACATATTTCTACATGTATGAATGCAAAACAGTTTAACATTTGAACCAAGGAAATTATAAAACCAAACCAATTATAGAAATTGAATCAAACAAAGAAGAATTAAAGAAATAGAGGTCATCAATGAGCTATGGTCCCAAATGGCCTGGCTTCCACGGGTGTGTCTTATCAAACCTTCAAGGATCAGGTAATTCTACTGCTAATAAAATAGTTCCAGATAATGAAAAAAATCCCTCTTTCTTATTTCAAGAAAATATAATATGATGGCAAAACCTATTGAAGAATGTGTGCTAAACAAATTTCTGAGAAGTCCCATTTATAAAGGAGAATACAAAAATTCTACTTCAAATATTAATAAATTTGGTGTCACATTACAGAAAAGACTTTTTAAGTAAGACAAACAGCTTTACTGCTGTAGATAATAAATTACAAGCATCAAACTGGGGGAAACATTGTTCATAAAACAAAATACCCCATATAGACTTTTTTCAACACGACCCCTACTGTGGAGTTCATTTAAATAAATAACCGAGGATCCAAACACAGTACAGAAATGAGCTAAATCAGGAAGCTCATAAAATAGTGCCTTTTTCAAGCTTCCTAGAACTGAATAACTAATCTAACTAGCTCAGATTTATCCAATTCTATTGTTTTCTGGTCTATACTTTTTTGGGGTTTTTTTAATACTCTTTTGTTTTTTAAAATGCAAAGCTTCAGAACCTGCAGTTATGCCTCATGGGATGACGGGAATATCCAATCAGAGTAGCCCAAACCCCACCCTCCACTGGTTCAGCCAATGAAGGACCTGCAGATCCTGAACCACAGCCATTGGCTCAAAGTGGGAGCAGGTGATAAGTGTGAACCAGTAAGTGTTCCTGGGTGTTCACCCTTAGAGACTGAGGAGGAAAAATATATAACATATTTATATATTTTATTTATTTATATATATAAATATATATATATTTAATATTATATATGTTATATATTTTCCTCCCTTGTTTGTTCAGGGCCCTAAATCTCAATCCCTACTACTAGTGGGTTTATTGGGGGAAAACTATGGCTCTGGTTAGACAGGCAAGTGAATCTAGTAACTAGAAGCTTTGCCCCACATTATATATTTAAGAAATGCTGAGGGGCACTTGAGCAGCTCAGTTGGTTAAGCGTCCCACTCTGGATCTCAGTTCAGATCTTGAGCTCAGGATCTTGAGTTCAGGCCCCACTTTGGGCTCCACAATGGGCATGGAGCCTACTTTAAAAAAAAAAAAAAAAGAAAAAGAAAAAAGAAATGCTGAGTAAAACTACTCTAGGTGAGCAATTGTTTTTCCCATCTCCTGTCTGTATGAGTACTCACTTAGTAGCTACGTCTTTCACCTGCCACCATGTACCTCTCATCTCAGCCTAACACACTGCTCAAGATAGAATCAATGTTAATGAAACTATTATTAACAGATGCAACTGAACAATGGATTATTATCCAATCCCAGGTCACCTGACAACGTTCATTCTTTCTGTCAGGCCCTTTGAAATAATCCTAATCTTGTGCAAATGCAGCCTAAATGATATGCAAATACAGAGGTTGCTGAATCTATCATGGATATACAGTATGTTTCTCATATTTACAAATACCAGTGTTGAAAGGAGAGCAAATGTTTTGGATGACAGAATCAGGATGCAAAGAGATCTCATCATGAGCAAACTTGAGCACATCAGCAACCAGGATGTTCCCCATTCATGTAAGTTGGATTCAAAGGATAAGGGAAATGTCATCAGGAGAAGCCCTGGAGTTATAGAGGCAGACATACAATAGCTGACTTCAAATATTTGAGGAGGGACAACCACATTGTTTGGGTCTCCAGGACACAGTCCTAGGACTATTGGATAGAAGCTATAGGAAGGCAGGTTTGGGCACAGTGTAAGCAGCCTGTCACAGCAAGAAGCTGAGTGACTCTGCCAGATAATTACTTCAGGCAAGAGGTAAGGTATTGATGACCAACATGGTTACTTCAAACTCTGAAATGTTCTGGCCTTGTGATTGTGTTACCTAACTGACATTTAATCAGAGTTAACCCAACTACTGTTTTACTTATTGAAGTTTATGTTATTGAAAACAGCTTCCACTTCCTGTAAACCCAGTGATTATTTAAGGATGTCAGCCCTTGGAAGGAGATGGTAAGATAATACTTGAGGTTGCAAATAGGTACAGACAGCATAATCACTTTTTGTAGGAAAATATATGAATATTAATAGACCAGTCTGGATTGTCATACACTCAAATATTGATACTTCTAATTGGTGGGATTATAGGTGATTGGTTCTTATAAATTTTAAGTGATGAAAGTATTGTTTAAGGGCAGGTATCAGAGCTTGCCAATTTATATGTATTCCTTATTGTATTAGTCTGAGTTGCCATAACAAAGTACCATAAACTGGGTGGCTTAAACAAGAGATATTTATTTTCTCACAGTTCTGAAGGATAGAAGTCCCAGAACAAGGTCCTGCAGGCTCAGTTTCTGCTGAGAACTCTCTTCCTGCCTTGCAGATGGCCACTCCCTTGTGTCCTCACATGGCAGGGAGAGCGATCTCTGGTGTTTCTTCCTCTTCTTTTAAAGCCACAGTTCTATCAGATTAGGGCCCCACCCTTAGGACCTCAATTAACCTTAATTACCTCCTAAATACCCTATCCCCAGATCCAGTCACATTCGGGGTTAGGGCTTCAACATATGAATTTTTTGGGGGGTGGGGGAGAACAATTTAGTCCATAACACTTATGCTCACCATGAATAACCAATACTTGATTCATTAAGATAGTGAATTTTGTTCAGGACAAGGAGACCAAGAGATTCAATGCTGTGGGTCATCAGCAGGTATTAGATTTCTGAGTTTCTGCTCAATAGTAAGATGTGATGTGCTTAGCACAGTGTGTACTAGCATGTGCCTCCTATGCCCTTCTGCATCTATTACCAGCCTTAGGCATCTCCTTCCATTAAATTTAAAAGCACATTTGAGAAAGCAAGACAGCCCAGCTAGAATTCCAGCTCTTATTCACCTTAGATCATCACTTCAGATGTTTTCATTTCTTCATTTCCAAGATAAGGGGGCTAGTCCACATGACCTCTTCTTCCAAGGTCTCGAATTGTATGATTCCAACTCTAAGGAAAAAGCACCTAGCATCACTAAGTCAGGACCCACTGCACCTGGACAGCAGAGAGCCTATCCATGTGAATGATCTGCCAAAGTGTCTTTCCTGCAACCATTTTGTTTGGCTAAAAAGAGTACCCTTGGTACTTCCATTCTTTGGAAGACCACTAGGAATGAATCACAGGAGCCTTAATGTATTGATTTGATTTATTATTTTATTGCCACATTAGAAATGAAAATAAACTGAAAATCTGCAAACCCATGCCCCTTCATGAAGATTATGGAGCAATGGAGACACCCATTGTAGAAGGTGAAAAGTAGCTTATCCTGTAGGGGGTAGAAGAACATCACACACAAAGGTCATCAATGGTGGGATTATGGACAACATCTGCCAGCTGGAGTTTATGCATCAATGGAAAGTTTACAAAATGAACATAAGGGAACACTGGCTACTCCTGACATCTTAGCCAGGGAGTACGGGTGTGAAGCATTAGAAGGTGCCTAAAATCTCTACAAGCACATAGGTTTACAAAAAAAAAAGCCCCAAACCGAGACACTCAGGCATTGTTGAAAACTGCTTGTGGGAGGAGATTCCCATCTTATGAAGTTTGAACACACTCTTTCTCCTGCTGGATAGCTGGGGGAAAAAACAAACATAAAAAAATCATTAAGAAGGTTTTTTTCTCAGATTAAGTTCAGTTTCTTCCCCAAAAGTACTTTTCCAAGTCACTGAAGGCTGCCATACCTGCTTACAGGGATGTGTGTGTGTGTGTGTGTGTGTGTAAACCACCTGAATGTTCATTAGAATCTACATCAACTGCAGGGTTTTTTCCCATTTAAGAGGTAGATCTATGCTGTTGCCATTTTTTCCATATGTTATTTTAAGAATGAAGAGGAACTGAAGCATTTTCTTCAGATTTAGCTATCCCTATACAATTTGAAAGATATACCATTTCAGACAATTTTGATTAACTTTCAAATAATGCTGACATGAAAAAATGTGCCCCTTGGTTTGGAGTTTCTCCAGCAGATTGTAAGTCAGGAGGGCAAAACTGATCCCTTGATCCCTGGGAGACCTGACTATACCCAAGAGCTACACTGGTTCTCCTACCTCATCTTGTCATCAGGTAGAGAAGGCCAAAACCACAAAGTTTATACAGCTCTTTAGGGATGAGATCACAGACCCAAATTGTTAGGTGCATAAAAATGGCAAATAACCAAAAATTGGACAAAACTAAGATGTTTATAATACTGAGTCCAATATCCCAAGATTGGTTTTAATGTGGCTTTTAGTAATTTTTTTCAACAACCAAAAAAACACAGTTTTTAAAAAATTCTCCATTACTACTAGGGCCTATTTTGTGAGAACCACTCATATGAGCCAGGTAAGAAGCAACTATTTGATATTTTTAGATGTTGCATTAAATACATTGGTACTTTAATTATTGCTTACTTTGTGGCAAAATTTACAAGAAGAGTTTATTTACTGAACCTATTAATTTTCACCATTGTTTGTCTCAACTAGAAAGCCCCCATGACTTACTTTCCTTTGAGGGAAGAGTATTTTTTTCTTTAGTATTAGTTTTCTTCAGTTTTGACCTGTCAAACTTCTCCACTTCAGACAAATCTGGCTTATCACTCATCTTGACTAAAAGAAAGACTGAAAAAAAAAAACATTTAACAAACCTATCTGGTAGAACTGTTATCAGACTAAGGAGTAACAGCCAAAATTCTCACATTTAATATTAATGTGTATTTTACCTGCTGATTTTCAACAGGAAACAAGCAGCAGATCTTAGAAATGTCGTGTTTTTATTAGAATACTTTTTATTCCATGTCATTACCCTATTTCTGATAAGCAGTAAATGCCACTGAATCAGGATGCACCAGAAACCAAGATGCTCTAGAAACTGGAGTCAATATGTCTGACTCTTAAAATCACAGCAAAGGTAAAATGAAGGTGATAGAAACACATGAGCAGATAGGGAGAGAAGAAAAAATATGGACTGGGTTTAACCAGCTGATGAATTGTCACAGGAGATAGCACTATTTGAGCATCTTCACTTTCTAGTCAATTACTTTGGGGGGGGCACTTTTCCTGGGGGATATGAGCAGCACACACAAAAAAAGGGTGGTTAAAAAGTTGTACTAGCTTCTTTCCATTTTATCTGCCCAAAGACAGTAGATTAAGGAGCCACAATAAGAGAGGGAAGGGATTTAATCTGATCATAACTAATTACATGTCTCATACTAGCTCCTTATGGCATGTTTTGTAAATGCTGTAAGAAGACACAACTAATTAGGATCAGACCAAGGACTTCAGCAGAACAGGGTAAACAAATAGAGTTGATTTTTATTTCACCATATTTTCTCTGCAAAGGGAAAGGTTAGGAGATGAGGTGCCCTGTGACCATTCCGGATTTGTCAACAGGACAATAGGAGACCCCAGAGACCGGAAAACAGAGCTCTCAAGCGCGTGCCTGGTCCCACCCTGGTAGGGGTAAGACAGGTCTAGTGCCCAGAGTAGAATGGAGAGGCCCCCAAGCAGCCAGAAGTCCCAAGTATGCCTCCCTTCCGTCGAGGTCACCCTAAGACCCTCCTCTGACGAGGGATCAGATGCCAATCTCCAAGGTAGGGAAACAGGGACTAACAGATCATAAAAGGCTGGGGGCGTGGGTCTGTTTGTCAGGAGCAGTTTGCTTACATTTTAAAATAACCATCATCTTTGTCGGGCGCGCAGCCCACCTTTTGGCCACAAAGGGAGAACGCGAAGGGCCTGCCCCAGAGGGCCCATTCCGGGCAGCACCGAAAGTCCTCGTCCTCTCAGCCTCGGGCTTGCAGTCACAGCGGACCGGCCGCTCTGAGGGACCGCCCCCTCGGGCCTCCCAAGGACCCACCCAGGGAGGACCCGGCAACGCGCAGAAGGCGGCGCCGCAGAAGACAAAGGCGTGGACTCTCTAGGAGACGCAGTTACAAAACGCCAGTCCCGACCCGGCCCCACCGGTTCCCGAGAGACCGACCCCCTCCGCCCCGCAGCCGCTGCGCCCTCCTGTCCCCATAGTCTTCTGGTTCCGCCGGGACCGCAGGTCCTCACCTGATGGCTTGAAGACGGGTGAAAGGCTGACGGCTGGACCAACGCCACTCCACACACAGGACGACGTTAGCCTTCCCGCGCGGAACCCTGCAGTTGTAGTCGCGGAGCAGTCTCCGCCCCCAGGCCCCGCCCCAGACCCCCCCCAGCCATCTCTGATTGGATGAGGGAATCCCAGGCCCGCCTCTTCGCCCCCCCCCCCCCCCGCTTTCGTCTTGTAGGCTTGAGCCCGCTGTCTCCCCTCTACTCAGGACCTCTGCCCTGCAAGTGTCTTGATGACTTCATACCGGAGCCGCCTCCCCAGACCCTGTCCAAGCCCTCTCTGATTCGCCGAGGGATCGCCTGCCTGCCTCCCCGGTTTCTCCCACTGTTTTCGTGCTGAGGATCCACTTCCCTCCTTCCCAAGTTTACTCACTCCTCCAAGATAATTGGGGCCTCGATATAAGCAAACACTTCTTTCTTGCCCAGTTAGCTTCCAACATCTGGAACTGGCTTTTTATAGCCACAGAGCCTAAGTACACTGTGATAACCAAACAATGGTTTGCAAGCAATGCTCAGTGGCATCTGTTCTAATCCTTGGCCAGGTCATGGAGGAGGGGAGCTCACTGAGAGGGTGGGCAGTTCAGAGTCATTCACCCCCACAGCTGAACAGTTCTGTGACAGTGGTGCTCTCCTATGTAAAAGTCACATTTTCAACTTTCTCAGCCACTGAACATGGTAGTAGTCAGTAGGGTAATCAGAGGAGGATCTACTGAGGCTATTTATCTTTATCTCCCCAATCCCTAGCATTTTGCTTGGCCTACAGGAGACTAGGTAAGTACCTGTCTATAAATTGAGGTAATACATCCATGATAGAGCAGAAATTTTGGACAGCAGCACCACCCAGTGTCCATGTTGGGGGAGAAAAGTGAGGATCCAGTAGTTACTTGAAAGGACCAAATGTTCGAGGTCACTTTCTGGATACTCACCCAGAACCTTAGAGCATTAAGGTAAGATGGAGATAAGACTGTCTTTAGCTTGTATCCCATATTTGCCATATGGCTCATGTATGGTGGTAAAGATACTCTACATAGATCAGCACCCACTCTTTCCACAAAGATTTCTCAGGCCCTCCCCACCTCTCTCCATTCATTCCCTTTTCTATGCTCTTTTAGCATTTCCTGTTAATTTGAGAGTTTTGTATGTTTGTTGGAGAGACCTTTAAAGCAGAAAGCCACCCTCATTCAACAAATAATATTTATTGAGTACCTATAGTGTCCCAGGCATTAAATATAATCAACACCAGTGTTTCTACCACTCAGATTTGAATATTGTTAACATTGAGTATATTTACTCTTTTTTTAAGAATAAAAACAGTAAAGAAAAATGTAGGTTCCCTTGACCCTCACCCCATGTCCACTCACCCTCCACTTCCCCAGGGGTAGTCCTATCCTGAATGTGAAGTATAGTTCCTAGATCATTTTTTTTATCATTACAGATTTATGTGACCTCTGTTCCTAGGAACAATATGGAGCACTGTATGGACCAGTGCTTTAGGTATAAGACTGAACTTCCATTTCACTTGGGGTAAACAGGAAGTCCCAGACACACACACACCCTTCTGTAGCCCAGACTTCAAAATCTATCTTGAATCTAACTGCCTTGAATCCATCAGAACTCATCTAATAATGATGTTTATCCCCATTATTGCTAGTCACCAAAAGAACTCCAAGATCCCCACAACACCCCTCAACTCCTGCATATTAACCCCCATAAGGCTGTGACCGCATCTCCCCTTTAGTTCACTTCTCACACCCCTTTCCTACTCCTAAAACACAATGCACCTTCAGTAATTCCTCTATATCCCCAACCTCTTCTCTGAATGTGCCCATCATTGTCTTCCCCTAACAGAAATCAATCTTTCCTGGGGACTCTGTGTCCCCTGAAGCCCACTCAAGAGGAGCAGATGATTTTTCTCTCCCACCACCATTGTACTGCAGAGCCTGAAGGTCAAGTCTTCCTTGGTCTTCCTTGCTTCTCATTGCTGCCTTTAGACCATTCCTCTCCCACATCCCTGAAAACCTCTAGTTTTTGACGGCTTGTCACCAACTAGCCTTCATTTTTGTTGTCATCTACCAAACTTCATCCCCCACCCCAATTTCTCAAAGGTTTTAGCTCCTGGAGCACAGTCATTCTCAATGGTAGTAGTCCCGTCTTTATTCCCAGTGAGCTCAAGAATGATCATTCTGACACACTGACTCCTTCAGTTCCTTGAACATTTCTCTTTTGTGACATTGTCCTTGACCCCACCTCAGCTACACACTCACATGGCTATACCCTAGGCCTTGTCATAGCAATTTTAGCAACCCCTCTGTAATATCAATTTCAAACATCCCTCTCTATGACCATCACCTCTTCTTTTTCAAGCTCACTCCCTTTGGTATCCAGACCCCACTATCCTTCAACCTCACCAGAATCTCCAGTCCTTTGGTCCTACCATATTTTCACCATCTCTTACTCCCTTAATGCCTTCTCTCCTCTCCTTCCCTAGTTCAAATGCCATGGCCAGTCTTTATAGTCACTCATTTACATATACCCTTCACTCTCCTGCTCCTTTCTCAGTTTGTATTGCTTCCCTGGCAAAATCATTACTCTGGCTAAGTCCAAATACACTTCAAGAAGCCTAAACCCACACAGCTAAACCTAGCTGGGGGAAAATACACAACCACATGACTAATTTCAGTTTAAATTCATGACCACAAATGTCAATCAGGCCCTTACTGCTACCAAGCAATCACTCTATAGATACCCAGTCCCTTACTTCCAACACCACTTCAACATCCCAATTCTTCACGTGCTCCTTATTTCACTAGAAAATTTAAACCATAATTCCACAGACACCTATTACCATAATGCTTAACTCACCAGCACCTGCATCTGTATATATGGCCTTCCTGTTGATATCATATATGATTGTTTTGGGCTGAATTATATCCCCCAAAATCCATATGTTGAAATCCTAAACCCCAGTACCTCAGAAAGTGACTCTACCTCTTTTAAAAAGTAATTAAGGTGAAATGAGGTCATATAGGTAAACCCTATTCCAATATGACTGGTATCTCTCTAAGAAGAGATTAGGGCACAGATAACACAGACTGAAAACACAGGGACAAGTCCTAATAGCCAAGGAGAGAGGTCTCACCACAAACCAAACCTGCAGATATCTTGATCTCAGACCTCTGGCCTCTGTGAGAAAATTAATTTCTTTCATTTAGCGGCACCTGGATGGCACAGTTGATTGAATGGCTGACTCTTGGTTTTGGCTCATGATCTCAGGGTCCTGGGATCGAGCCCCGAGTTGGGCTTCATGCTCAGCACAGAGTCTGCTTGAGACTCTTTCTCCCTCTCACTCTGCACCTTTCCCCTGCTCTCTCTCTCTTTCTCTCTCCCTCAAATAAATAAATACAATCTTTAAAAAAAAAAAAAATTTCTGTTGTTTAAACCACCCAGTCTGTGGTCCTTTGTTTTGCCAGCCCTAGCAAACTAATATAATATTTCCAGATTCTCCTCTAAAGCCAGCCCCTCTCTTTTCCCACTACATTTCTTTCTCTCACACCAATTCAACAATACCACTACCATCTTTCTCCCCTTTATCTCCAACATCATCAATGTTGTGCTCTATATTAGGTCATTTCTATCAGGATACAATCACGCTATTATTTCTTATCTTCACATATATACATTTTCATCATTATATATGCATTATTTTGTATATACGTTCTCTTGACTCCACTCCCCCACATGCTCTCACCCCATTTCTTTGCTCCCTTTTGATGCAAATCTCTTTTACAGATATACCTGATATACATTTCCATGTGCAATATTTGAAGGCATTGTTTGAACCAATGTTCCTGGTCTAAGACTGAATTCCTCATTCTACCTACATCAATCTGGTGTCAAGCGGGAGCCCCAGATGACCATCCTTTCCTAGCCCACTACTCTCTCTGCCTGCTCTCCACCTCACTCAGTCTGTCCCAGCTATTGCCTCTCTACTGTTCCTCAAACAAGCCACACTCACTGTTGCCTAGGGCCTTTTTAATGTCTGTTCCATCTGTCAGGAATGTTCTTCCCCCAGATATCCACTTGGACTACTCCATCATTCCTTTGTAATTGTTGTATCTATTTACTGTTATAATTTTTCACCTACTATTCTCCTTTGAACACATTCCAATCAGGGGTCCACCTCCACTACTCTACTGAAATTTATCTTGTCGAGGTCATGAATAATATCCATATTGTTCAACCCAATGTTTGGTTCTTAATCCTTGTCTTACTTGACCTATCAGCAGCATTTGGCACAGCTGATGAGCCCCTCCTCCTTGGTTCACGGTCTTCACTTGGCTTCCAGGACCCCACACTCTCCTGTTCTCCTCTAATCTCACTAGCTGCTCCTTCTCAGTCTTCTTTACTGGCTTCGTCTCTCCTCAAAGACCTCTTAAAATGAGAGTGCCTCCAGGCAAGGTCCCAAATTCTCTTCTTTTTTTTTTCTTGTTTATTAATTCATTTATTTTTATTGAGTTATAATTGACATTTAAAAATGTATTAGTTTTAGGTGTACAATATAATGATTTGATATATGTATATATTGTGGAGTGATTACCATAATAAATTTAGTTAACATCCATCACTACACATAGTTATGCATTTTTTCCTTTGTGATGAAAACTTTTACAATTTACTCTCTTAGCAACTTTCAAATACATATACAATACAGTATTGTTAACTATAGCTACAGTGCTGTACATTACATCCCCAGGACTTAATTTTCTTATTTTTTTAATTTAAATTCAATTAATTAACACATAATGTATTATTTGTTTCAGGGGTACAGGTCTGTGATTCATCAGTCTTATATAATACACAGTGCTCATTGCAACACATACCCTCCCCAATGTCCATCACCCAGTTATCCCATCACCCCTCCCTCCTCCCCTCCAACAACCCTCAGTTTGTTTCCTAAGATTAAGAGTCTCTTATGGTTTGTCTCCCTCTCTGCTTTTGTCTTGTTTCATTTTTTCCTCTCTTTCCCTATGATCTTCTGCCTTGTTTCTTAAATTCCACATATCAGTGAGATCATATGATAATTGTCTTTCTCTGATTGACTTATTTTGCTTAGCATAATACCCTCTAGTTTCATCCACATCGTTGCAAATGGCAAGATTTCATTTTTTTGATGGCTCCCAATTCCTCTTCTTTCCAACCTACTCACACTCCCTTGGTGGTCTCTTCCAGTCCAATGTCTGTAGAACCATTTCTATGATGACAACTCCCAAATTCATGTCTGCAGACCAGGACTGTATCCCAAACTACAGTCTAATATATTCAACTACCTACTTAGCACCTCCACTCAGATGTCTAATAGACATCTCAAACTCAAAATGTCCCCAACAGGGGTGCCTGGGTGGCTTGGTCAGTTAGGCATCCCACTCTTGATCTCAGCTCAGATCTTGATCTCAGGGTGGTGAGTTCAAGCCCAGCATGGAGCCTACATTTTAAAAATGTCCCAGACTGAACTCCTAATCTTTTTCTCCTATAGCCTTCTCTATCGGAATTGATGGCAAGTCCATCAGCCCTTCTGCTCAGGCCAAAAATCTTGACATCATTTCAATTCCTCTCTTTCTCTCCCACTACACATCAATCCATCAGGAAGTCATTTTGGTTGTACTTCAGAATGAATCCAAAATCCAACCACTTCTCATAATCTCCATTGCTACTTATAAGGTCTAGTCCACCATCATATATCATCTGAATAACAACAATAGCCTTCTAAAAGTTCTCTCTGCTTTCATCCTTGATCTCCTGTGCTGCATCTTAGCACAAAATGAAGGTGATAATTTTAAAATATAAATAACATCATGGTACTTCTGTGCTGAAAATCCTTCAAAGATACTTAATTCCACTCAGAGCAAGAGCCAAAGTACCTACAAAAGCCCTACATTTTCTCACTCTCCATTATATCTCTGACCTTTCCATCTGCTCACTTCATCACTCACTCCATTACATCTGTGGTCTACCCTACTGTTCCTCAAACAAACCAGGCTCACTGTTGCAATAAGTCCTTTGCAATGTATCTCTGGAAGGAGTGCTCTTTTCCAAGACATCCATTTGGTTAAACTTTCTCACCTACTTCAAGGCTCAAATCTCACCATTTCAATGAGGCCTACCTGAATTATTCTATTTAATACTGCAACCTGTCCATCCCTGTTCTATCTACCTTACCCTGCTCTGCTTTCATCACTAACACACTGTACAACTTATTTATTATGTTTATTGTTTTATTTCAGTTTTCCCCCATTGAAATGTGAAGTCCATGAAGGCAAAGATCTCTATTTTTTCACTGATCCCAAGTAACTAGAATTGTGCACAAAATGAAGATTTGCTAAACCAAATTATTTTCTGGTATTTTCCCCCCTTTCCTGCCATGCTCTGAAAGACTGCTCACACCCTGAGATGATTAAAATATTTACTCACTTTCTTCTAGTCCTTTCTTTTTTTTTTTTTTTTTAAGATTTTATTTATTTATTCGTTAGAGAGAGAGAGCGTGGGCGAGAGAGAGTGAGCGAGAGTACAAGCAGGGGGAGCTGCAGGCAGAGGGAGAAGCAGGCTCCCTGCTGAGCAAGGAGCCCGATGCGGGACTCGATCCCAGGGTATTGGGATCATGACCTGAGCCGAAGGCAGACGCTTAACCGACTGAGCCACCCAGGCGTCCCTCTTCTAGTCCTTTCTTGTTTTTATTATTTACATTTAAATATTTGATCCTTCTGGGGTGCCTGGCTGGCTCAGTTGGATGAGCGTGTGATTCTTGATCTTGGGGTCATTAGTTTGAGCCCCAAGTTAGGTGTAGAGGTTACTTGAGTAAATTTTTTTGAGTTAAAAAATATTTGATCATTCTGGAATTTATACTACAAGTTGTTATATAAAAATCAGCTTGGGGCTCCTGGGTGGCTCAGTCAGTTAAGCATCCAACTCTTGATGTCGGCTCAGGTCATGATCTCAGGGTCATGAGATTGAGCCCTGTGACAGGCTCTGCAATTAGCAAGGAGTCTGCTTGAGATTCTCTCTCTCCCTCTCCCTCTGCCCCTCCCCCCATGCTCTCCCTCTCTCTCTCTCTAAAATCAATCAATCAATCTTTTAAAAAATCAGCTTTTTTTTTTTTCCTCAACTGGTTATCCCATTGTCTTATAGCATTTATTTAATAATTTGTTCTGTTTTCTGGTGATTTTTGCATCACAACAAATTATACCACACTGTGTATAATCTTCTACAACTTGCTCTTTTCACCCAACATTATAATTGTTTAGATTTACCCATGTTTATACTGTAAGATATATACAACCATTTTAACTGATATATAATATTCCATTTTATGAATATCCTATAGTTTATTTATATATTGCCATTCTTGTGGACACTTAAGTTGTTTCCTTTTTTTCTATTACAAACAATGCTGCAATTGATATTATTGCTATAGTTTCCTTTTATTCTATAGACACGTCTCCTGGAAGTGAAATTGCTAAATGACAGAGTATGTGCATCTTCAACCTGACTAGACTGCCAAATAGCTTGCTTCAGTAATTGAACCAATTTACATGCATATCTGCAATGTAGAAGAGTTTCCACTTTCCCCACATTCTTACAAATAAGCATTTCCAGATTTCTCTTTACCAATCTAATGGGTGAAAATGAGCATTTTCCTGGTGTTTGAATGCACTTCCCAGATTATTTCATGAGGTTAGCATGTTTTTTTCTTTAAAAAAAAAATCTGGGGCGCCTGGGTGGCTCAGTTGTTAAGCATCTGCCTTCGGCTCAGATCATGATCCCAGGGTCCTGGGATTGAGCCCCACGTCAGGCTCCCTGCTCAGCAGGAAGCCTGCTTTTCGCTCTCCCACTCCCCCTGCTTGTGTTCCCTCTCTCGCTGTGTCTCTCTCTGTCAAATAAATAAAATAAAATCTTTAAAAATAAAAAAAATTAAAAAACCCTCCCAGAATCATAGCATTTTATTTTATTTTATTTTATTTTAAAGATTTTACCCATTTGAGAGAAAGAGAGTAAGAGAGAGCATGAGTAGGGGGAGGGCAGAGGGAGAAGCAGACTCCCCACTGAGCAGGGAGCCCGATATGGGACTCCATCCCAGGACCCTGAGATCACAACCTGAGCCAAAGGCAGACACTCAACCCACTGAACTACCCAGGTGCCCCAAGGTTAGCATGTTTTTATAGGTTTTCTGGGCATACATATTTCCTCATATGAATTGCCTTCTGATGTACTTTACCCATTTTTCTTTTGTCTTTTAGTATTGCTTCTTATGCATGCTTTACATATTCTATAGTCTAATTATTAGTCTATAATATATCTTGCAAAATTTTTTCTGCATTCATATTTTGTTGGTTTACAACAAGTGTGTGTAACTGGAATAAGTCTGTTAGAGGAAAAAAAATGACTTTTGGTACACATGCAACTCAACTGGTGGGAACCATGTATAAGAAAGTATACTATTAGACAGGTTTTCAAAACATTTTATTTAAGTATAATATACATACAGAAAAAATAGTCATATCTTAAGTATACATCTTCATGAATGTTCACAAAATGAAGACACCCATATAAACAGCCCCCAGATCAAGACACGGAACATGACCAGCCCCCCAGAAGCCTCTCTTGTGCTCTCTTTCAGTGATTATGCCCAAGGATGTTAACCACTCTCCTGACCATTTTGCCTCCTTTGTATTTTAAGTAAATGAAATCATTCTGCATATACTTCTGTGTGTCTGGCTTCTTTTGCTCAATATTAGTTTTGTGAGATTCATTTATGTTGTCGTGTGTATTTGTAGTTAGTTTGTTCTCCTTTATGTACTACATTTCAATATAACACTATTTGTTAATTCTAATGTTGATGGACATTTGGGTTTTTTCTAGTTTGGGGTTATTATAAATAGTGCTGTTACAAGCATACATACCCATGCCTTTTAGTGAACATACATATGCATTTTTCTTGAGCATATATCTCATAAGACATGCATATGTTCAGCTTTAGTAGGTACAGCCAACAAATTTTCAAAAAAAATGTGTACCAATTATTTGTTTTTTAAGATTTTTATTTATTTATTTGACAGAGAGAGACACAGCGGGAGAGGGAACACAAGCAGGGGGAGTGGGAGAGGGAGAAGCAGGCTTCCCGCGGAGCAGGGAGCCCTATGCGGGGCTCAATCCCAGGACACTGGGATCGTGACCTGAGCCGAAGGCAGATGCTTAATGACTGAGCCACCCAGGCACCCCAAGTGTGTACCAATTATTGATTGTCTTTTGACTTTAACTTTGTCTTTTATTATATAATTTTTTTAAGATTTTTTATTTATTTTTTGACAGAGAGAGAGACAGTGAGAGAGGGAACACAAGCAGGGGGAGAGGGAGAAGCAGGCTTCCCGCTGAGCAGGGAGCCCAATGCAGGGCTCAATCCCAGGACCCTGGGATCATGACCTGAGCCGAAGGCAGACGCTTAATGACTGAGCCGCCCAGGTGCCCCTTTTATTATGTAATTTTTATGAAACCCAATGTATCAATCTTTTTCTTCAAAAGTTATGTCTTGTTCAGGAAATCCTTCTCTGCTATGAGGACATTATGATTTTTGTCTATATATATTTTTTTAAAGATTTTATTTATTTATTTGAGACAGAATGAGAGAGAGAGCACATGAGAGGGGGGAGGGTCAGAGGGAGAAGCAGGCTCCCTGCCGAGCAGGGAGCCCGATGCGGGACTCGATCCAGGGACTCCAGGATCATGACCTGAGCCAAAGGCAGTCGCTTAACCAACTGAGCCACCCAGGCGCCCGATTTTTGTCTATATTTTTAATTGGCTTTAAATTTTGGGTTGTGTACTTTAGGTCTTTTATACACCTAGACTTTGTTTTGTAAAAGGCATGGATCTAGATTTTTTCCATATGGGAGACCAATTGTCAATCATATATATTAAATTATCGATCTTTTCTTCACCCCTTTGCAATGTCACATCTTTCATATACCAATTTCCCATATCTGCCTTTTCTAATTTTGTAATCAATTTGTCAATTTCCACCAAAAAATGAGACTTTTAATATTTTGTTTGGAATATTATTGTATTTATGGATTAATTTGAGAAGAATTGCTAATTTACTGATATGAAGTCTTCCCATGCATGAATGCAGTATTGTTGAGAGAGACAATCCACCATGGGCCCTGAGCATCCCTACATGTTCTTGCTGAATATACAAAAAATGCAAGTCCTTGACAACTCTTTATCTGAGTTGTTTGTGGTGAACAACCTTGAGGGATGAGGAAACATCTCGCCACAGACAAAGAGTAGGCTTGCTTCTGCTTTCTATAAAAGCGAACTCATTGTTCCTCTCCTGTAATGCAATTATATGTACAGTAATCCATCATGGGTCCTTTACAAGTCCCTTGTGGGACTTGGAGGATATTGGGAACAGACACAAACTAACATGAAGCTCTGACTACTGCTTTTGCTGTGTATAATAAAAATCCTTCATCTCTCACCCAAGATTCTCATGTTTTTTGCCAGAATTCATAAACCTACGCAAGTTAATGTGTTAGCTTGTAAATCGGGTAAAATCCCAGACCCTGTGTAGTTCTTAACAAACATTTCTCCACTTTCAGATATTTTCAAAGCTTTCCTTTAGTGTAATTTTACACTTATGCATAATGGCTTGTCCATCTTTGTTAGCTATCTTCTTAGCTGCCGTATAGATTTGGGGACTACCATGAATGTTTTATTTTTCTATTGAATTTTTTAATTGATTTTGAATTCTACATCCTTGTTACATGTCACTAGTGTAGCTACTCAAATGGAATAATGTATTGTTTCCCTCAATAGACTGTTGACTTCTCTTAAGAGCAGAAACCATGCCTTATTCATGTCTATATTCTTCCAGTGAAACATTTAATTCAATTAACATTTATTAAACATCTACTATGTATCAGTTGCTAAATAAGGAATAGAGGCATATAACCATAAATTAAATAAGGTGCCTGCTCTCGAGGAATTTACAAAATGTGAAGCAGACAGACACATCCACAAAATATTACCATTAAGAAACTATTATGTATCATAACAGAAATAAACAAAGTACTATGGAAGTAGGGGCAATTCATTGTGACTTGGAGGATTCTGGAAGTTCTCATACAATAAGTAGTGTTTGAGTTGGGCCTCTAAAGGTAATTAGGATCTAGACTGGTGCAGATGGAAAACAGGGGAAGGGAGATGACTTCCCTTACCATGCCTGGCATTCAAGGCCTTACACAATTCAGCCCCAAGCTACCTTTCCAAACTCAGCTGTTAAGTTCTTCAAAAATTAAAAATTAGCCTCTCACAGATTAACCATCTTTCAGATTCATAATCTTTGAGTTCTCACCACATTGCTTTACATTATAGCACAATGATTAAAAGTGAAATATCTAGAATCAGACAAATTTGGATTCTGGCCCAGGTTCTACAACTTACTGGCTATGAGATTTGGGGCAAATGAAAACTAGTTATGGTGCTTATCTCATAGGATTGTGTGATAAATGAGGTAATTCTTGTAAAGCTTTGGTATAGTACCTGGCACAGAACATGCACTTAATAAACATTAACTATTATGAATGTTACCTCTACTTTATCCATCTCTCTGGAATTACTTCTAAAGTCAATTAAAACACATTTATTATAGGTGCATCTGGGTGGCTCATTCAGTTAAGTGTCTGCCTTTGGCTCGGGTCATGATCCCAGGGTCCTGGGATTGAGCCCCACATCGGGCTCCTTGCTCAACAGGGAACCTGCTTCTCCCTCTGCCTGCCACTCCCCCTGCTTGTGCTTGCTCTCCCCTCCCCCTCTCTCTCTGTGTCAAATAAATAAATAAAATCTTTAAAAAAAAAACCCACATTTATTATATATCCACTATGTGTAATAGGTAGTATTAGGTATCATGGAGAACACAAAGATGAATAAGACCCTCTCTCTGCCCCCAGTGACCTGTCAAGTAGAAGATATAAAATACGTACACCAAAAAATCATGAGGCAAGCCAAATGAAGTCTTAGATACTCACTCTTGCCTTCCACAGCATGAAGAAGTTGGACCACATGATCACCAAGACTATTTCCAAGTCTAACATTATGATTCTGTGACTTCTATGATTGTAAGTGATACATCAAGGTTACTACCAGGGAAAAGTGAAAAAGAGGTTAAACCAAATTCTACCTGGGAGAGTCCAGGGTACCTGCATAGAGGAAATGACATTGAGTTGTGTCATGATATATGGGTGTCATTTGGTGAGGGAAGAAATGGGGGCAGTGGAATTCCAGGCAGAGGGGAAATAAGAAAAAAGGGAAGTATAGGGTACACTCAGGGAATATCCAGCAGTCTTGTGTGGTTAGAACATCAGGATTTAGAATGTTTAAGTAGGGAAAAATAAGGTGGAAACTGATGTCAGATCATGGAGAACCTGGAATGTCATGTTAAGTGGTATGGATTTTATCCTATAAGCTGTTCATGTTAGAAGGTGATAAGGAGTCCTGTTAAAAAGAGCTGTGGCAGTTGTTTAATTATAAAATAATGAAAGGTTGAACAAGGGCTGCCGGTCTAACAGTAGGGGAAAAAAAGGATAGAAATTCTTTGGCCTTTTCTGTATACTACTTTGTGTATATTGTTGAATAATTTTTAATCAAATGTTTCTTGAGGGCAGGGATCATTCATTTATTCCACAAACATTTATTGAGCACCTACTATGTGTGAGACACTCTTCCGGGCACTGAAAATACAGTGGTGAATGAGAGGGTCAAGATCCCCATGTGTCTGACTTATTCCACTTATCATAATACCCTCTAGGTCCATCCATCCTGTTGCAAATGGCAAGATTTTCATTTTCTATGGCTGAGTAATTTTCCATTGTACATATATACCACATCTTCTTTATCCATTCACCCATCAACAGAAATTTAGATTGCTTCCATAGCTATTGTAATTAATGCTGCTGTAAACGAATGGACTCTGGTGCTGAAAGTATCAAAAAATGATGATACTGCTAGAAATGGGAAGACTAGGGACAGCTTGGTAGAGGAAATAGCGAGTTTGATCTTTGGCATATTAACTTTGGGATGCCAATAAGATATCTCTGGAAATGTCAAGTAAGCAGTTGCAAATAGACATTTTGAGTTTTTTTGTGCTCCATCCCACAGTTCTTCTCAGTTAACATAGTAATTTGTTTTAGGTGTATTGTTTATTTTTTGAAAACTTAATAAAATATTGGCATCTTTATAGATGATGGTATGTTATATTAATTGATATATACTAAATTAAGAATGTCAATATGAGGGATCAACACATATAAGCTATTAACACAAGATATATATTCTCTTTTAAAACAAAACAAAAGAGCATTACCTATAAGAAACTCATTACAGTCCCATTCCTGAGAATTATCTTTACTGTTAGCGATTTTGAAAAAATTCAGCAACTAATAAAAATCCAATAAAAGATATGCTAAACACTAAGAAAAATGTAAAATTTTGAGAAACATTAAAATTAGAATCTCAACCATAATTTTTGCTTACATTAAAACTCAACAGTTACTTTTGATAAAATTAAAATCTAAACAATTTTTATAGAAAATAAAATCTCAGCATCTCTTTTTGTAGATATTGATAAGAATAGTTAAGAAACTCTTGAAGAACAAGTATGAAGTAGGAAGACTTTCCCTAACAGATATCAAGACTTATTACAAAACTGCAGTAATTAATGCAATGTAATATTGGCACAAAATTAGAAAAATAGATCAATGGAGTATAATAGAGAGGCCACAAATAGTCCTAAGAATATATGAACACTTGATATTTGACAGAGTTGGCATTGTGAATGAGTGAGGAAAGGAGAGATTTTTCAACAATGATCATTGGAGCAATTGAGTATTTTTAAAGAAAAAATAAAATTGGGCCTCTAGTCTTACACACTGCACAAAAATAATGCCATATATATTAAAAAACCTAAGTTCAGGGGCACCTGGATGGCTCAGTCAGTTAAGCCTCTGCCTTCAGCTCAGGTCGTGATCCCAGGATCCTGGGATCAAGCCCCACATCAGGCTCCCTGCTCAACAGGGAGTCTGCTTCTCCCTCTGCCACTCTCCCTGCTCGTGTTCTCTCTTGTTCTCTCTCTCAAATAAATAAATAAATAAATAAAATCTTTTTAAAAAACCCTAAATGCAAAAGGCAAAAATTTAGAAATTTGAAATGTTAAAATAGAGAAAACATATTCCTATTCATATTCATATTAGAATATCTTCTGTTGTTGGGGATAAAGAAGGATTCTTTGAAAAGACGCAAAGAGCACTATGTACAAAGAAAAATGGTTGATAACTTTGACTATATTACAATTAAGAACCCTTGCTTATTGAAAGAAACCATCAAGAAAATTATCAAAACATGAGACAAAGTGGGGAAAGATATATGCAACACATATAAAGGACAAAGGACTAAAGTTAAGATCTATAAATAACTCCTACAAATTAATTTGTAAAAGGCACACTACCCAAAAGAAAAAAATTGGCAAACGTCTTGAACAAATAATTCACAAAATAATAAACCCTAATGTCCAAAAGGCTTTTGAAAAGATGTTCAACATCATTAATAATCAGGAGACTCAAATTATGAGAGGCCATTTTACACTTAACTATATTGGTGAAAATTAAAGTCTAATAAATGTTGGTCAGCAGGGGGAGCAATAGGGAATGTTAAATATGGCTGGTAGGGGTGTAAATTGGGACATGCCATTAGGAAAAGTGAGGCACAATCTACCAACATTGAACGTGCCCATACCCTATAAACCAGCAATTCCACTCTTAGGTAAATATCCCAGAGAGGCTTATGTTTACATATGCTACCAAGAATATTCATGGTAGCACTGTTTTTCCAACAGTCAAAAAGTAGAAAAAAATCAGAATGTCCCTCAAAGTTATCATGGATAAATTGTGGTATATTCACACAATGGTACATACAACAATAAAAGTGAAGTAACCAAACAAGATACCACTACACACCTATTAGAATGACCAAAATTCAAAACACTGATAATACCAAATGTTGATGAGGATGTGGAGCAGCAGGAACTTTCATTCATTGCTGGTAAGAATGCAAAATGGTACAGCCACTTTGGAAGACAGTTTGACAGTTTCTTATAATATTAAACATACACTTACATACAATCCAGCAATTGTTCTCCTTGGTATTTATCCAAAGGAGATGAAACCTTATGTCCACACAAATACCTGCATGTGGATGTTTATAACAGTTTTATTCATAGCAGCCAAAACTTGGAAACAACCCAGGTGTACTTCAGTAGATGAATAGATAAACTGTGATACATCCAGACAATGGAATATTATTCAGCATTAAAAAGAAATGAGCTATTGAGCCACAAAAACACATGGAAGAAACTTAAATGAATATTACCAAGTGAAAGAAGTATATCTAGAGAGTCCCCAAGATGGTGGAGTAGTCGGAGGACCCTAGGCTTCTCTTGTCCCATGAACTCAACTAGATAACTATCAAATTATCCTAAGTACCCCAGAAATCGGCCTGAAGGCTAACAGAACAAACTCCACAATTGAAGGGAGAGAAGAGGCCACATCAAAGAAGGTAGGAAGTACTGAGACACGGTTTTAGGGGAGAAACAGATCAAGGCTGCTGCAGAGGGGAGGGAGCCATGGTTGCAGAGAAGGGCTAGAGAGGAGCACACAGGGAAACACACAAGGAGAAGGTTTTCCAGAGCCATTGGCTTGGAAAATGAGAGGGGCTGAATTTTGTGAGTTCTTGCAAACAGCAGGGCTTAAAGCCTGGAGTTTTAAAGGTCAGTGGGCTTGGCTGGGATAGAGCTAGGAGGGCACTACCCTGCTCCTGGAGAGAAGGCAGGAAAACAACCTGGGGGTAGACAGTGTGGAAACAGTTATCTGGCTGGGGCCCACAGTGGGGAGATTATTTTCTCATCTCGGAAAGCATCCCTGGGAGGATTCACAGATACCTTTCCAGGAACAGAGGAGCTGGCCAGTGCCATTTCCCTCCCCTGCCCTACAGCATAAAAACAGACTCACCCGTTGGAGGCAGTGCAGCATGGACTGGCTGTGTAACTTGCTTGCACCAAGCCCCACACCCCTGTGCTCTGGCAGGACTGCCTTTCTCAATCAAGCTTGCCTCAGTCCCAGTGCAGTGGGCTCCTCCCCCAGAACAACAGCACAAACACCTGTCCACACCATGTCTCCCAACCAGAGAGTTCTACAGGGCCTCAGTTCTGGTGGAGTTGGTGTCAGGTCTCATTTCACAAGTAGACCAGAGCACACCTAGTTAAAATTTGCCACATTCAGGCCATGGAGCAGACGCAGCCAATAGCAGGTAAGGAGAGCCTCTGCAGACAGCTGGCCGGAAGGACAGAGCAGCCAAAACATAACAACGGCAGAGCACACGCAGCACACACCAGAGACACTCCCTGAAGCTCCAGGCCCTGGGCACTACAAGACTTCTTCTTTATAAGGCCATTACTTTCAGAAGCAGGAGACATAACTGGCTTTTCTAACACAGAGAAGAAGGCAGAAACTTAGGCAAAATGTCAAGGCAAAGGAATTTATCTCAAATGATAGAACAAGATAAGTCCATGGCCAGAAATCTAATCAAAACAGATACAAGTAACATTCCTGATGGAGAATTTAAAGCAACAATCATAAGGATACTCACTGGGCTTGAGAGAAGAAGACATCAGTGAGACCCATACCACAGAAATAAGAGTTAAAAAAAGAACCAATTAGAGATGAAGAACACAATAAATGAGATTGGAAACAGGCTTGATGCAATGAATAGCAGGTTGGAAAAAGCAGAGGAATGAATTAGTGACCTAGAAGATAAAATAATGGAAAATAATGAAGCTGAACAAAAGAGAGAAAGAATTATGCAACATGAGAATAGACTTTGGGAACTCAGTGACTCCATCAAACATAATAACATTTGTATTGTAGGAGATCCAGAAGCAGAAGAGAGAGAAAACGGGGCAGAAAATTTTTTTCAATAAATAATACCAGAAAACTTCCTTGATGTGGGGAAGGAAAAAGACATCCAGATCTAGGAGGCACAGAGAACTCCCATGAAAATCAACAAAAGCAGGTCAACACCAAGACATATTGTAATTAAATTTGCAAAATAATAGTGATAAAGAAAAAAATCTTAAAAGCAGCAAGACAAAAGAAGTCCTTAACTTACAAGGGAAAATCCATAAGGCTACCTGGAGATTTCTCAACAGAACCTTGGCAAGCCAGAAAGAACTGGCATGATATATTCAAAGTGCTGAATGAGAGAAATCTGCAACCAAGAAGACTCTATCCAGCAAGGCTAGCATTCAGAATAGGAGAGATAGAGAGTTTCTCAGACAACAGAAACTAAAGGAGTTCCTGACCACTAAACTAGGCCTGCAAGCAATATTAAAGGGAACTCTTTGAGTGGAATGGAGAGACCAAAAGTGACAAAGACAAGAAAGGATCAGAGAAAATCTCCAGAAACAATGACAAAACAAGTAATAAAATGGCATAAATATGTATCTATCAATAATTACTCTGAATGTAAGTGGACTAAACGCTCCAATCAAAAGACATAGAATGGGTAAAAAAAAACCAAGAACCATCTGTATGTTGCCTATAAGAGAAGAATTTTAGACCTAAAGACAGCTGCAGATTAAAAGTGGTGGGTGGGGGGAGAAACAGCATGCAAATGGATGTCAAAAGAAAGTTGGAGTAGCAATACTTATATCAGACAAACTAGACTTTTTTGTTCTTGTATTGTTTTTACCCTGCTTTGTTATCAGTGTGGTACTGGCCTTATGGAATGATTTTGTATGTGTTCCTTCTATTTCCTTATTTTTATTTATTTTTTAAAGATTTTATTTATTTATTTGACAGAGAGAGACACAGTGAGAGAGGGAACACAAGCAGGGGGAGTGGGAGAGGGAGAAGAAGATCCCCCCCACAGAACAGGGAGCCCGATGCAGGGCTCGATCCCAGGACCCTGGGATCTTGACCTGAGCAGAAAGCAGATGCTTAACGACTGAGCCACCAAGGCACCACTATTTCATTATTTTTAAGATTTTGATAAAGGTTGTCATTAATCATTTTTTTTTAATGTTTGGTAGAATTCACCAATGAAACCATGTGGTCTTGGGCTTTTCTGTGCTGGGAGATTTTTGATTCCTAATTCAACTTTCATTCTTGTTATTGGTCTAAGAAGATTTCCTATTTCTTGGATTCAAGATTCATGATTCAATCTTGGTATCTTGTGGGTTTTTTTAGGAGTTAATTTGTTTGTTTGTTTGTTTTCTAAATTATCTGGATTGTTAATATATAATTGTTTATAGTAATCCGTTATCACACTGTGTATTTCTGTGGTTATCTCTTGAATTGTTTTCCATTTCTCATTTTGGCTTTTGAGACTTCTCTCTTTTTTTCTTACTAACTGTAGTTAAAGCATTGCCAATTTTGTTTGTTTTCTTGGAAAAACTGGTCATTACATTCAGTGTTATGTTATTGTTTACTCTGGTCTCTATTTTATTTATTTCTGATTTTTTCTTTGTTATTTCCTTCCTCTACTAAATTTCTTCTTTTTGTATTTCCTTGTGGTGTAATTTTAAGTTGTTTATTTGAATTTTTTTCTTAATACATGAATTTATAACATAAATTTCACTCTAACATCTGCTTTTGCTGCATCCCATAAGTTTTGGAATATCATGTTTTCTTTTTCTTTTGCTTTGAGACATATTTTGATTTGCCATTTGATTTTTTGTTTGGCCCATTGCTTGTGCAGTAATGTGTTAATATTTACACAATGTGTTAATATTTGCATATTAAATATTTACTTTTTTAAAAAAAAGAAGTCAATCTAAAAAGGCTACATACTGTATGATTTCAACTATGTGACATTCTGGAAAAGGCAAAGCTATGGAAATAGTAAAAAGGTCAGTGGTTGCCAGAAGTTGGTGGAAGTGGGGGGTGAATAGGTGAACCACAGAAGATTTTAGGGATAGTGACACTACTCTGTATGATACTATAATGGTGGGTATATGTCATTATACATTTGTCTAAACCCATAGACTATACAACAGTAAGTGTGAACCCTAAGGTAAACTATGGACTTTGGGTGATAATGATGTATCAATGTAGGATCATCAGTCATAACAAATGTACCACTTTTGTGTGGGATGTTGATAATAGGGGAGGCTATGTATGTGTGGGAGTAGGGAGTATATTAGAACTCTCTGTACCTTCCTCTCAAATTTGCTGTGACTCTAAAATTGCTCTAAGAAAGAAACACTTTTTTTTTTAAGATTTTATTTATTTATCTGACAGATAGAGAGACAGCAAGAGAGGGAACACAAGCAGGAGGAGTGGGAGAGGGAGAAGCAGGCTTCCCGCCGAGGAGGGAGCCCGATGCGGGGCTCGATCCCCTGACCCTGGGATCATGACCTGAACCGAAGGCAGACGCTTAACGACTGAGCCACCCAGGCGCCCCAAGAAACACTTTTTAAAGTAAATTTGTCACAATTTTTTAAAAAGAATTAACATTTACAGCTACCTGCAACAACATGGGTGAATCTCATAAATAATGTGGAATGAAAGAAGATAGTCACAATTCCAAATATATAAATTATATAAAGTTCAAATATCTGTGAAACAAAACTGCATTTAGAGAATCTTATATAGAAGAAAAAACCTATAAAGAAAAGCAGTGAGGGGCGTCTGGGTGGCTCAGTCGTTAAGCGTCTGCCTTCGGCTCAGGTCATGATCCCAGGGTCTTGGGATCGAGCCCCCCATCGGGCTCCCTGCTCCGCGGGAAGCCTGCTTCTCCCTCTCCCACTCCCCCTGCTTGTGTTCCCTCTCTCGCTGTCTCTCTCTCTGTTGAATAAATAAATAAAATCTTTAAAAAAAAAAAAAAAGAAAAGCAGTGATATCACAATAGTCAAGGGTTACCTCTTGGATGGAGAGAGGAATGTCATCATTGGTGGGGAACTGGAAGCAGGAACAGTGAGGGGGTAGGGGTTATCAAGATGTTCTATTTCCTGTCTTGGGTGGCCATAACATGGGTGATTATAAATGTTCTTTTAACTGGAAGTTCTCTTCTGAATGCTTCTCTTTTCTTAATGAAATGGAAAGCAAGGTCACCAACTGGGACTGAGGACAGGTGAGGAAGTGTTGAAGATTTGAGGAAAAGAAAGTGGTATGAAAGAAATAGAGAAGTTGGAGAATATAGGGAAATAGGGTATTTTTTATTTATTCCTTTATGAAAACTTTTTACTTTTTTCATGATTTATTATGCTGCTTTTTCTCTCATATGGAACATTATTTTATTAGCTTGAATATACTATACTATATGCAGTTGTTCCAAAAATGTAAATTATACTACTATTTAATGTTTAAAAATAAATTTTAAGAACAAAATTAAGTCTTAATAAACCATATAACAATAATAGTAATACATTAGTTATTTCACCTTGAGCTTTAGAAAAGCTGATGGTTTATATTTAAGACAAAAATAACAGGGCTCATAGGGGGATTTTTATTCTTTTTCTTTCAACTTTTCATACTAAGTAACTTTAGCATTAAATTCTACATTTTGTAAGTTTAAACAGACATAGGTATTTATTACCTCCTTATTTTACTAATCTCAAGTCCAAAAGTCATTTTTTAAATGACAGAGAATATAACCACATTAACATCACAAAACTAAATATTGATATTTAAAATTACTAGAAAACTATTACGCTCAAACTTTACTCCGAAGACTTAAATGGAAAAAGTTAATAGGTCTATGTAATTTTGCCTAGGTTCTCATATGAAGCAATTTGTAAAAATCTATTATTTAAATTACAACAAGCTTTAGTTGTAAATTCATGTTAATATTATAATTACATAGCTTTAAGTATTAACATACTAATGTAAAACTAAAGTTTCTATAAGGGCAAATATAGTAAATTTAAACAATTACCACCAATGTAAATTTAAAATAGGTCGTGAATTTTCGTTTTCTGATAGTCTATAGATCTTCCTCAACTTTACATGGGGTGACATCCTGATCAACCCATCATAAGCTGAAAATATCTTTTGTCAAAATTGCATCTGATACACCTAACCTACCAAACATCATAGTTTAGTTTAACCTGACTTAAACGTGCATACTTACATTAGCTTACAGCCGGGCAAAAATCATCTAACACAAAGCCTATTTTATAACAAAATATTGAATACCTCATGTAATTTGTTAAATACTGTACAGAAAGTGAAAAACGGAATGGTTGTGTGGGTATAGTTATCAGTGTATTGATTGTTTACCCTCTTGATCGTGGGGCTGACTGGGAGCCTCGGCTCTTTGCTGCTGCCCGGGTCGGGAGACTATCTACCACATATCACTAGCCCCGGCAGACCAACATTCAAAACTCAAAGTGCAGTTTCTACTGAATACCTATTGCTTTCACACCATCGTAAAGTCAAAAAATCCTAAGTTGAGCCACGGTTAACTTGGGGAACATCTATATAGTAACTGTGCCATTGTCATAGAGATAAAACACAGTCTTTGAAAAGTAATTTGAATCTACAAATATTGACTCTAGAAATATTAAGATTGCAATTCTTGGGTAGTTCATGGAAAAAATAGTGTGTGTGTAGCTAGGGAATGAGTGCTCAATAAAGCAAATGGGCTAAAATGTTAACAGTAGGTGAATTTGGGTAAAGGGTATATAGGTGTTCTTTGTACTTGACTTATGCTGGCAACTTTTCTATAAATTTGAAATTATTTCTAAATAAGAAGTTAAAATGGAGAAAGGGACATGGACTGACACAGCGACATAAGTGGAAATCCATAGCATACTTGGAAATAAATGAATGCATCTCTTGGATTAAAAGGTGGGGGAGTATGGTAGTTTATCTCCTTTTTGGCTTAAAAAACACAGCTATAGGGGCACCTGGGTAGCTCAGCGGTTAAGCGTCTGCCTTTGGCTCAGGTCATGATCTCAGGGTCCTGGAATTGAGATCCACATGGGCTCCCTGCTCAGCGGGGAGTCTGCTTCTCTCTCTCCCTCGGCCCCTCCCCTACTCATGCTTACGCACTCTCTCTCTCAAATAAATAAATATTTTTTAAAAACCCACAGCTATAAGCTATGAATTTTTGTAAATATTTTCTTCCTTGAAAGAGTTAGCCTTGAAACAGAACTAGCTACTGTTCTGTTTTACCTTTCCTTGTGCAGGCCCTGTATTCCCTGTCCTTGAATCCAGAGTACCATCCTACCCCGTCCAAGTCTCCACAACGATCAGACATGGGAAATCGTCTGCAGCTATTCTGGACCAGCCATTGTCTATTGACCTTGCTGGCAAATGCATTCTGATCTCACATTGCCTACTGCTGTGTCTTTAATTTCTGTGAGGAAATTAAAGTGAGGAATTCTCCCAGCTAGGGTCTATAATTAGGTCATTTTAAGTGACAAATTCAGTTAGGTAAAGAGGTGCAAGTGGAGGTCATTATCATTATCATCTACAACAACTGCAACATATGTCATCTTGGAAATCTTCAAAGCTCCAGAGTTGAAATGAATGGGACAGTTATGCAATGTGTTTCTGTTTGTGAAATTTTACTTCCTATGGTGTTGCTCATAGCAAACATGCCATCAATAACACAAAGTCATCGAATGTTCCAGTTGAAAGTCATTTATTATTATTATTAATTACCAGCAGCATCATTATCATTAGCATAAAACTAAATCCACTAATAAAAGAAAACAAAACCACATCCCAAAGGCATGTCTTGCTGACAGCGAGTCAATAACATTATTTTCATGTACAAGGGACAGCACCCTGAGGATAAAGATCATATCACAGCTTGATAATCAATTCAATAATTTAGCCAACATTGTTGAGCACCTAGGCACAATGGGAGATTTTAAAATGCATACAAGAATCCCTGCTTTCAAGGAGTTTTACAGTCTAGTAGGAGGTATTGAAGAACACCAACAAGAACACAGGGTCACAGGAACTCAGTGACATAATGGAATCAGTGCCATGTATGCAGTGTTCTTGGAAAGGGGCGTCATAAGAGACTAACGTCACATTCAGTTGTGGGTTATCAAAAGAGTCTCCATAGAGAAGGTGGCATCTGAGCTAGGCTTTGAGGAACTGGAAGGATTTTGGCAGACTGGCATGTGAGGAAGGGGCACTCCAAGTGGAGAAATAGTGTGGGCCAAAGCAAGGCCATGGGAAAGTTCATGGCATGTGTGGGGAGAGAACAATAGTCCAGTTTAGCTGGTTGTATGGGATCTATGTAAGTGGCAGTGGTGTGATAAAATGCTGTAAGTTATACGGGGGCCATATGTCGAATGGCTCTGAAGGACAGGCTAAGATTTCTGATCTTTTTGTCACAGTCACTATATTTATCCACAGCAATAAAATATGCAATTATTTGTGAAGAGATATGGTCATTTCGCTTCCAGATTTCCTAGGGAAACTCAAGTGGTTTCTAGGCAATGTTATTGCCTTGCTATCAGAAATATCCTGGCAGATAACACCAAGCCATCTAGAGTAAATTTTTCTCATGCAACTAAATCTCTTCCCTCAAAGTCTATTCTTTCCACCCAACCAGTGGCAACACTTCTTCCCACTCCTATATCCAGTCCCATCAGTTCCTGTGACATCTGATCAGTTGAGGCAAGTATAATTTAGGGTTTTCAGCCCCAGCTGCCAGCCTGACTGAAACTAGAGCCCACAGCCCTGAGAAGTGAGAGTGGTGGTGGTAGGAATAGTGAACAATATCATGGAAATGTAGCCATCTGAGAAGTTCTATGGAATCCACATCCTAAGCGTCAAGCTTAGTTCTTTGACACTGGAGTCCCTGGTCCTCCACTAAGTTTGGTCCAAAGGACAACTGGAGGGATCCCAGAACTCACAGTGGCTAACTAAGGTCATCTTTCAACAGTTCCTCTTACTGTCAAGGAACTCCTTAAAGGAATGACATTTCATCAGGGTTACAAGTTTTTTAAGGGCCTCCTTGGTCTGCGGCTGTTGAAACTGCGGACAGACCAGAGTGGCTTCCTCTTTCTGACCAAGGAACTCTGTTGGGCTTTGTCTGTGCCCAACAGGCTAGTAGCTGGGAACTTCTCCCATGCGTTGGCAGTTCAAAGACACTAAAGAATGGTTGTATCAGGTAACCAAGCCAAAGAAGTAAGCTATTTAGACTGACCTGGGAAGGCTTAGGATAACAAAGTTGCCATAGCCACACTTCCTGCAGCTAGTCAGTCTTTCAGCTCTTTCCTGGAATGAGACCTCCTCTGCAGGAAGTCATGGATAGCCGTAGTGAGGCCCCATGTCACGCTGGACCTTAGGATGACAAGGGAGCCTCCCCGGTAGATCAGGAACACCTTTCGGCCCCGAGTGTCCCACACGTCCTGAGCAGAGGCCCACAGGCTTGGCATGCTCTGCCAGCCAACATGGGACTGCATATTGGCCACCAGCACAATCAGAGGATACAGAACTAGGCAGGTGATCGTTCCATTGACACTCCCAGACACTAAGGCAGGAACCCAATGGGGCAGACCTTGCTCTGCCAAGCCATCCTGGATGGGGTCCTTGAAGGAAAAATACAGAGCACTCCCCAGGCTGTTCCTGAGAAGGACAGGCCAGAAACCACGATAGTAGCCCAGTGACAGCCGCCCCCAAAGCCCGTAAGAGTTGAATTCCTTGAGAATGCTGACGGTGCTGGGGAAGCGGGCTTGCTTGCGACCATCCTGGAGCACATTTTGCACCCTTTCAAAGGGGCTCAGTGCCACAGCCTCCACCACACCAGACATGAGCCCTGCAGCCCAGCGGTGTCTCAGGGAGTGTGGCCCAACAGGAGAGAGAGAACACAGCAGGCTATCATAAGTCCCAAACAACAGAGTCCCTTGCAATGTCTTGGAGAGAAGAGGCGGGTATATTCCCCGGTAGAAGTATTGAGGGCCTTCATGCCAAAGCTGTCGCACAGCCTCTGACACCGCCACGGCATGGATCTGTTGCCGGAACACAACCTTATAGATAGGGAAAGTCAGAAAAGTAGACATAAAGTTGGAAACGGCCCCAAGGGCATAGGCCTGGGAGTGCCAGCTCTTCTTTCCCGGAGACTCCGCTCGTGTCCTATGCTGCAGCTCCTTTCCAGGAGAGTGGTTCTGTTCCTCCATGCTGAAGACAACTGGGTACAGATGGAAGAAACTGGCAAGAGTGGAAAAAAAAAAAGAGGTTAGACTAGCCCATTAAATCTGTCGGTGGCATTTTCACGGCTTAGTTAGAAACAGAGCCCCCAAGAAACTCAGCCCTAAGGAAAAAAGCAACACTTTGGGCCAGTTTCTGAGAAATAGGCACAGTCTTTTTTTTTTTTTTTTTTAAAGATTTTATTTATTTATTTGAGAGAAAGAGAGAGAGACAGAGAAACAGCATGAGAGGGGAGAGGGTCAGAGGGAGAAGCAGGCTCCCCGCTGAGCCGGGAGCCCGATGTGGGACTCGATCCCAGGACTCCGGGATCATGACCTGAGCCGAAGGCAGTTGCTTAACCAACTGAGCCACCCAGGCGCCCATGAGAAATAGGCACAGTCTTAAGAAGTCATCAACCTTGAGCGCCTGGGTGGCTCGGTCATTGAAGCATCTGCCTTCAGTTCAGGTCGTGATCCCAGGGTCCTGGGACCAAGTCCCGTGTCGGGCTCCCTGCTCGGTGGGCAGACTGCTTCTCCCTCTGCCCCTCCTCCCACTCGTTCTCTCAATCTCTCTCTCTCAAATAAATAAATAAAATCTTAAAAAAAAGAAAAATTAAAAAAAGAGTTTAAAAAAAAGAAGTCATCAACCTCAAAATAAAACAGAGGCAGTTTTTTTTTTTTTTCCCTGAACAGTCATCCCTACCATGTGTTACCAACAAATCAAATATTCTAATATTCAAAGAAGGTTTGTGACTGAAGAAAACAAAATTGGGGAAAGGGGGCTCCAAAACCTATTGCACTCAACAGTCACCACATAAAGTTTTGCATTTGATAAACTGCTAGAATAATAAGTTGCTACTCTCTTTCCAAAGAGCAGCACTATATCATAGAGGCAGAAAGGCAATCAGAAGTTGTATTCGATACTTTCTCTAAAAGCCAGTAGTAAATCTGGGGAGTGAGGAATCTCCCTCACCTCTCTGTCTGCAGATTCCTGCCCGTGTCCCGGCTATTTCATGGCAATGCGCCGCCCCCCTCTTCTCAATTGAGGAACCAAAAGAGTAGCTGTTCCTGGAAGGTCAGCACCAAGGCTCCACACCTAGCAATTTCCAAGCCTATCCTTGTAGTCCTGTAGCTGTATAATAGAGCAGGGAGTTTTCAACCTTGACACATGTGACATCGTCGGCCAGATAATTCTCTGTTGCGGGTGCCGGTCCTGTGTACCATAGAACATTTAGCAGCATCCTGGCCTCCACTCGCTGAATGCCAGTAGCGCCAGCTGGGACCAACCCAGCTACTATAACCAAACTTACCTACAGACATTGCCATGTGTCCCCTGGGAAGCAAAATCATCCTTGGTTCAGAATCCCTGTGCTAGAGGGAAGATACAGTACAAGGGCCCCGAACTACTGATCCCACCCCAGAAAGGGCTGGGAGCCCTAGTGGGGATAGAGAGATGAGAGGTAACTGGGGATCCAGGACACATGAAGGCAATTCGACACATGAAGGCAATTCGGGATCAAGAAGAAATGAATGCTCAGTGTAGATCTGAGAACCTGAGCGAGTTTGTCAGGGAGGAGATAGGGCTGAGAGGACAGAGTGTGCCACAGGAGGAGACAGCGTGTGGAGGCGAGGCAGCATAGGGCTGTAGAGGGAGGGGAGAGGAGAAGACAGGCAGGGGAGGAGGGGACACCTTGACTGCGCAGGGGATTCACATCAAGCCTGGTAGGAATGGCAGACTCTGGAGCTTTCACACAGAACCCTGGGCCGTGTGGTCCCGAGGGGAGGGAGGTGTTTGGGGCTCTAATTATGCTGGCAGTCGATGGCCCCTCAACAGGGACAAAGGGGTGCAGGCTCGGGCCTCGGGCCTCGAGGGAGGGGTAGAAGCCAGGTAATGCGAGAAGCCCACTGAAGCCTTCTCTGGGCTGCCACACCTAGAACCTGCCAAGAAGTGCCTCTCCTTCCAGAATTGGCCCCCTCAGCTCCTCCCTGACTTCTTGCTCCTGCTCCATCCCTGACCCCCTAATCTGACCTTACAGCCTCCCCCACAAGCCACACACTCTCTTGCAGTGGAGGGAGGTGGAGGCTCAGCCTCCTGTGCTCTGTCAGCACCCCTCCCCTAACCCTAGCTCCCCATGTTTGCCTTAAGCTTCACCTCCTTAACCTCATGGGCAGAAGGAGACTGGGAGGGCCCTTCTGCCTCAGACCCTTTAGCTGAGAACTGGCCAGAGCAAAGGCTCATGAAGCCCAGTCTTACATCCCTCTGGGGACACTTCTGGGCCCCTGGTGGCCACCTCCATCTCTCCAGAGCCAAAAGAGACCCCTCCCCCACCCCCAGGCCACAGGTAGCTCTACTCAGGCCCCCAAAACCACAGGCAACCCCAACATTCCCCAGATCTACTACCAAGGAATTTCTTCCCCCAAATCTTACTTGCACCTAAATAAGGATGGGTAGTGAAGGAAAAGTTTGTCCCCTCTTCTATCTCAAAGTGCAGTAATGTTCCACATCTCCACATTTTCCTGAGTAACCTATAAACATGTGTTGACTGACTGCATAAGGCAGGCGGACCTAGCAGAAACACCGGGCTAGGATTTGGCAGACTAGCCTTCTGAGTGCCAGTTCCGTTATCAACTTCCTTATGACCTTTAGAAATTCATTGACATCTTGGAGCCTCGTCCATCTCAATTATAAAATGAGCCGAGGGAGTGAAATACTCTCTAGGCATCCTCATATTGTGCATGTCACTGGGGGCTGACATGGGGGAATTTGGGCCGATATTTGATAGCAGAATCGTGCTTTCCCATCCCCAATTCCATCTGCCATTTTTGCCAATCATTTTCAGGAATTAAAGGTGAACAGTAATTTAGAAACACCTTAGCTTTAATATCTATTCATCATTTTATAAATGTAATTCTTCCTATTTTGTAGGGGAGGAGGAGAATCCACTTTTTTCCTTTGTATTCTCCTGTTATGATGCCAGGCTTGGGGGGGGGGCAGAGATCCAACACTGAATTCTGTCTCTATCCCTTAGTTGTGTGGCCTTAGGCAAGACATTTCTCTTAGTCTCTGTTTCTTTAGTCATGAAGTGGCAACAATAGACCTACCTCCAAAGGTTGTTGCAAAGATTAATAAAATAAAATGAGATAAAGTGGTTAAGCATCCATGCCATAGTGGTCTCGATAAAAAGTATTTAAAAAAAAAGAGATGCTTCCTGACTTCTCCATCTGTCTCCACAGAGCACATGCTCCTGCAGGACACTCTCAGATCAGCCAGAACTAGATGAAGAGGTACAGCGGAATAAATCCTGTGTTCACATGGGAGGCAGCGAAAACCTTTCTTCTGCGAATACAAAGATGTTCTATAAACAATTCTGGACGGTCTGGCCCCTCGACATGAATTCCAAAGTACAGACCACAGAATGCACCGGGGGTCAGCGTTGAGTAGTTATTACCTAGACTCCATGTTGTGCCTCCCATGTTCATAGCCTAGTAAAGTGAGCCCAGGGGATTCCAGACTGCCCTGGCCCATCTAGTCCAGATGGACAGCCTGTGCGACCACCCCAGGATCCAGCCCCATGTTTATTTGTTCATTCAGGGCCTCCCTCCGCCAGTCTTTGGTCAGCTCACAAACCCATATTGATCGTCTACTAAATCACTTGTGGGTAAATTACTATGAAGCTAGAGGTGAATAGGACTTGGTACCTGCCTTCAAGGGCTTGGGAGTCTAGTGGGAGAGACAGGTCAACAATGAGCTAAACTATACTGGAAAGCAAAATAAAGGGCACACTAATCAAGGTCAGAGCAGAAAGACAGGAGCACTTCACGCTACCTGGGACAGGGAGCAGCCAAGAAATTTCTATGAGGAGGGGCATCTGACTTGATCCTTAACCAATAGGTAAAGGAGTGAGGGCAGCCATTCTAGGCTGAGGAAGAGGTCTAAGGCACAGAGACCTAAAAGCATAAGTGGTACAACAGTTCTGGGGGCAGGCCGTGGGAAGGAAATACAGCTGTGGCTGGCAGAGGGAGCAGATTTAGAATAAAGACCATATTTGTTTTCCCCACTGCAACGCGGTATAGCATAAAGAGACAGGCTCTGGAGTCACACAGCCCTGGGTGTGAACTTCACTGTGCCACCTGCTAGCTTTAGGACCTCAGCCAAGTCTCTTCACCTCTCTGAGCCTCGGTATCCTTATCTGTATAATGATCGTCATGAAGCTTGCACAGGATGAAGCATATAAAATTCTTAGCACAGTACGCAGTATATCAATTGCTCCGTAAGTTATATTAGTAGTTTCATTTAAAAAAAAAAAAAAGAGATCCCAGAAATAAAGATTAGATTACAACCACACTTTTTCTAAAGGCGGAAATCAGTCTAATGCTCTGGGTCTTCCGCAAAATTCATTTTAAATTGTTTGTTTGGGAGACAGCAGAGCAAAGTTGTTCATGGGCTTTGGAGTTTGACAGCCCTGAGGGGGCTGGAGTCCCAGTGTCTCCACTTCTAAATTGTGTGCCTTATATACATTACTTAACTTCCCTGAAACTCAGGTTCCCTATCTGCAAAATGGGATAAAGATGCCTAACAGGGCTGCTGAGAAGCTTAAATGAGCTAACAGATGGAAAGTTCCTGGCACAGGGGAGGCAGGCAGCCAAGAGAAGCTATTATTGTTTCAGCTGAAAAGCTTTATCTCCCTAACCTTCAGGCTTTTAAGATTTCTTTGTTGAAATTGGAAAATGTGGTGTCATTAGAGCCGTGAATGAGAACACGCTCCCACACATGAGGCCAAAGATAAGGGATGCTCTGTATCCAAATGGAGCCAGCTTAGCTTAGCAAATCCTCCTCCCAACCTTGCCCAAAGAGATCCTCGCTTTGTTTGAAGGGTCCAATCCAGCCACCTTTACACAATCCATTTCCTTTCACTTTTTTTTTTTTTGGTCGGAGCTCTAGCTCTTTGTCCTATTTGACCCCACCTCCACCAGCGGCAGATCACCTAAGTTGGCACTGAAGCTAATTTAATCACAGAACAAGAATCTGCTGAGACCCAGGGTCAGATGTCATGGCATTGGGGAGCAGAAGCAGAAGTCTGAAGGGAACCCAAGAGCTACCGCCAGCATCACCCTGACTGTGTGAGGGGAGCCTTCTCTCTACCTCCCATACACCCCAGCCTCCACCACCCCTCCCACACTGTTCCATCCACAAGAGAAAGGCCACCGTCCTCAGAAAAAAGTCCTCATCCCCAAATCTGAAGTGTTTACTTCAAGGAACTCTAGGTATCGGGTTTGTTTTAGAAAAGAAGGCAGAAAGGAGCATCAGGAGAAGTACCTTGGCAGGTTGAAAACGAACCCAAGAACAGTGGAAGGGCGTTAGATTGTTCATTTGCTTCCAAGCATCAGGAGTCCAGAACAAGCCCCGCAGGGGGCCTTTTAACCACAATTTACATCAGGAAAGTAAGACCTGCTCTCCAAGAACCAGAAGTCATAGAATATAGAGAAGGTTTCCCAGCTACCGGTTTCACAGCCCATTCAAGCTAGCGGCCCTGCAGGACAGCCCTGCATGCCGTTTCCATGGAGTTGCTCCTTCTCTAGGGCCAGTGATGCCAAATCCAGCAAAGGAGAGGTCCCCTCAAGAGCTCACAGAAGGGCAACCTAGCAACCTGTCCTCAAGCCAGGAAATGAAAGAGCTGTATCAGCGGCTGAGAGCAGGGGATCAGGGGTTAGGTCAAACTGTTTCATTTCTCACACTTCTTCCTGAAGTGCAAGTTGAAAGAGGAAGATGTTACCAAGAAAGATGGTAGGGGAATGATTCTTAAACCATTTCTGGGCCACAGACTTACTTGAAAATCTCCAGAACAAAGGACTCAGAAAAATACAGAGTCCAAATTCTTGGTAAACGATTTGAGAAAGGACCCTAGGTAGGAACCTCTGCTCACTGGAGTTACGTGTCATGACAGATGTGCTGCGGGCAGATACATTGGCAGCAGGCCATTTACTTATGACCCTCAGCATGATGTGGTGTTTCCAGCAGTGATTCATAAACTTCTCTACAGCTCAGAATTAACTACAGCACTAGTCAAAAATGTAAACCACACTCCCCACCCCTAGTCCTAGTAAATCTGAATCCCCCAGAGGTGGAGCTCAGGAATCTGCCTTTCTAACAAGCTCTCCAACATGATTTTGAGGCAGCCAGTCTTGTACCCATACTTTGGTTAATAGCATGGGCTCTGGTGTAAGAGAGATTTGGTCCAGATTTTGGCTTCACCTTGTAATTTCAGGCAAGTCATCTCACCTCTGAGCCTTGTTTCCTTTGAGCTCATAAGCTGTAGAAATGTTTAACTTCTTTTTAAATAAACAGGCAGCTTACTGTAGTATAAAAAACGGTGTAAAATGAGAAAGAAAAGTGCCTTAGCTTCCTTTTCTGTACAGTGGTTCCTGCAAAAGTTACCTACCGCTTTCCCTACTCCCTACTGCCTCCCCCAGCCCCTCTCACTCAACACTACCATCAGGCCAAGACTGCTGGTGGGTTTGAGACCACCGACGTAGAAATACTCTGTAGGCAGCTCAGCTGGGCAAATAGTTAGCATTAGAACAACAGGCTTGGATGCAAAATCGGATGCTGAAACTTACTTGCTGTGTGATGCTGGGCAAGACACCTAACCTCTCTGTTTCCCCATCTGTACAATGGAGATTAATAGTCCTTGCTCACTAATTCTATATAGTTCCAAATGGGCCCTCCCATCTCCACTGTGGCTTTTCTCTACTAACCCTCAATCTGAGAGTAAAGCGGAGTGTTTACAAGGGGCGTCCTTTGAAATCGGATATGTCGACTCCGGTGTGAGCTCTTCGCTCTGCCCTTCCTAAACCACACTGCCTGAGTGGTGAAGTGCCCTCTCTTATTAAACCGGCACACCGCTGCCTCCGTCACAGGGCTGCTGAGAAGAATAAATGAGATGTCCGTGCAAGCGCATTCGCACGCAGAAAGTGCTCAGTAAATGCTTTCTCCCCTTCCCCCTATACAAACGTGAGGGGCTCTTATTGTTCACTTGATTTCTGTCCCACCTCGTGTTTAACGCATCCGGTCTCAAAGCGCGGAGGGAAGAGAGTCGAGATGGAAGAAGGGGTGAGGGAGAAAGAAAGCGAAGGGGAAGCAGCAAACTCACGGGTAAAATGCAAATCGGCCCGGTCGGTGCGTCCGAGCTGCACTTGACACGGCGCTGGCTCCCGCGGCCGTGTGCCGCAGCCCCCGCCGGCCGGCTCCCCCCTTTTGCTAGCAATGGCCTCGGGGCCGGAGGCTGAGAGGGGAGGCCGCCCCCGCGCCCCGCTGATTGGCCGCTCCGTCCCGCTCATCAAGCTCTTTTGTATCAATGGGCAGAAGCTAACTGAAGCGGCGGCTGCAGGGAGGGCCCGGCCGGTGGGCGGGGGAGGCCGCCGCTGCCGTGGGAACCGTGCTGCCTCGACTTCGCTACCCCTGGCTGGGCGGCTGTGCGGTGCAGCTCCATCCGGCGGCTCCGGTTCGCTCGGCGGCGGAGGAGGCGTCATCCTTTTCCCCTGCAGGGCCGCGGGGACTGGAAGGCGGCAGCCGCAGCTGTCCACGCCGGAGCATCCGCTGCCCACCAGCCGGGCACAGGTAAAAAAAAAAAAAAAGGCGGGGGGAGCGCGATTGCCCGGCGCGCAGAGAGGAAGGGGAAGCTCCACCAGTACTGGGCGGCTCCCCACTTGGGGAATCGAGAACTGAGAGGCCGGGGAAGGAGCACTCCCATGGCCCCGCTGCGCTGAGGGAAGAGGTCGGGTTTTGCTGGATGCTGCCAAAGGCGTAGGATTTGCCAGAATTGAAAGGGGGGAGGCGTTTTTAGGTAGGGGTCGTAAGGGACAAGGAGGAGATAATCACAAGCTGTCTGCTTTGAATCCCCTTTGCATTTCCCCATCTCTTCCTGGGGAGGAATATGTGGGTGTGCGTGTCCAACTCTTACTCCCTTTCTCCGTGGCAGACCATCAGCCAAATCCGAACTTGAATTCTGTCTGAGCAGCTGATTGCAGAGCTGGTAGGCCAACAATTTCCCAGGGGACATGTAATGGAAGGGGTCACTTTGACTTGTATTCAGAAGGCGGGAGAGGGAATTTTCTGTCTGAAGATGGGAGATGGAATTTTCCCGGAGGTGAGGGCGGGGAAAGGGAGCGGGATGAGGGATGAGGGATGAGGCTGCTTCTGACCCTTCCCTTCTCTGTCCTGCCCTACGCGACGACGCAGTCTTGACGCCCTGAGGACTGGGATCTGCAAACCCCACTGGACGGAGGTCAGGGCTGGGATCTGCAACCCTCAGTGGACAGAGGTCGACCTACCCCGAAGACGAGCTTTCTCATGGAGGGCACCTGTTGCAGAGGCTGGAAGTGAAATAAAGGCGTGCACTTGTTTCCGAGCTTATGTTTTATAATCCGAGAAATAAGGGGGGAAACTTCAGAAGGGTGTGTGGTTGAGATCTGAAACGTGAGTTTAACGGATATCTTTAAAATTTTTTTGAGTATAGTTGACACACAATTACACAGATATTTATTATCATAAATCTGTGAGATTTAGACCATTGCACTCTATTTTGAGAGCCCAACAACAGCTCCACACACACTATTTCACCTAGAATTCAAAGCAACAGTTGCCCTCCCTCCTGGAGGACTGGTCAGAGGGGATGGAAAAGTACCCTGTTAGCAGGAGGACACCCGGTAGCTTGAGAAAGTTGTAATTGCCAGTCTCCTGCAGGGTATTTTTAGGTCAGTGGGCAAATATAAAATGTACTGCGGGGTGTTCATTAAAGTAAAGCGACTGCAGACCACTTCCCTGCAATCTACTACATTATTGACCTTTTTCCCCCCTTTTTCTTTACAGTCCCTATTGAGATACAAGGAAGGCAGAGCCTGGGAACATTGCTTTGGGGATTCCTCCTACAGATTAGGCTTTTCTAAAAAGCCTGAGCATCTTGTTATATTCAGATAGACAACTGTCGTCCGTCATGGCTAGCATCATTGCACGTGTGGGTAATAGCCGGCGGCAAAACACACCCTTGCCACCTTGGGCTCATTCAATTTTGAGGTCCCTGGGGAGGAGTCTTGGTCCTTTAAGGGTCCACATGGCAGAAAGAAATGTGAAGCTATTCTCCGGGAGAGTGGTGCCAGCCCAAGGGGAAGAAACCTTTGCAAACTGGCTGATCCAAGTCAATGGGGTCCTGCCCAATTGGAATATGTCTGAGGAGGAAAAGCTCAAGCGCTTGATGAAAACCCTTAGGGGCCCAGCCCGGGAGGTCATGGGTTTGCTCCAGGCCGCCAACCCCAATCTAAGTGTGGCTGATTTCCTGCGGGCGATGAAACTGGTGTTTGGGGAGTCTGAAAGCAGTGTCACCGCCCATGGTAAATTTTTTAACACTTTGCAGGCACAAGGGGAGAAAGCCTCCCTTTATGTGATCCGTTTAGAAGTGCAGCTCCAGAATGCTATTCAGGCAGGGATCATAGCTCAGAAAGATGCAAACCAGACTCGCCTGCACCAGCTCCTTTTAGGAGCTGAGCTAAATAGGGACCTGCACTTTAGGCTGAAACATCTTCTCAGGATGTATGCAAATGATCAGGAGCATCTTCCTAATTTCTTGGAGTTAATCAAGATGATAAGGGAGGAAGAGGATTGGAATGACACTTTTATGAAATCGAAACGGCCCAAAAGGTCTGAGCTAATCTTGGAGAGGGCAGCAAGCCCTGCAGCATTTCAGGGGCCCCAGCCAATAGCAACCAGCAGCGCCGACTGCAACATGATAGAGGTAGATGATACCCTTGATGACTCAGATGAGGATGTGATCCTGATGGAGTCTCAGGACCCTCTACTTACATCCACCGATGCCCCGCCCCTCAGAGGCAGGGCCAGACCTCTCGATCCAGTACTGGTCACTGATTCCTCCAACAGTTCCCGGGCTCAATCTCCTTCCACCAGTGGGGGTTCTGGGTATAAGAATAATGGTCCTGGGGATATGCGTAGAGCCAGGAAGCGAAAATACACAATCTTCTGTTCATATTGTGGTGAGGAGGGCCACTCAAAGGAAACCTGTAACAGTGAAAGCAACAAGGCCCAGGTGATTGAGAATCTGATCATCACCCTGCAGGAGCTGACACATACAGAGGAGAGGTCAAAAGAGGTTCCTGGCAAACACAATGACCTCTCTGGGCCTCTAGTAAGGTGCTAGAATGAGCCCTAAGTGAACCCTTAACTGTATTCAGATGGGAAAAACAGCAGGGGTGGGAGTAGATTTCTATCTGCATTAATTAATCCACAAAGTGGATTTATTGTGGGCAGAAGAGGTCTCGGATATCACCAAAGTGGAGGGGATGGCCTGAACTCTGTCCCTGCTCCCTCCTGTCTGCCTAAGGGTCTATTCTGTGTGTGTGTCCGTTTCCTTGATGACTATTCTTTTTATGAAAGGAGGATAACTGTTAGCCCTTCACAAAATGAAGGAAAATACAAATTACCCAAAACTCTTCATCCTTATATAAACATTGTCAGTCCTTTGATGAATGCCCTTCTAGGTATTTCCCTGTAACTGTGTACCCAGATAGATATATGTATAGATAAGTGAACAAATAAAAGTGCTGTTCTATACTGTGTATTTTTTACCAAACTATATGTTGTGGAGTTCTGTGTCAATGAATATATATAAGCATCAAGTTCAATGTCTCTGTGTGTGATGTTACTTTTGGAATATAGAGGAAAAATAAATAAGAATCAAATATAGAAGCTTTAGTGGGGGAGGGTCACACTGTGAAGTGGAGTTTTCACCAACCTCATTTACAGATGAGGAAAAGGGAAGCTGAAATGGGCGGAATTTCTCCCAAAAAGGCCCTTATCACAACTGACCTGTCTCCTAGGGTCAGGGTCAAATCTGCACCCACTAGTTGATATTCCAATGCTTTCTTTTCTAACGTATCCTGAGAAATGTGATGATGGACAGGGGTGGGGGCAAAAGTGGGAAATGGGTATTTCAGGAGGGTTCCATTCCTGTTCACTTTGGGAAGGAGCAGGGTAGATTCCTTAGACTGTGGCTACTGCTGCTTCTGGAGAACAGCTGGTGGCATCAATAAGACTGTCCTTTGGGCTGACACTACCCTCTGCTTCTGCCCTTAGTACTGAGAAAGCAGCCACTCATGAGAATTTAGTACCAGGAAGCTCAGCACCTCCCAAGCCTCCCCCTGGTTACAGGCTAGAGGACACCAAGGAGCCCAAGGAGTTGCGGCTAACCTTGTCCTGATCCAACAAATGGGAATACCCAAGGAAGGATGAAAAGCCATCTGGGTGCCAGGGCATATGAAAAAACATGGGAATCAGAAAGCCCACATACCCTTTTAGAGCTGAGGACATTAATAGGAAAAGAGAGCACAGAAGAACCTTCCTGGACACCTGCTCCTGCCCATCTCACAGTCTCAGACTGGAGGGTGATAAAAAATGACCCTCTGTCCAAAGAACAGGGCCCCCTATTCTTTGTCAGTATATCAGTCCCTATCCTTGTGAGCAGGGCAAGGTTGATTGGGGCTGATTTTATTTAAGGCAGGGAATGCAGTGGAATGAATGCAGACCCGATGAGTTTGTCAGGGAGGAGATAGGGCTGAGAGGACAGAGTGTGCCACAGGAGGAGACAGCGTGTGGAGGCGAGGCAGCATAGGGCTGTAGAGGGAAGGGAGAGGAGAAGACAGGCAGGGGAGGAGGGGACACCTTGACTGCGCAGGGGATTCACATCAAGCCTGGTAGGAATGGCAGACTCTGGAGCTTTCACACAGAACCCTGGGCCGTGTGGTCCCGAGGGGAGGGAGGTGTTTGGGGCTCTAATTATGCTGGCAGTCGATGGCCCCTCAACAGGGACAAAGGGGTGCAGGCTCGGGCCTCGGGCCTCGAGGGAGGGGTAGAAGCCAGGTAATGCGAGAAGCCCACTGAAGCCTTCTCTGGGCTGCCACACCTAGAACCTGCCAAGAAGTGCCTCTCCTTCCAGAATTGGCCCCCTCAGCTCCTCCCTGACTTCTTGCTCCTGCTCCATCCCTGACCCCCTAATCTGACCTTACAGCCTCCCCCACAAGCCACACACTCTCTTGCAGTGGAGGGAGGTGGAGGCTCAGCCTCCTGTGCTCTGTCAGCACCCCTCCCCTAACCCTAGCTCCCCATGTTTGCCTTAAGCTTCACCTCCTTAACCTCATGGGCAGAAGGAGACTGGGAGGGCCCTTCTGCCTCAGACCCTTTAGCTGAGAACTGGCCAGAGCAAAGGCTCATGAGTGATGAAGGATAGTTGGAAGAAAGGCAGGCAGGGACAAGGGGCCCCTGCCCTAAGAGGAAACCACCCTTAAAAGGATTTTACACCACCCTGGAAGGAGCCCTCCACCCTTTCCCATGTGATAGGTAGATGACAAAAACCTGATTGTGTGACAGGTGCATGGAGGGTTAATCAGATTAAAACAGCCCGCCAACAAGCCCCCAAAACCCCCTAGACTCAAAAACTCCAGTGGCAACACTCTCGGGTCCCCTCCCTCTTCGGGAGCTTTGTACTATGGCTCAATAAACTTTACTATCGCTCAATAAACTTTATCGCTCAATGAACTTTGCTCTGCTGCCCACTACTGTGCATCTGGTCTACCTCTTCACTCTTCTGAAGAGGTATGACCAAGAACCCTGGGCACCGAAGGAAAATAAATCCTGTAACAACGAGGCCCACTTCTTGCATCCCTCTGTGGGCACTTCTGGGCCCCTGGCGGCCACCTCCATCTCTCCAGAGCCAAAAGAGACTCTCCCCCCACCCCCAGGCCACAGGTAACTCCACTCAGGCCCCCAAAGCCACAGGGGCCGCCAACATTCCCTGACTCTTGGTTTGTAAGCCCTTTATTCCTCCCTTTCTCTAAATCTTCCCTTGCAAGGCATCTGCCCACTCATCTATCCTAGATTAAAGTATCACCTTCTCTCAGTTTTACTCTATAAATGCTTGTCGAATAATTTACCCAAATAAACAGTTTATGCTGTCATAACTTCTTTCTGGGATCAAATAGGGGAAAAAGAAAAATAAATGTGACACCTACCACTGCCCTCCTTTTCAGCGGTGTTAGTTTGGGGGTTCAGTATAGACCACGGCTTTGTAAAACCGTTCTATGATTCATCCCCATTTCTTCCCTCCCCCATCCTCCCCTTCGTCCTGTACACTTAAAATTGTCTGAATTTTTTATTCCACCAAAACGAGGCAAACCTGATACTTTATTTCACTTTGTATAACATTGGCTTTTCCAGTATTCAGGACCTGGGCATTTAGATCAAACTAAGGGAGTTAGCCGAAAGAAGGCTTTTAGAGAATTTTGTGTCTGATAGCCTTCATTTGAGAATTTGTTTTCCTTTTCCCTTCACTTTCAGTACTCGCTAAGAGATGAAATGAGTCTTTTTTCAGGAGAAACCAGACTTTGCATGACCTTCCTGTGCATTATTCCCCTTCTTCTAGATACTATTTTCCCTTGGTATCTGACACCCCTGTCTCACAGCCCCCTCCCAGATCTTTTCGGTGCCTGCTTCTCAGTCTCCTTTGCTAAATCTTCTTTCTCCTCCTGATCCTTCCAAAACAGCAATAGAAATTAGAACTACCACAACTGTAATTTATTGAAAGCTTATTATGTGCCAGGTACCCTTGTGCTGAGCACTTTAAATGTAGGAGCTCTTTAATTTTCCGGTAACCCCCTAAGATAGCTATTACTATCACTTTCTATTTCTAAATTACTGGGGGGGGGTTGTTTTTTCTTTAAAGATTTTATTTATTTATTTGAGAGACACAGAGAGCGAGTGAGAGAGAGCAAGAGCCAGGGGAAGGTTCAGTGGGAGAGAGAGAAGCCGACTCCCCACTGAGCAGGGAGCCTGGATGCAGGGCTCTATCCCAGGACTCTGGGATCATGACCTGAGCCAAAGGCAGAGGCTTAACCAACTGAGCCACCCAGGCGCCCCCTCTAATATACTAGATGACATTAATTTAATTACTATTTTTTAAAGCTTTTTTATTTGAGAGAGAGAGGGCATGAGCAGGGGGAGGGGCAGAGGGAGAAGCTGACTCCCCACTGAGCAGGGAATGGGAAGCTGGGCTCGATCCCGGGACCCCAGGATCATGACCTGAGCCACCCAGGCGCCCCTAATTCAATTACTATTAATTGCCACCGATTTCTGATGAGGAAACAGGCTGGAAAATTAGGAAACTACCTAGGGTCATGCAGCTAATTAGTGGTGGAGCCAGGGATGAGATGCCTGGCTGACTGACTCCAAAGCCAGTGCTCCTTCCTAAGGTTAGTTCTCAGGCACAGCACCCTCTGACGTAGGCGCTATTACGATCTGCACACGACACGTGTATCTGCACATGACACAGGTGCTATTACTATCTGCACATAAGCAGCTCTACACATAGGAAGTGCTTGGCCAAACGTCATACGAGCAAGTGCTTTGTGTGTCACCCGCAAGGATGGAATCTTCTAAGGAACGTTTCCTCTGACAGAAAGGAGGCTTTCGACCTTTTTCCTTCCCTCTGGGTTGCAGCTAGACCTCCTGCTGCCTGGCAACCACCCCCTTCCCCGTCTTCAGTTGCATTATCACATTCCATTCAAGCACTGTGTTGTTTCCCACCTATGCCTTAGGTGCAAATAGTTGTAAATTTAACATATGCGAGAGGAGAAAGCAGCAGCAATCAGTGGGGGAGGGACTAATTGTACAATTAGTGGTGCTAGGGGGACTTCACTACCGGATTGGAAAAAAGGATCAGTTTGCTTTCCCTCCTGATGACACTAAATATGAATTCCAGGTCAGTTTGATAAATAAATGTAGATTTTATGCAAATGTGTACTAATTCTGAAATAATATATGTTGTTGTTATGAAAGGAATAAGAAAGAATCAAATGTTCAAAAGCAACCCCTTTTAATTCTGCAAGAAAAGAAATATTTATTAGATCTCTGGATTGGAGAGAGATTTCCGCGGTTAAGAGTGATGAGAGAAGTGATAAAGGAAACACCAGTGACTCAGAAGACAGCATTAATAGAAATAAAAGAGAAACTGCAAGCTGAGAAGTCCAGGCAACAAATAAGGAAAACCATGATCACAGCAATGTTCTATTGCGTTTCGATAGCTAACATTATTAAAGTCTTACAAAGTGCCAGGCATATTCTAAGAGCTCTACATGGCTTCATCTCATTCTCACAATAAACCCTGAGATAGATCCTAATATTATCTCCAGGTTCTAAAACATTCTTACTTAAGTGGGGGGAAAAACCCAGAAAATGCAAAAAATGTAAATACAGCTTAACAAATTACTATAAAGCAAACCACCACAGAGATCAAGAAATAGAATATTGCCAGTACTCCTGAAATCCCCAAGTCCCTGCCCATCAAACCACTCTCATGAGTTATGGCTATTATTTTCTTGCTTTTCTTTAGAGCTTTACCATTCAAAAACGAATCCCCAAACAATATTGTTTTGTTTTAGAACTTTATTTTTTGTTAAAGATTTTATTTATTTGACAGAGACACAGCGAGAGAGGGAACACAAGCAGGAGGAGTGGGAGAGGGAGAAGCAGGCTTCCCGCTGAGCAGGGAGCCCGTTGCGGGGCTCGGTCCCGGGACCCTGGGACCATGACCTGAGCCGAACGCAGACGCTTAACGACTGAGCCACCCAGGCGCCCCTTTAGAACTTTATATAAATAGAACTATAATGCATGTATCCTGGATCTTTCTGAGATTCAACTTTTTTTGCATGTAGCATTAGTTCATCATTTTCAGCATATTGCATTACAGCATTCCATTCTAGGAGTTTACAAGAAAGGATCCATTCTGCTGTTGATGGACATCTGGGTTGTTTCCAGTTTGGGGGCAATTATGAAAAATGTTTCTATGAACATCTTTTTTCTGTCTCCTGGTGCACATGTGCACACACACACGGCATATACCTAGTGTCGAGGCCACTTTAAGGCAACAGGCTTGAGCAAAGGAAATGGGAGCAAGGAAAAACAGCAAAGGCTGTGACCGCCCACCCAGCTGAATGCAAATAGGCTCATTAAATAACCCACCTGGAAATAGCCATAGGCCCTAACTGACCAATTACAACCAGGCACAGTTCCTAAGATTACCAAAAAAGGGAAAATTCCGTAAGTCCCTGATGGGGTTTTGGGATATAGGTGAGGTTCAATGGGGTGGAGTCCAGAGCTGACGACTAAGAAAGAATTCTTGAGACGTCTTTGGTGCAAAATGGTGGTTTATTAAAGCATGGGGACAGGACCCGAGGGCAGAAAGAGCTGCTGCCCCGGGGTTGTGAGGGGTGGCTGATTATATACTATGGGGTTGGGGAAGGTAAGAAAAAGGGAGGTTTCAAAAGGATTTTTTTATGTTAAAGAAGACTCACAGGATACCGGAGGCCTTGCCATTGTCAAGTTAAGGTTGTTTACCCCTCTAGTAAGGCATTAACATTAAGATAGTTGGGAACTTCCTGGAAGAATGTCACACGTGTCCCACCCAGGAGTGGGGGGTGGGAGGAGGTTGTGGGTGTCTGCTTATGCTTTGTCTTCAGCCAGGCTTCTGTTCCCTCTTCATCCCCATCCTCCCTTACTCCACCCTGTAACTGTGGCCCCTCGCCACAGCCTCGTTGCAGACAGTCTCTCCTTTGCTGTCCTTTCCTCTCCTCCCTTGTGGTGTATTCCATAAACTTCTAGCTCTTTTGTCCTGCCTTGGGTGAACTCTTTCACTGCCCGCACTGACAGCCCCCATCGGATCAGGGCACCCCACACTTAGGAGTGGAATCTGGCTCATAGAGTATGTGTACTTTCAACTTAGTACTAGAGACTACCAAACTATCTACCAAAGTTGTACCAACTGCCACTTCCACCATCAGTGTTTAAGAGTTCCTGTTACTACATCAAAAACTTACGATGTACTATATGCTGGCTAGAACATAACTTAAAAAAAAGAGTTACTGTTGCTCCACATATTCACAAATACTGGGTATTGTCAACAAAGCTTTATAACTTTCACTTCAGGTTTTAGACATCTTTTATTAAATTTAGTTCAAGGTACTTGATTTTGGGTGCTTTTGTAAATGTATTATTTGTGAATTTCATTTTCTAAGTGCTTATTGAGGGTATATAGAAATCTAATTGATCTTTTGATGTTGATTTTGTATACTGATTTACTAATCTCTCTGAATGATTGTAAATTTTTATCTGTAGCTTCTTTAGAACTTTCTGCATACACAAGCATCTCATCTGCAAATAATAATAGTTTTATTTCTTTTCCAATCCATAGTCATTTTAATTCTTTTTCTTGCCTCACTGCACTGGTAAGCCCCTAGAGTACAAAAGTAGTGAGGGGGAACATCCTTGTCTTATTCCTGAACTCAAGAGGACCACTTTCAACAATTTAACATTAAGCATGACACTGGCTACAAGTTTTGGTATACCATTTATCAGATTAAAGATATTTCCTTCCATTCCTAATTTACTAAGAGTTTTTAAAATCTTCAGTGGATGTTGAATGTTATTGAATGCTTTTTCTGTACCTATTAAGATGATATCTTTTTTTCTTTTATCTCTTAATATGTTAAATTACATTGTTTGGTTTTTTAATAAAACAACCAGGCATTCCTGGATTTGGTCCTGATTTATTTTTTTTAAAGATTTTATTTATTAATTTGAGAGAGAGAGAGAGAGAACATGAGCAGGGGGGAGGGGCAGAGGGAGAAGCAGACTCACTGCTGAGCAGGGAGCCCGATATGGGACTCCATCCCAGGACCCTGGGATCATGACCTGAGTTGAAGTCAGACGCTTCACCTACTGAGCCACCCAGGGGCCTGGTCCTGATTTATTTGATCCTGATTTACTATAATTGTTATATACTGCTGGATTCAATTTGCTAATATTTTGTTTAGGATTTTTGTATCTTTGTCCATAAGAGATATTAGCCTGTAATTTTCCTTTCTTTTAATGTCCTTGTTAGATATTAGTATCAAAGATTTGCTGACCTCATAAAACTAGCTGAGGAGTACAACCTCTTTTTTCTCTCTTCCTTTGGCTCTCCCCATTTCAAACAAAAAAACTGAGGTCCAGGATGTTTAAATAGATTATTCTTCATATCTGTATTATATCCAGTTATTTGCTTATGACCATGGTTTGTTGAACCAGCATCTGTATATTCATGTTTCTGATGTTTCACTATTATAAACCTGCTGAGAAGAACATCCTCAGTCACATACAGGTTGGCACATGTGCCAATTATTTCCTGAAAACACATCCCTAGAAGTAGAGTTGCTGAATGAAGGACTATGTTCCACAGGAACCAGAGGGGGAGTTGGCCCATGACATGACCTACTTTGGTAGCACTGGCTCACATTTAGGGCCCTTCTTTATTTCTTAATATATATTTTTTTAAACAGGAGTTTTCTGACATTTCTTTTTTTCTTTTTTTTTAAACATTTTATTTATTTATTTGAGAGAGAGAGAGAGAGAGAGAGAGCACAAGCAGGGGGAGGGGCAGAGGGAGAGGGAGAAGCAGGCTCCCTGCTCAGCATGGGGCTGGATCCCAGGACCCTGGGATCATGACCTGAGCTGAAGGCAGACGCTTAACCTGACTGAGCCACCCAGGTGCCCCAATTTCTTAATATTCTTATAATACTCTTTGACTCTGAGCTACTAGACTTTTATTTTTGTTTTTTAGACTTTATGCTTTTTAAATCATCTCTACACCCAATGTGGGGCTCGAACTCACAACCCCGAGATCAAGAGTTGCATGCTCCACCAACAGAGCCACCCAGGCACCCCTAGACTTTAATATGTAATATTTAGAGATCAAGTCAGATCTAAGAAATCACCAAATTACTTAAACTTTCAAATAATTTAGGTTTTTTTCCTTAACTTTTTTTAATGGAATTTTCAAACACACACAAAAGTACAGAGAATGGTTTAATAAACCCCCATGTTCCCATCACCCAGCTTCAAGAATTATCAACACTTTGCGTATCTTGTTTCATCTATAATCCCCCAAACATTTTTTTTTTAAAGATTTTATTTATTTATTTGACAGAGAGAGACACAGCGAGAGAGGGAATACAAGCAGTGGGAGTGGGAGAAGGAGAAGCAGGGAGCCCGATGCGGGGCTCGATCCCAGGACCCTGGGACCATGACCCGAGCTGAAAGCAGATGCTTAACGACTGAGCCACCCAGGCGCCCCCCCAAACATTTTTAATAGGATACTTTATTTATTTAAAGATTTTTTTTTAAGTTGCTCAGTTGTAACAGTTTTTCTTTTAAGATTTTATTTACTCATTTGTCAGAGAGAGAGAGAGAGCACAAGCAGGGGGAGCTGCAGGCAGAGGGAAAAGTAGGCTCCCTGCTGAGCAAGGAACCTGACGCGAGACTCAATCTCAGGACCCTGGGATCAGGACCTGAACGGAAGGCTTAACCAACTGAGCCACCCAGGCGTCCCTATTTAAAGATTTTATTTTTAAGTAATCTCCACACCCAATGTGGTGCTCAAACTCACAGTCCTGAGATCAAGAGTTGCATGCTCCACCAACGGAGTCTGCCAGGTGCCCCTTAATAGTGTACTTTAAATCAATTAGTAGACATCATATCAAATGGTATGATTCTTCTATACTTTATTCATAGTTATATCTCCCCTTTTTCATTCCAAATATTCTTTTATCAGTGTAAAATTATATAACATGAAATTCACCATCTTAACCATATTGAAGTGTACAATGCAGTGGCATTTAGGACATATTCAATTCGTTTTATTTGTGCATTTCTCTTTATTCTGGGTCAGTTTTTCTCGAGGTTTTTTTACTAATCCTTTGGACAAATTCACATTTGGTTCAGCTGACTCTTCTATTGTTTCTTCTGTTTTCTACCTCATTGATTTCTACTCTTATCTTTATTAATCCTCCTTTCTACCCTACCTAGATTATTATACTGGACATTTGCAACATATATTTTCAGTCTTTCTTCACTTTAAATATATGCACTTTGGCTTTAAATTTGTTTCTGAGTACTGTTTGAGGTGCATTCTATAAACTTGGCTGAAAAGCAGATTTTTCATTATTACTCAGTTCTACATGTTTATCCATTTCCAGCAAATGCAGGCACTTTTCTGGTGAAGACTCATGGCAGAATTTAGTCTCAAGATGGACACAGACTTCTGTACACTTCCAGATTCACAGTGCCAAACACTTACCCTTCACCCTAGCTGAATACTATATCTTGAGGTACTTGATGTAGATAATGTTGGGGTTTGGAGCCGACGACCAAGAAAGAATTCTGAGACATCTTCGATGCAAAAAGGTGGTTTTATTAAAGCATGGGGACAGGACCCATGGGCAGAAAAAGCTGCACTGGGGTCACGAGGAGTGGCCCATTATATTCTTTCAAGTTGGGAGGGGGTTAGGGATAGCACAAGTCTCTAAGGAATTTTGGAAGCAAGGTTTCTAGGACCTTGAGGGGGCTAGCTTTTGTTGGGAAAAGGTCATTTATTACTGTCTAGTAAAACCTGAGTCATGAGACCCTTCAGGTATATATCAGTGGACCATAAACTTGGGGAATGATTGCCAACATGTATCTAGGGGGGTAGGGATAAAGGAAGTTTCCACAGGAATTTTTATACGTTAAAGTAGACTTACAGGATCCTGGGGGATCGGGCTAAGACTGCCTTTTGCCCTTAGCAAATCATTAACATTGAGGCAGCTGAGTCCCTAGAGAAAGGCCACTCTGCCTGTTTCAAGGACTTGTTGATAGGCTGTAGGCAATAAGGAAATTTAAGTTTTTCTTTTGCCTTTGTTTCCCACATCAGTATTCAATCGGGGCGCCTGGGTGGCTCAGTCAGTTAAGCGTCTGCCTTCGGCTCAGGTCATGATCGCAGGGTCCTGAGATCGAGTCCCGCATTGGGCTCAGCGGGGAGGCTGCTTCTCCCTCTGCCTGCTGCATGCTCTCTCTCTCTCAAGTAAATAAAATCTAAGGAAAAAAAGCTGACCTCACTCACTTTTTCTGGAATGAGACTGCATCACTCCCTTCTGTGTCGGGCTATCCTAAATCCTTTTGTAAGGATAAAACGACTCTCAATAACACATTGATGAAAAATAAGATAACCACAAATTTGTTTCAAGTGACGCATGTTGCTACACTGTACCAACTAAGCCATGTTCCTCAGCCCAGCTTTTAGGAGTGGGACACTGGCTGAACTCTTCAAGTAGTGCTATTGTGATTCCAATCTGAATACTGCACTTTGTGTAAAAGTGTACAGTCAGTTTGCCTGTGGAAAAGTTGGGCAGTTGGATAAAGAGAGGAGGGACATGACTTGGGCATTCATTCCTAAAACTCTGGCTTGTTCCCTTACGAGCTGTGTGAACTTGGGCCAGGTAGTTAACCTCTCTGTGCTTCAGCTTCCTCATTGGTAAAATGGAGTAGTAGCAGGAAGTCCCTCCTAGGGCTGTAGTAAGAATTAAGTGAATGAGCACTTGCAGTATTTATTTTTTTTAAGATTTATTTATTTTAGAGAGAGAGAGGGTGGGGAGGGGCAGAGAGAGTCTTACGCACACTCCACGCTGAGTGTAGAGCCACACAGGGCTTGATCTCAAGACCCTGGGATCAGGATGTGAGGCAAAACCAAGAGTCAGAAGCTTAACCAACTATGCCACCCAGGGGCCCCATCACTTGCAAAGTCTTCAAAAGAGTACCTGATGCACTGTAAATGTTGCACCATGGATGACCATCATAACTATACCAAACACCTCTCTTCAAACTCTGAACAGTCTTGTAGATGGGCTTACCTAGGCCCTCCATTTTAGCCTCTTCACAGGGAATTTCATTAAACTCAGTAGCCTTAAGCTACTTTACAACCCATGTGAAGGAGAGAATAAAAACCTCTAAGTGAGAGGCGCCTAGGTGGCTCAGTTGGTTGAACACTGGATTCTTGGTTTTGGCTCAGGTCACGAGCTCAGGGTCATGGGATTGAGCCCCGCATTGAGCCCCGCATTGAGCCCTGCGTTGGGTCCTGTGCCAGGCCCTGCATTGGGCCAGCACTCAGCACAGAGTCTGCCTGAGATTCTCTCTCTCCCTCTCCCGCTGCCCCTCCCCACCATTCACTCTCTCTCTCTAAAATACATAAATAAACCTCTAAGTGAAATTAACCAAATAATTCCTTTTAGAACAGGAACTATCTTTGCATTAGGAACACAGTTGCAGGGATGCCTGCTTAGCTAAGAAAGTAAGTGAGGCTGTCTGGATGGAGCTGAGGTGGCCTGGGACTAGAGGAAGATAGCAGCTAAACTTCTCTGCAGAAGACTAACTACTGAAAGAACTCCGGAGGACGGGAGCTGCTAAGCCAAGGAAGTGAGGAAGCCCAAGGGCCAGGCAGGAGGCTGAAATGGAAGAGAAATCTGAGTGAAACTGTCCTGAAATTCTTCTGTATAATTTGCTGATAGTTAATTTTTTTATTGGTTGGCCTTGGAAAAAAATAATTTATTTTAACATGGTTTAGCATAGCATATGCTCAATTAAAAATGAAACAGCTTTCAAACCCAGAAGGGGATAAAGTGAAAGTGAAAGTTTCCCCCGACTTTGTGCAGTGGTCTGATATGTGTTCTTCCAGATCTGCTTTTACACAAACACAAACACACATGCTCTTGTTCTTTTTTTTAAATATATATATAAAAATTCGGTCATAGCAGGCACTTGGTTCTGACATTCTCTTTCATGTTATCTGCTGTGTTGGGATCAACTTCCTTCACTGTCCTGAACCTTCAGCAAGATCCTGCTACCTGCTTTGTGCTAGGTCTTTGGACTAGCTCCTTAATTTCTATCAACAGTTTCTCCCAGAGAAAGGAAGAAATTACAATTTTACTTTACTATATTCATTTAATAACATGATTACAACCACTGCTTATGGTGCTTTTACTCTGTCAGGCAATCTCTTTGGTGCTTTACTTAAATTCTCACATCACTTCCTCAGAACCACCCCTTGGAAGTCAATCTCACTATTATCCCATGTGGGTTTACAGATGAGACTGAAGAGGCCCAAGAGCTAAACAGGAGAACATTAAGGAGGGAAGTAAACATGTCAGTGGCAGGACTCAGACCTGTAGTGTCTATTTAAGTCTTCACAATTACGTTATGGGGACACTCTCACCACAAATGCAACTGAGGCTACAGAGTCCGCAGAGCACAATGAAGCCACTGAGAATCTACCAGTCCTCTCATTTCATAGGTATATCCCTTCCTGTAAAACACTGATGAAAGCAAGCAAGGAAGCAAAGATCTAAATGAATGGAGAGACATGCAATGTTCATTGATTGGAAAGCTCACAATAAAGATGTCAATTCTCTCCAAAGTAATCTATAGGTTTAACATAATTACTATAAAAATCCCAGCAAGATTTTTCATAGATGCAGACAAGCTTATTCTAAAATTTATGAGGAAAAACAAAGTAACTATGATAGCTAAAACAGTTTTGGGAAAGAACAACAAACTGGGGAGAATTACTCTATTCAATGATAAAACTTATATAACTACAGTAGATTGAGACAGTGTGATATTACAGGAATGATAGAAATAGATCAGAGAAAACAGAGAACCCAGAAATAGACCAACACAAATATGTCCAACTGATTTTTTAAAAGACTTTATTTATTTGTCAGAGAGAGAGAGAGCACAAGCTGGGGGAGCGGCAGGCAGAGGGAGAAGCAGGCTCCCCGCTGAGCAAGGAGCCCGATGCAGAGCTCAATCCCAGGACCCCGGGATCATGACCTGAGGTGAAGACAGATGCTCAACCAACTGAGCCACCCAGGCAACCCCCAAATGATTTTTTAAAAGTTTATTTTTTTTGGTAATCTCTACACCCAACATGGGACTCGAACTCATGACCCTGAGACCAAGAGTCACATGCACTTCTGACTGAACCAGCCAGGAGCCCCTCCAACTGATTTTTGATAAAGGTGTAAAAAAGATTCACTAAGAGTCAAGAAAGATTCTTGTAAAAAGAGTTCTGTAAAAAGATTCAAGAAGAATAGCTTTTTCAAAAAATGGTACATGAACAACTGAACATCCGTCAATAACAACAAAAAAATTAACTTCAACTTGAACCTCACACCAGATAGAAAAATTAACTGAAAATGAATCATGGGCTTAAGTGTAAAATGTAAAACCATGAAACTTTTAGCAGAAAAACTAAGAGAAAATCTTGGGACCTAGATCTTGCCAAAATGTTCTTAGACAAGACACCAAAACACATGACATCCATAAAAAAAAAGACATTATAAACTGGACTTCACCAAAATTAAAAACTCTTGTGCTCTAACAGTTGCTGTTAAGAGGATGAAAAGACAAGCTACAGACTGGGAAAAATAATTACAAACCACATATCTGACAAAGGATTGGTATTCAGAATATATAAAGAACTCTCAGAACTGAACAGTAAAAAAACCCAAATGTTTCAATTTGAAAATGAGCAAAAAAACATTAAGAGAATTGCATCAAAGAGAGTATACAGATGAAAACCAGCACATGAAAAGATGTTCAACATCATTAGTCATTAGGGAAATGCAAATTAAAACCACAAGAAGCTACCATTATGCACCCAATAGAACAGCTAAAATATAAAATAGTAATATCAAATATTGGCAAAGATCTGGAAAATGGGATCTTTCATAGAGTGAAGTTGGGAATGTAAAATGGTAAGGCTCTTAAAATCATTCTGGCAGTTTCTTGCAAAACTAAACACGCACTTACCATGTAACCCCATAAGTACATTCTTGGGCATTTATCCAAGAGAAATGCAAATACGTTCACACAAAAACCCATATGCAAATATTCATTGCAGCTTTATTCAATGGCAAAACCAGGAAACAACCCAAATGTCCTTCAGTTAGTGACTGGATAAACAAAGTCTGGTACATCTAGCCAATGGAATATTACTGAGCAATAAAAAGGAACAAGCTATTGATACACACAACAGCCCAGATGGACCTCAAGGTCATTTCACTTAGTGAAAAAAGTCAATTCCCAAAGGTTATGTACTATTAGATTCCATTTACATAACATTCTTGAAATGCCCAAGAGACTGAGAATAGATCAATCATTGCCAGGGTATAAGGATGGAGCAGAGGGTGTGAATATAAAGGGGGTAGCAAAAGGGAGCCCTTCTGAGATAACAGAGCAGTTTTATATCTTGACTATGGTGGTTACACAAATGTATACACAGGATAAAACTCTACAGAACTACACACACACACACACACACACACACACACACACAAATAACTGCATGTAAAAAATGATGAAAACTGAATAAAGTCTATGGTCCAGTTAACAATATTGTACCAATATCAGTTCCCTGGATTTGATATTGTACTACAATTACATAAGATACCACCACAGAGGGAAGCTTGGTGGCAGGTACTTGGACCTCTATGCATTACTTTTGCAATTTCCTGTGAGTCTATATTTAAAAACAAAATGTTAAAAAAAAAAAAGCCACTATGGGTTTCCAGAGTTTCACAAAGTAGCGTTAGTAAATTTAATTACTAGACTCATTCTTTGTAAGTTGCTTTCCATGCATAGCTGGAGTAGTTTAAAAATTCCTCTCCTTTTGGCAAGTTTTGCAAACATGTGCTCAAATGAAGTGTACTAGTGCTTCTTTTTAAAATTCTGACAGTTAGGGGCGCCTGGGTGGCTCAGTCAGTTAAGTGTCTGCCTTTGGCTCAGGTCATGATCTTGGGGTCCTGGGATGGAGCCCTGCATTGGGCTCTCTGCTCAGCGGGAAGTCTGCTTCTCCCTTGCCCTCTGTGCTCTCTCTCTTTCAAATAAATAAATAAATAAATAGATCTTTAAAATAAAATAAAACAAAATTGAGTTATTTTTATGATACATTTTAAAATAACATTCTATGCACATGGTAAAAAGATATTACTAATAGTTTTTAGACCCTAAAGAGCTCTTGCTTATGTAGGTTACAGATCTACCAACATTTACTGTATTAGAAATCAAAACTGAAAATATCTAAAAATATTTATTAATTCATCAAAAATAAGTGACTACTTAACATAAATAATATATTTTATTAAAATAACTATTTTCCAAAATAAAAAATAATTTAGAAATGTTTTATATATTTGGAAATCTCTTTAATGTCTGCCTTAATACAAGACAGTTTGCTTCTGCATTGTGATATGGTTGTTTTGGTTGAAGTATATGAAAAGAAATCCAACTTTATGGAGATATGTACCTGGAAAAAGGAGGATTTCCCAGACCTTTGAAAGGGTCTCAGGTGTCAGCTGTCCCCAGAGTCATCAGACCACACTTGGAGAACCACAGTGCTGAAGATACATACTGAAATATTTACAAAGGAAATGTTAGAACGTCTGCAACTTGAATTAAAATACTCCAAAATATATACATAGTACACACACACACACACACACACACACACTCAATTCTCATTATATGTGGTAGTTATATTCAATAATGTCACCACAAGCAGTGAATTAGCAAATACTGAGCCACTGTTCCAAGTGAAAATGCTGAATGAGGTTCCTGCAAGCCCCTGGTCACATTCCCATCAACCAACCAATACATAACCTTGTTTCACTTGTGTTTCTCTTTAAAGACACCTTATTTTATTTTTCTTAATGACTTATGTGCAGCATTCATTTATAATAAAATACTAGCTGAGAAGAGTTTAACATTTTCCTGACCCAGGATAACATGACCTTAAATTTCTCTGCTCTCAGCCTTACAACAACGTTGTCTACTACGCTTTTTAAAATTCCATTGTTATCTCATGAATCCACAAATATAGCTGCTTTTCCATCTTTTCCACAGCTTCATCACACACAATAAATATTATTTTAGCACTTTCTGCAGTGGCATCACATATAGATCAACAAATTTCTTTTCCTAGATGTACTGCATTGTTAATTCAATAATTTTTTTAAAAAGATTTTATTTATTTGTGAGAGAGAGAGCACAAGCAGGGGGAGCGGCAGGCAGAGGGAGAAGCAGGCTCCCTGCTGAGCAAGGAGCCCAATGTGGGACTCGATCCCAGGGCCCTGGGATCATGGCCTGTGCCGAAGGCAGATGCTTAACTGACTGAGCCACCCAGGCATCCCTAATTCAATAAACTGAACTCACAGCCAACAGCACTATAACTCATGCATGAATGAAGCTTATCTCATACACGCATTTTCTCTTTAAGGTATATCACAGTCTTCTTGCTGTATCAGCTACTGACCCCTGTTCACTCCCTTATGTTCATTGAGGAATATGGCATCTCAATTAATTTCTACTTCTCCACCCCCAAGTTTTCCCATTATCTTAAGTGATTTCAAGTTTCACATTTTTACTCATCTAACAGCTTGACCTCTTATTCCCTGATCCTCTTATCTCCAATGACCTTCTTCCATAGTCATTCCTTGAACTTTGTGATCACCTAGAATTTTCTTTACCCTTGAAACAATGAACTTTAGTCTACTACTATCTCTCTAACTCATTCCCTCTCTGATTGGGAGGGTCTGAGATGGTTTCCTTCATGCCTGGTGCCTTAGTGGGAATATCTAGAATGCTGGGCACAGCTGGGCTGTGTGCGGGCACACATGTGCATGTGCACTCTCTCTCTCTATGTTGTCTCATGATCTTTCCATGTGATCTCTCCAGCAGGGAGATCAGACTTCTTACATGATTGCTCAGGGTTCCAAAAGACCAAGGCAAAAGTTGCAAGGCTTCTTATGACCTACCCTTAGAAGTCAGGTAGCATCATTTCCCTGCATTCTACCAGTTAAACTTATTTACAGAACCCACCTGATTCAAGAATAGGGGACAACACAGGGGAATGATTATTGGGACGAATGGTTAATAGGAGCCACATGTTAAAGCCTACCACTCCTCAATCCACTGCAGTCTGGCAACACTCCTTGTCACTCTACTGTAATCACAATCTCTGAGGTAAAGACCTCTCAGTTGTTAAATTCAATGCATACTTCTCAGTACTTACTTTGCTTGCTTTTCCTGCTGAATTGGGCCCTACTGACCACTAACACTTTCGTGAAACTCTCCTCCCCTGGCTTCTCTATACCATTTTTTTTTTTTTTTTTTTTTTTTTTTTGCTGTGCCTTTAATTTTTTTGGCTGTTTCTCAGTCTCCTAAAGTGACTCATTTCTTATGGCTCTCCCCTTAACTACTGGGCTTTGTTATCAATTCTCTTCTCACTCTGCATGTGCTCTCTGTTTACATCATCCACACCCATGGCCTTATCTATTACTTACCTACTGAGGATTCCTCAATATACATCTCCATCCCAGATCTCTCTCCAGTCCTCCAGACTCATATGTACTCTGACTTGGATGGTACCTCAAATGTGGCCAAAGCCAAATTCACCTTCTCCCTTAAACCTGCTGTCTTATAGCCTCTATCCTATATTGACCAACCTTCCAGATGGCCAAGGCAGAAACTTGAAGTCGTCCTTAAGTCTACTCTCTCAAATCCCCCTCATATACTTTGTTACCAATCCCTGACCATTCAGCATGCTATGAAGCTCCTCAATTTATCCATTCTTCTCCATCCCAGATACTAGATCTGGCAGAGGACTGAGGAGGGGTCTTGGCATGTTATAAGGATCTATAAATTGCACAGAAAGTATAGTTTACTGCAATAAACTCAAATAATGTTTTTAAAATTTTTAAAAAGATTTTATTTTTAAGTAATCTCCACACCCAACATGGGGTTTGAACTCACAACCCCAAGGTCAAAAGTTGCATGCTCTATGGACTGAGCCAGTCGGGCTCCCCTCAGATAATGTTTTTGAAAAGCAGAGGTGACCAAGAGATACCAGGATAGGGGATATTTAAAGAGTAAAGCTCCTCATGGAAAGACACTGAGCTTGGTGGTAGCAGGATTCTGCCTGTTCACAAGGAAGTTATTTTCAGCTCATGGGAAAGCCCAACTAGGGGCTTATCAGGCTTCTCCTGAACCTGTCATCCTGAAACTTCATCACGGCTAGCTTATCTGGTTATAACAACTGCTTTTATCAAGCCACATCATCAGGAACTAACATCAGGATCCTGGGTACAATTTCTTACTACCCCACTAGAATATTCTTGCCCTGTTGGCCACAGGTTATATAAAAGTGACCAGTTTCTGGCTTTCACTAAATGACCAAGTAGCTTCTATCAAACCCACCTTCCCTCAAATTAACAATATACTCTGGACAAGACAGTAAAAAACAACTACCTGAAAGTACTGACAACCCAAAGCAGGCAGAAACTGGAAGAGAATCTATACTTAAAAGATAGGATTAGAACTAGGTGGTATTACCATTCTTTAAGGCTTTTAGCTATAGGGCAGGCCTTAATCAGTGGATAAAACTGAATCTTTACCAAAAGGCAGAATTCAGGATTTCAGTGGCTGAAATATGTGGGGGTAAAATCCTGGAATGGAGAGATCCTGACAGGTGGAACCCTAAATTCTTTGTATAAACTCTGTCCAAATCTCCGGCTGACCTATGAACCATGAATGCATGGGGCAGTCTCCAAACATCCCCTAAAGCTAAAAGAACTGAATAGAAACTTCAGCTGCTGCTTACTACCAGGGAGACTGAGTATGGAATTTGAGTTCAGTCAAGTTAACTGCCTGTTAAAACAAACAAAAATCAATACTCTTCAGAGGGACATAATGGAATCTAGATTCTCTACAACATGTCTTCTATGATGTTTAGGAGACAAATCAAAATGACTGGATATGTCAGAAATAGAAAATGTGACCCATACTGAAGGAAAAAGGCAGTCAACAAAGACTGGTTCCAAGACAATCTAGATGCTGGAATTAGCAGGACTTTTTTTTTTTTTTTAGATTTATTTATTTATTTGAGAGAGAGAAAGAGAGAAAGAAAGAAAGAGTGTGGTGGGAGGGGACAGAGGAGAGGGCAAGAATCCCAAGCAGACTCCCCACTAAGCAGGCAGCCTGCCACAGGACTCAACATGGGGCTTGATGGGAGCTCGACAGGGCGGGGGGGGGGGGGCCTCGACAGGGTTGGCTCAGTGGGGTGGGGCTTGATCCCATGACCCATGAGACCATGACCCAAGCAGAAACTAAGTTGGACACCTAACCAACTGAGCCACCCAGGTGCCACTGGAATTAGCAGGACTTTCTAAGCAGTTATTATAACTATGCCCAAGGACATAGTGAAAAATATGTTCATAATGAATAGTGACCAGTTGCACTTCATCCAGGTAAAGATAACCAGCTTGCAGATATGGGCAACTAGTTCTAGGTCTAGAAGAAACATGACAAGCCTGGCCAGGAGCTATAGTGTCCACTGACATCACCTTAGTTCAGATACTTATTGTTTCTCATGTTGACTATCAAAACAGTCTCATAGATCACCTCCTTGCTTCTGGTTGCTATTTAGTATGACCCCCACCCCAACACACACACAGACCCTAAACACATCTACGCTGATTCCAGAAATAACTTTTAAAACACAGCTTTAATCAGGGCTTTAATTGCAAGGGACAGAAACACAACTTTAATTCAAGCAAAAGAGGAAATTTATCGGAATTTTCATATAATCATAGGAAGGACATGGATGTAGGTGGGCCTCAAGGACGATTAAGACCAGAGACTTGAACACTGATAGGAATCTACTGCTCATCCTGCATGTTGATGGCGTTCTCTCAGATAAGCTTCCTCCCTGTGGCTGTTAAAGGGCCTATGAGCAGTTCCTGGCCACACATCTCCCAGCTATACCACAAATGTGGGACACAATATTTTCCCCCATTTAAGTCAGAAAAAAATTGAAGAATTCTGATTGTTCTGATCTAGATCACATGCCCATATATCAACCAATCAAATCAACTACTATGACTGGAAGCCCTCATTAGAACTGCATGGCTGGGGCACCTGGGTGGCTCAGTGGGTTAACCTGCCTTCGGATCAGGTCATGTTCAGGCTCCCTGCTTAGCGGGGAGTCTGCTTCTCCCTTTCCTTCTGCCCCTCCCCCTGATCATGCTCTCTCTCTCTCACTTGCTCTCACTAAGTAAATAAATACAATATTAAAAAAAAAAAAAAAGAACTGCATGGCTGGGGTACCTGGGTGGCTCAGTTAAGCGTCTGCTTTCGGCTCAGATCATGATCCCAGGGTCCTGGGATTGAGTCCCGCATTGGGCTCCCTGCTCAGCAGGGAGCCTGCTTATCCTTCTGCCCCTCCCCTGCTCATGCTCCTCTCTCTCTCTCTCTCTCTCTCACTCTCGCTCTCAAATAAATAAATAAAATCTTAAAAAAAAAAAAAAAACTGCATGGCTGGACAGGAAAGAAGCAGCACCCACCCCTGCCAAAACAAAGGGTTTTATTTCTGGGGGAAGGGAAAGACATTGGGAAAACAATAAAGATCTACCAGATCTCCTGTGTTCTCTATCTCAACTGGTGGTAACACCACCTTCCATGCAATCATTCATGGCAGAGTCCTGGAATTTCTCTTATAGCAGAGACTGTTAGTTGTCCTCAGTATCTGTTCTCCCCTTTCCTCCACCAGGCATTCTGCTGCTTGGAACATGAATGTGATGGCTGGAGCTCTATCTTGTATCATGAAGGAAAGTGTCACACTGTGGAGATGATAGGACATTAAGCCCTTCAGGGTTTAACATGAAAGAGAAATGAATTTCTATCCTGTTTAATCCAGTTATTTTGGATGTCTGATAACTCACAGCTGAAACTGATCCTGACAACCCCCTCACTCGCCAATGTGATCCGGCAAAATAATCTAGAAATTAAGAGTGAACCAGGTTAGAGTACATTAGAGCCAACCACCTAGGCTTGAATCTATGCTCTGTAGCTTCCCAGCTCTGTGATCCTCAGCAAATTGCTTTATTTCTCTGTACCTCAGCTTCCTCGTATATAAAATGAGGTTAATAACATTATCTATATCATAGGTTGGTTGTGAGAATTATGGAAGATAATTCACATAAGCACTGAGAATAATGCCTGGCACATAGTAAGTGCTCAATGAGTGTTAACTACCATTTTTAATGCCTGCCAATTTTACCTACTAAAGATCTTAAAAGACAGTCCCTACCTTCACTGCCCAAGAGCCACTTTATTCTGCTCGAATGAGCCCTGCTTCCAGTCCCATTCCTCCACAGCATCCTCTACAATGTCTCAGCCTTGATTATCTAGAACACCCAGATCTGTTCAGATCACTCTTGTTTTTTGTTTTGTTTTGGGTTTTTTTTTTTTTTTTGAAATTTTATTTATTTATTTTAGAGAGAGAGAGAGCACAAGCAGAGGGGGGGCAGAGGGGGAGGGAGAGGGAGAGAATCTCAAGCAGACTCCCCGCTGAGCATGGAGCCCCATGTGGGGCTCCACCTTAGGACCCTGAGGAACCTTAGGAACCTGAGCCAAAACCAAGAGTCGGATGCTTAACGGACTGAGCCACCCAGATAGTGCCCTAGGCCATTCCTGTTTTAAACTCGGTGATGCCAAAATACTAGCCAATAGGATCCAACAGTACATTAAAAGGATTATTCACCATGACCAAGTCGGATTTATCCCTGGGCTGCAAGATTGGTTCAACATCCGCAAATCAATCAACGTGATACAATACATTAACAAAAGAAAGAACAAGAATCATATGATCCTCTCAATAGATGCAGAAAAAGCATTTGACAAAGTACAGCATCCTTTCTTGATCAAAACTCTTCAGAGTATAGGGATAGAGGGTACATACCTCAATATCATAAAAGCCATCTATGAAAAACCCACAGCGAATATCATTCTCAATGGGGAAAAACTGAGAGCTTTCCCCCTAAGGTCAGGAACGCGGCAGGGATGTCCACTATCACCACTGCTATTCAACATAGTATTGGAAGTCCTAGCCACAGCAATCAGACAACAAAAAGAAATCAAAGGCATCCAAATCGGCAAAGAAGAAGTCAAACTCTCACTCTTTGCAGATGATATGATACTTTATGTGGAAAACCCCAAAGACTCCACCCCAAAACTGCTAGAACTCATACAGGAATTCAGTCAAGTGGCAGGATATAAAATCAATGCACAGAAGTCAGTGGCATTCCTATACACCAACAACAAGTCAGAAGAAAGAGAAATTAAGGAGTCGATCCCATTTACAATTGCACCCAAAACCATAAGATACCTAGGAATAAATCTAACCAAAGAGGCAAAGGATCTGTACTCAGAAAACTATAAAATACTCATGAAAGAAATTGAGGAAGACACAAAGAAATGGAAAAACGTTCCATGCTCATGGATTGGAAGAACAAATATTGTGAAGATGTCAATCCTACCTAGAGCAATCTACACATTCAATGCAATCCCCATCAAAATACCATCCACTTTCTTCAAAGAAATGGAACAAATAATCCTAAAATTTGTATGGAACCAGAAAAGACCCCGCATAGCCAGAGGAATGTTGAAAAAGAAAAGCAAAGCTGGCGGCATCACAATTCCGGACTTCCAGCTCTATTACAAAGCTGTCATCATCAAGACAGTATGGTACTGGCACAAAAACAGACACATAGATCAATGGAACAGAATAGAGAGCCCAGAAATGGACCCTCAACTATATGGTCAACTAATCTTTGACAAAGCAGGAAAGAATGTCCAATGGAAAAAAGACAGTCTCTTCAACAAATGGTGTTGGGAAAATTGGATAGCCACATGCAGAAGAATGAAACTGGACCATTTCCTTACACCACACACAAAAATAGACTCCAAATGGTTGAAAGACCTCAATGTGAGACAGGAGTCCATCAAAATCCTAAAGGAGAACACAGGCAGCAACCTCTTCGACCTCAGCCACAGCAACTTCTTCCTAGAAACATCGCCAAAGGCAAGGGAAGCAAGAGCAAAAATGAACTATTGGGACTTCATCAAGATAAAAAGCTTTTGCAAAGCAAAGGAAACAGTCAACAAAACCAAAAGACAACTGACAGAATGGGAGAAGATATTTGCAAATGACATATCAGATAAAGGGCTAGTATCCAAAATCTATAAAGAACTCATCAAACTCAACACCAAAAGAACAAAGAATCCAATCAAGAAATGGGCAGAAGACATGAACAGACATTTTTCCAAAGAAGACATCCAAACGGCCAACAGACACATGAAAAAGTATTTAATATCGCTCGGCATCAGGGAAATCCAAATCAAAACCTCAATGAGATACCACCTCACACCAGTCAGAATGGCTAAAATTAACAAGTCAGGAAATGACAGATGTTGGCGGGGATGCGGAGAAAGGGGAACCCTCCTACACTGTTGGTGGGAATGCAAGCTGGTGCAGCCACTCTGGAAAACAGTATGGAGGTTCCTCAAAAAGTTGAAAATAGAGCTACCATATGATCCAGCAATTGCACTCCTGGGTATTTACCCCAAAGATACAAAAGTAGGGACCCGAAAGGGTACGTGCACCCCGATGTTTATAGCAGCAATGTCCACAATAGCCAAACTGTGGAAAGAGCCATGATGTCCATCAACAGATGAATGGATAAAGAAGATGTGATATATATATACAATGGAATATTATGTAGCCATCAAAAGGAATGAGATCTTGCCATTTGCAACGACGTGGATGGAACTGGAGGGTATTATGCTGAGCGAAATAAGTCAAACAGAGAAAGACATGTATCACATGACCTCACTGATATGAGGAATTCTTAATCTCAGGAAACAAACTGAGGGTTGCTGGAGTGGGGGGTGGGGTGGGAGGGATGGGGTGACTGGGTGATGGACACTGGGGAGGGTAGGTGTTCTGGTAAGCGCTGTGAATTGTGCAAGACTGTTGAATCTCAGATCTGTACCTCTGAAACAAATAATGCAATATATGTTAAGAAAGAAAAAAAGAAGAAGAAGAATGTAGCAGGAGGGGAAGAATGAAGGGGGGGAAATCGGAGGGGGAGAAGAACCATGAGAGACGATGGACTCTGAAAAACAAACTGAGGGTTCTAGAGGAGAGGGGGGTGGGAGGATGGGTTAGCCTGGTGATGGGTATTGAGGAAGGCACGTTCTGCATGGAGCACTGGGTGTTATGCACAAACAATGAATCATGGAACACTATATCTAAAACTAATGATGTAATGTATGGGGATTAACATAACAATAAAAAAATTTAAAAAAAATCACACACACAAAAAAATAAACTCGGTGATGATTCCCCATTATTTACAGAATGAAGCCTTAACTCCTTAGCCTGGTGACTAAGGCCTGTGTGTGTGTGTGTGTGTGTGTGTGTGTGTGTGTGTGTGTGTTTTGCCCTTTTGGACAAGGCCTTTCTGAGCTTATTTCCTGTCACTCCTCCACCAACCACACCCTGGCTGCACTGAACTATTCTCAACCACCATCTCTTTACCTGCCTCAAAAGTGTCAACCATCCCCACTCCCTCTCTCCTGAACTCTTTCCTCTCTTGGCTTCTGTGGCAACACATTCTCCTGGTTTTCTTCCAATATTCCTGGCTATTCCTTTTCCATCTTTTTCATGCGCTTCTCATTCTACAGCCCCTTGGTGAGTGTCAGGGTTCCCTCCTTAGTCCACTTCCGATTTCACTGCCAGTCTTCTCCCTGAGTGATGGCATCCACTGTCAGGCTCTCAAGATCCATCTATAGGCAATGACTCCCAGATCTTCACTCCTGACCTCTTGCCTGAGCTTACACATCATATGGATATTATCTCCTGAAGATCAGACAGACAAACCCTTAGAATGTCCAAAACAGAACTCATCTCCCCCATCCCAAACTTGCTTCTCTTTTTTACTCTGAATCTATTGATAGCACCACCACTAGCACCCAAGTCAGAAACCTGGAACTCCTCATTCTCTCCATCTAATAAATTACCAAATGCTGCCAATTCCACATTCTCTGTAACTCTCCAATCTGTCTTCTCTTCTCTATACTCACTGCCCTTGCCCTAGTCTGGCTCTCATCCTCTCTAGCATGGACTCAGCAAGAGTCCCCTCTCTACCTCCAGTCTCTCATGCCTCCAATCCAACTGACAACCTGAGTTACCTACCTAGAATGAAAATCTTATCATGCTACTGCCCTGCTTGAAACTCTTCATTGGTTCCCACTGCCCAGACAAAATTACCACTTCCACCCCCCAGTTGTTAAATACCTACTATGTACTAGGGACTATGCTAGGTATTAGTAATATAAGGTTGACCATAAAATGGCCCTTGCCTTTTAAGGAATTTGCCATTCTTCTGTGGGAAGACAGATACATAACCACATATTAATAGCATAATGTGATAAGTCCTATGATACATTCACAGAGCATTACAGAAGCACAAGATGGAGTTCCCTGAGAGCAAAGACTTGTGCCTTCCTAATCTTTGTATCCCCAACATATGATACCAGATCTGATTCAGTAGAGAAGTGTTTTTGAACTGAACAGATGATCTTCTCTGATCCTCAGTTTCTCTCCATGTAAAATGGTTCACAGCTCACATATCAAATGAATGCAATCTATGGGTCTTGTTTGGACCCTACTTTGAATAAAGTAAATGCAATTTTTAACAGTGAGACAACCAGGTAAATTTAAACACTGGCTAGATGTTTTATGATGTTAAGGTATTATTACTTGTTTTTTTTTAGTGTTATAATGGTATTGTCGTGTGTTAAAAAGTCCTTATCTTTTAGAGGTATGTAAGAAAGTACTTAAAAATGAAAGAATGCAATGAAATATGAAATTTGCCTGAAAATAATCCAGTGGTGTTGAGTGGGGGTATAGCTGAAGTACAATTGGCCACAGCTATGTTAATAATTGCTGAAGCAATAATAATAATAATAATAACAATAATAATAATTGCTGAAGCAGAGGGATAAAGTAAATGACAAAATTAATCTCTCAGGGTTTTGTGGCAGTTTAATGAAGTGATTATATAAAATTGTTGATATAGTGCTTGCTGTCTTGAAAAATGTTAGTTTTGCTTCTCCCCTCAGCCATTTACCTCCATCTATGGGGACATAGCAGAAGCAACAGCAAGTCAGTGGGTATGGGAATTAGAAACCCAACATCCAAAGAACTGACATACTCAGCCTCATTTCTCTCCTCTGCTCAGTAAAGATAGAGTGGCTAAGAGTGCCAAAGGGCTCCCAAGCAGCCTTGGGCAGGAATGGCAGTGCTCCAAGACCAGCAGAACACTGGGAAAGAAATCATGGTTTGAAATTTTGGGGAGGACAGAAAAACTGTTTCAGATATAAAGGAACTCTTGGATGGAAAAGGCTGGTCAGTTCCTCTGCTGCTTGAATCCCTTGGCAATACTGCCACCTGGTGGCTCTTTAGCATATTGCTTTACCTTTCCTGGATGCAGTCAGCTCTCCTGGTTCCACACTGAAAATTCTGGAAGGGAACAGTCCCTCTCAATGAAATGTTCCTTGAACTACTCAAAGTTGAGCATATATCATATCATATCCCTCATATCAACAATGAACAAAACTAGTTGAGCATATAAACAGAATTAAACATGTAAACAGAGAGTTAAAATAGCTACCTTCCCACCCACTATAAAAATAATATTTAACATTTGTTGCACACTTAATATATGCCAAGAACTTATCTAAGTCCTTTATGTATATATACATTAACTCATTTAACTCTTTTTCTAAAGATTTTATTTATTCATTTGAGAGAGAGAGAGCACGAGCAGAGGGGAGAGGCAGAGGGAGAGGGAGAGGGGGAAGCAGAAGCCCTGCTGAGCAGGGAGGCCAATGGGTGACTTGATCCCAGGACCCTGGGACCATGACCGAAGCAGAAGGCTCAGCTTAACCAACTGAGCCACCCAGGCATCCCTAACTCATTTAACTCTTAACAACAAATCCATGAAGGTTGTATTAGGTAATGTTATTATCCTCATGTTACAAATGAAGCAACAGAGGCACAGCCAAGTTAGGTAAGTTGGCCAAGGTCACAGAGCTAGGAAATACCAGATAGAACTCAAATTCAAGCCTGACCTGGGTCCAGAGCCCATGCTCTAGTTAAAAAAAATACTACTAAACCCACATCACTTCCCAATGTCTGTTTGATGATTGAATAAATAAAAACCTTGGACCTCTGAAACCCAAGGAGAGAAAAGCTTAGGTAGTAGAATCTCCTAGTAGGAGGTTAAACTGATCAAGACCTCATCCCTCTGAAGCTCACCTAGTCCCTGGAGTTGTCTCTGCTGGATCACTACCTCTTTCACACCCTTTGCCCCCAAAATAAGTGCTCTCCCTTTAATGTGTTGTCTTAGATATAAACAAAAAACACTCCATGATTCTTCCTAACATGAACAAAACATGCTGGCATTTTCAAAAGATGCTACCAAATTCTAAAGGTAAACAGAACAGAAATAGGGGCACCTGGGTGGCTCAGTTCAGCTGAGCATCTGACTCTTGATTTCAGCTCAGGTCATGATCTCAGGGTCCTGAGATAAAGCCCAGCATCAGGTTCCATGCGGAGTGTGGAGCCTGCTTAAGATTTTCTCTCTCTCCCTCTCCCTCTTCCCCTCCTCCGGCTTACACTCTCGTTCATGCTCTCTCTCTCTCAAAAAAAGAAAAAAGAACAGAAATAAACAAGGCAATGGTAGAGAGCATTCAAAAACAGTTTAGATTCTGACCACACCTATGTGGTTTCCAGGCTTTGTGCATTTCAGTATCTGGATTTGTGGCTGGACTCAGATAAAAATATAGCTGCCTTTTGGTGAGCACTCACTCTATGCAAGGCAGGGCAATGAAGAGAGAAAAAGAAATAACAAGCATCCATATTGGAAAAGAAGTAAGACTACCTCTATTTATAGGTGGCATGATCTTGTATATAGAAAATCTTAAGGAATCCACAAAAATACTATTATAACTAATAAATTCAGCAAAGTTGCAAGATACAAGGTCAACATACAAAAATCAACTGCATTTTCTATACACTAACAATAACACTCCAAACAGGAAATAAAGTTAATAAAACAAGTCCATTTACAATAGCATAAAAATACTTAGGAATTAGTTTAACAAAAGAAGTGCAAAAGTTGTATACTGAAACAAAATAAAGTTGAAATAAATATACAGATATTCCATGTCCATGGATCAGAAGATTTAATATTATTAATATAATACTCCACAAATGGATCTACATATTCAATGCAATCTGTATCAAAATCCCAGTAGTCTTTTATTTCAGAACTTGATGAGATGATCCTACGCTTCACATAGAAATGCAAAGAAGCCAGAATGGTCAAAACAATCTTGAAAAAAAATAATAAAGTGGGAGGACTCACAGCTCATGATTTCCAAAATTACTCCAAAGCTATGGTAATTAAGATTGGTACTGGCATAGGATAAATATATTGATCAGTGGAATAGAACTAAGAATCCAGAAATAAACTCAGACCTTTATGGCCGTTGATTTTCAACAAGGGTGCCAAGACCATTCAATAGGAAAAAAAAAAAGTTTTTTCAACAAATGGTGCTGGGTCACCTAGATATCCACATGCAAAAGAATGAAGTTGGACTCCTACTTCACACCATATGCAAAAGTTAACTCAAAATGGATCAAAGACCTAAATGTAAGAGATAAAAACATAAAACTAGAAGAGAACACAGGTGTAAATCTTTGTAATCCTAGATTAGGCAATGGTGTCTTAGATATGACTCCAAAAGCACAAGCAACAACGTGTAACTGAGATTTGTTTTTAGCAAAGGATTAAAGCAACCAAAATAAAGCTCCCGAAAACACTCTTAGATGTAATTCCTTAATTGCTCATGTTTTGCTTCTCTAACACCTATTTGTTACGTATGTGGAGTACCACTCACATCTCCCTTCCAGCCTTCTTTTTTTTAAGATTTTATTTATTTATTTGACGGAGAGAGACAGCGAGAGAGGGAACACAAGCAGGAGGAGTGGGAGAGGGAGAAGCAGGCTTCCTGCAGAGCAGGGAGCCCGATGCGGGGCTCGATCCCAGGACCCCGGGATCACGATCTGAGCCGAAGGCAGACGCTTAACGACTGAGCCACCCAGGCGCCCCTCCCCTCCAGCATTCTGATGGTGCATACACACAAGGATCTGATTTAATAATTTTAATGATAATAATTACAGATATAATAATAACTAACATTTATTTTTTAAAAATATTTTATTTATTTGACAGAGAAAGTATGCACAAGCAAAGGGAGCGGCAGAGAGAGAGGGAGAAGCAGGCTCCCCACTGAGCAGGGAGCCCAACATGGGGCTCGATCTCAGGACCCTGGGATCATGACCTGAGCCAAAGGCAGATGCTTAACCAACTGAGCCACCCAGGCGCCCCAATACCTAACATTTAAACAGCACTTACTCTTTACCAGGCACCATCCTCAGTGCTCTACATATATTAACTCTGCAAATCCTAACAACCCTCTCCTCTATTTTACAGATGAGGAAACTGCAGCATAGATAGATTAAACGACTTGCCCTGGGTCATCAAAGCCTATAGAGCGTGGAGCTCAGATTCCAACACAGGAAGTCTTGCTCCAGAGTCTGTGCTCTTAATCCGGGCAAGCCCCCTTAACTCCTCAGATGGAGTGGTTCTTATAAACCATGTGGCTTAGGACTGGACTGGGGCCAAAGCAGGATTCTTACTCCCACTTCCTCTGCCACATGTTTTATTTTTTTAAACAGTATTTTATTATTTTTTTAAGTAATCTCTCTGCCCAACGTGGGGCTCAAATTCATGACCCTGAGATCAAGTAAGCAATACCCTCATCCTTAAAGACTGTTGTTATCGTCCGGGTACATGAATGCCTACTTACATCCATCACTTATTATGTCAGTAAATATGTATCGAGCACCTATTATGTGCCAGGCACTGTCCTAGGCACTGGGGATGCAGCAGTGAACAAAACAGACACAAAGTTTTGCCCTCAGGAAGCATACTACTTCCTCTTGCTTTTCTTCTTCCCCTTTTTGCTCCTTTTTCTCCTTCATCTAGTGGAGAACATCAAGCTGTGAATTCAGAGATCCGAGTTCTGGTACCTAGTTCTGCCACTAATGTGAAGATACGTGATCTTCACTAGCGTCTCCGGGCTTAGGTGCGTCACTCTACAGATCCTGAAGATGAAAACACCCATCATGGACCTACGGTGAACCCACAAATCAATCAAATACAGACTGTTTTCCAGGAGTTCACAGACCAGCAGGAAGGCCAGACATGCATCCAGATAACTATCATGCAAAACTGAAGATTGAAGGTGACAGAAAAGAGAAACAGGGCAAGAGGATGAAGAAGAGAACAGGAGATTTAGGTTTCCAAAGAAGTGTTGCTGACTTTGGGTCTTGAGTGTTAGATAAGATTCAGGTATGTGTGAATGGACAGAAGTCCTTTTCAAGGTAGAATGCACCTAGAGGGCATAAGCAGATCCAGTAGCAGGAACCGGACAATCAAGGCTCCCATGGGGGAGCGGAGAGTAGTCCAGTGCGGCTGGAACACACTGAATGAGCCAAACACCAAATTCACATGCATTTTTACAATGAAACAAGAGGCTGCAACATTTTGTATTTGGCCCATAACCATGAGGTCAGTTGACAACCGTATTCAACATTTATAATCGGTATCTTTGAGTGCTCACTGATTACATAATTCCAGTATAGTACTAGGACTTCTAACTTACCGATAGACTGACTTACCCAGCAAGAGCTATTTGTGTGTGTAACATATAGACACATATGGAGGCTTTAAAAGTGAACCAGATTCTGCCAAATTAAAAGAATAAAACTCCTATACATGTCACTGGAAACAATATTGTTTGTGTTTTCATCTGACCTCATACAATGAGATAGAGAAGAGCAAATGTCCCTTACCCCTTGGTTACTAAGTACTGTTACCAAGAAAGATTAAAGAGCTAAGTCGTCACAGACAGTTTCAACATTAATGCCATCAAATTGTCTTACCTAAATACCTCAAATAAAGTACACTGAGGCAAACCTTCATATAACTACAGTAAAATTGAAATTATTATTATTATTAGATTTATTTATTTATTTGAGAGAGAGAGCATGAGCGAGTGAGCATGAGCGGGGTGAGGGGCAGGGGGAGGAGCAGGCTCTCTGCTGAGCAGGGATCCTGATGTGGGGCTCAATCCCGGGACTCCGGGATCATGACCTAAGCCAAAGGCAGACGCTTAACCGACTGAGCCGCCCAGGCATCCCCGAAATGATTTGTATAAATAACACATGACTGACTGAAAATGATTAGTGGGATTTTTTTCAAAGGATTGTTACCACAGGCAATTATAATATTAAATTTTGTTATTCATCAAGTAGTTTGCTAGTGTTAATATTACTCCTTTTTTCCTTAGGGAAAAAACCCCCACAAACTTCGTTAATTTTACTCAAAAATTTCAGTTAAATAAATAGTTCAAGATCTTATCTTAAGGGATGCCTGGGTGGCTCAGTCAGTTAAGCATCTGCCTTGGGCTCAGGTCATGATCTTAGGGTCCTGGGATGGAGCCCAGCATTGCACTCCTTGCTCAGCAGGAAGCCTGCTTCTCCCTCTGCCTGCCGCTCCCCCAGCTTGTGCTCTCCCTCTCTCCCCGACAAATAAATAAATAAATAAAATTTTAAAAAATATATATTATTTTAAAAGGAGGTGCAAATTATCTGCAGAAGTTTCTTTTAGCGTACTGGGTAACCTCTTGTTCCACGCTTCCTTCTGTCCACTTCTGTCCACTCCGGGTCTCCGGGACCAAAGAGCCCAGCAGCAGTAGCAAAGCTAAATGCTTTGTCACTATCCTGTGTTTCCTCTACCAATTACCTTCTTTGCTCCTTTCACTCCATCCTTTTTGTTTTAACCAAAATTTCTACCTCTGATTGGATCACTACTGCTTTGCGATAAACCAATCCAAAACAGTGGCATTAAAAAACAATCGTTTTATTCTGCTTTCTGATTCTGTGGTTCAGGAACTCAGACAGAGTACGGCAGGGATAGCTTGATTCTGCTCCATGCTGTCTGGGGCCTCAGCGGGAGACTCAATGGCTAGGAGCTTTAATCATCTAGGGGTATCTTTATTCACAGGTCTCCTGGTGAATGTTGGCTATTAGGTGGAACCTCAGCTGGGACTGCTGACTGGAGGACTTAGAGGTGGCCTCAACATGGGCCTGGACTTTCTCAAAGTATGGCAGCCTCAGGGTAGTCAGACTTCTTACAAGACAGCTCAGGACTCTACAGGTCAACGTCCTTGTAAATAAGGCAGAAGCTGCACTGCCTCTTATGGCTTCGCCTCAGAAGTCACAGGTCTCATTTCTCCCTATTCTATTGGTCAGTACAATCAAAGTCTGCCCAGATTCAAAGCAGAGGGTACATCAACCCTAATTCTCAATGGAAGGGTGGCAAGATCACATTGTAGAAGAATGTGGAATGGGAGATACTGTTGTGGCCATCTTTGAAAAATTCTGCTACATTCTCCCATCTACTTCTCTTGCTTAAGTATACTCTGATCTGATGTTTTTGTTTGTTTAAGGAAAAACAACCTCAGGAGACTACTATTTTCACTGAGGCTTTTAAGTTCTACTAGAGGTTAACCAGAGTCCTTCATCCATATCGACATCCACTGCTCAATCTTTCCTCTTCAGCACATTTAACCATCTTCCTGCTATATACGGCTCCTGGCAGAAATGGAATTTGGTTCCCTACAGGCTGTTGGGCCCAGCACTGATCACTCTTAGGAGAAAAGCAGCCACTGACGAAAAGCAGCTGGCCTAGTCCTCACAGCTAGGCCTTGGTGTTCTTGGCATAAAACAATTTCATGGGCCATCGACATCAGACAAGGCCACTATGTCATCACTGTGACGGAGACAAAAGCAAGACCACTGCATAATCAGGTCTGAAAAGAGGCAGAACATGAACTTTGACCAAACCACAAAATGACCAAACATCCTTCTATCCTGGCTAATGGCCACCACTGCTACTTTACCAATTAGCCTCCTTCTAGTTATCCTCCCTCTAGATAAGATTAACGAAGATACCCAATTATAGCATTACCCCTATATTCTGCAACTTCCTAACAGAATCCAATCCAGAGCAAAGCCTCACTTCTTTAAATCCTCCTCCAAATCACCTAACACAAGTCCAAAACCTATAATAAATCCTTTCTAACACCCTTTGAGACACCCTGCAAGTTCCCAATTATGGGCACTCTCCCTCGATGTAGTGAGTAATCAACCCAACTTGTTCAACCACAGGTATGTTCCTGGTGGTCTTTAGCTAGAGGGCACTGACAACTCCTCTGAGGACCTTGAAATTAGAGAACATATTTCTCACGAGGTCACTTCTGATCTGCAACTCCAGCTTTCAGTCAGACTTTGGATTTGGCTCTTTTACAATGCAGTTTTGGAAGACAATTATATGCATTACTCAGACCTCCAAAAGCTATTAAAATGACCATATAGTTAAAAATTATATTTATATGAGATTCAGTCCTCCAGGTTTCCTCATCGCCTTACCAAGTGCAGGAAAGTTATCATGATAATAGAGGCAATAGCTGCTCTGTCCCCATGATGGTCACAGGACCTAAGGACAACCTGGCTGCAGGCTACAGGTGCTTAAGCCTCTGCTTCTGCTGTGGGAAGAGCTAAGCAGGTATGCACCTGCCAACTGGCTTTTCAGTTTCAGATGCCAGACTCTAGAATATATTTCTGCCTCCTTCTCCTCCTTCTAGTGAGTTCTTTATTTTTCTCTAATTTATTTTACAGTTCTCACTCACTTTATGTAGGGACTCTCATCCTTAGAAAGGCAATTCCAAATAACCTCCATAGCCTTGTGGTTAAGTGCCTGATCCGAAACCCTACTCTAACTCAGGTTAGAGACACTTACTGATTTAAAGTTGTTTAGAGAATCAGCTGCAGCAACCAGGAAATTTGAATTGGAAACAGTCCTATTTGAATTTGGATTGTGGAGTAATCATTTGTGTATTACATGGCCCAAAATTCCCTTCTATCTGTCCACTCTCAGAGATTGTGAAATATTGAGTGCTCAAGCAACAAAATTAAATCATTTCTACCTAGGAATCACTTAGGACACAGTGACGCACAGTTCAAACTAACATAGGTTTGTTTTCTTTCTTTCTTTTTTTTTTTTTTTTGAGAGAGAGCACGTGTGCGAGTGAGGGGGAGAGACAGAGGGAGAGGAAGAGAGAGAATCTTAAGCGGGCTCCATGCCCAACGCTGAGATCATGACCTGAGCCGAAATCAAGAGTCAGACGCTTAACTGACTGAGCCACCCAGGCGCCCCTTCATTTCATAGAAAATTATACTCTCTGTAAGTTTAGGTGATTAGGTAGAGATGAGAACTGGTGTGGAGAGGAGGAATCATTGCACAAATATAATAAGTGAGAGTCTCACTGACCACCTGCAAAATTTGATTAATATTCAAGAGTCATGTATATGAGTGTTGAGGGGGCTCAGGACATGCTATCCCAAAATATGGCACCTTGGCATATTGAATGATTTAAGCTGAAGGATTTGGAAAAAATGGCAGAAGCAGAAAGCTCATTTTGACCTCCTGTTCTCTGAAACAGGACATAAAACACTCATGTGAGAGGTGGCCTCCCAATAGCATGAAGGAAAGCGTATCTTTATCTTCAAAGACAAAGGGATGCTGCGAGAATCCTAACAGGCCTTTGCTAAGTTTCCTCCCGTTTACTATGCTTGCTTCATACTCATTATCATATTCCTCCATGACTGTCCACTCTTCATCAAACCTAGCATAAAATACTTAGGTCTGTTTCTTAGGGTCTTAATTTCCTTATAAAGGTTCCTTTGTCATATAAAACTTAAATACATTTGTATGCTTCTCTCCTGTTAGTCTATCTTTGTCAATTTAAAGACTCAATCAGGAACCCTAAGAGGGTTGAGGAAAATTTTTTCCTTCCATACAGTGTCCTGCTGACTCCCTTGGGTTGTGGATATGACAGATCCTTAGATTTCTGAAACATCCAGAGTACTGATAATCCTAGCATCTTGCTGGTCCCTACAAAGACTCATAATAGACTCAGGCCAGTGCGTTTGGACTTTTTTGGTGTTTTATGTGTGCATGTTTGGTTTTGCAGTTTTGTTTCATAACTGGCCTGGGGAGAGATTTGGGATCCAACATTGATAGGGGTCTAGAATGATTACTGTCACTCCTAAAAATGTGTCTTGGCCTTTTTTAGGCTCATGGGAGGGGTTTGGAGATTAGGTAGAAATGTGGACTGTCTCCCTCCAAGAGCCTGTCTAGGCCATTCCCTAAAGGGAGGTTTCAAATTAAGCTTTGGCACAGTAAGATTCCTGGTTCTATCTGCACTCTACAGTGAATAAACTGATTGTTTCTTCTGAGAAGGTGGGGTTTCATTGAGGATGAAAAAAATAACTATTTATCACACCTCAATTCTAGCTCCTTATACTAATCTCTGTTGATTAGATTCACTTTTTTTTTTTTACTTTTAAACTCAAACATAATTTATTACGAGAAATTAGGAACACTTGAGGGATTTAGGTGATGACATAAGCTGGGGTGTGAGTTCCACTGTAAATACCTAATACCTGAATATAACTGAGCAAGGCATCTGAAAAGAAAATAGCTACGTTGTTTTTTAAACAATTTATGGTACAAAGAAATCTGATACTTATTTGGGAAGAAAAAAACTGGTGCCAGCCTTGCTTTGTTTAGTTCAGGAAGATTCACCTTTGTTCCTCCATCCAAAGCATACAAATGAACAACAAAAACAAATCCATTTCGTATCTACTGAGAGTTAACTCAGACATGTCTAACCTTTAGGAGTGTGTCTGGTTTTCCCTAGAGATGTCCTTTACAGTTTAATGTTAGTTCTGTTAGGACCAGTAGTTCTCCTAGTGTGGTCTCAAGAACCAGTAGCATCAGCATCTCCAGGGAATTTGTTAGAAATGTAAATTGGGGGGCTCAACCCAAGACCCACTGAATCAGCAACTCTGTGGGTAGGAGCCAGCAATCTGTGTTTTAACAAGCCCTCCAGCTGATTCGGATGCACAAGAAAGTTTGAGAACCACTGACTTCGATTGTCCGCTACACTTTTGTTTCTCTGGTAAACAAAGCAGTAGGTTTAATGATTCGGAAGTCTTAAAACATTGCTTAGGATTCCAGGTGGATGCACAATTCTGTGAACTGAATTTGCTGGAAAACCAAAGAACAGGCACAGAGATGTTTCAAATGCTTAGGGCAGAGAGGCCTTGTGTCCTGCACTGTAGTTCTACCCAGAGCTTGCAGGCTATATGTGCAAAGGGAGGCCTTGTTCTCAGGTAAGACTGATTCTCCAGCAGGGGCCCTGGAAGTGCCATTGTGATGGACAACTGCTCTCACCAGGAATGAACTAGCTTGGGCCTTAAGTGTTCCTCAGTTCTCCAGGTAGCTACTGCTCCTGAACTAAATAGGCTTGGAAAATTTTACAGTTTTGCCCTACTTATATTATCTTCAAAGTATATGTCAAATCATCACATCAAAGACTGTCTCGGATTGCACCCTCAGGTAAGTTTGGTGGCCCCCAGCAGGTTTTCAAAAACACTTGATGTATCTATCTCTGTCTTCTTATATTGCAATTGACTATCTCCAAATGCATATCGTTAACTAGCAGGCTTTAAATGTCGAAAATAATGGCTAACTCCTTTCCTCATCCAGAGCCTTTAGTACAGTACCCAGCACAGACTGGGTACTTGGTAATTTAAGGGAATCAACCCATCAAAAGTAAAATCTGAAACCAGGGATCCATTAAAATCATTCCATAAAATCATCCCGTACAGGTACGATTCATAGATGCTGGTGTCCAGCTTTTCCCTCCGTTCATCTGTTCGCCGCTTCCCCCATCTCCAAGTAACCAGGATATTCACGCGTCTCAACAACAGCACTACACAACACATTACACTTCCCTCTCCGACACCTACGCAATCAAGTCTCGCCGCTGGTCCGTCAACCTGTCAGTTCCCCCTACTCCTCATCCCCTCTCACTTCCGTTCCCCTCTCCCTGCGCGGCTGGAGGCAGGATGTGCCTATGCCTTCAGCCCAAAAGAAGTGCTTACAAACGTCCACCTCATCCGCTCTCCAGGCAGCGGCCGACGGCCACTGCCTTGCGGCCCCGGAGACCAACTGCGGCGGCATTAACCAGATCCCAGCTTGCCGTGACTTCACTACGAGTCGGTCATAATAGAGAGACACACAGGATATTTCCCAGGAGCCCACGGGGCGACGTAAAACGGGGTTCCCACAATCCTCTTCGCCTTCGTTTCCCCCATCCGTTCTCCCCCCCGCAAAAAAAAGGGTCAACCATTAACCCTTTCGTGTCTGAGCTCATTGTCCCATCGACGCCTTCTTGTACGCGGATTGCTTTGCTGAGATACAGGTAACTTATCTGGTAAAAGAAATAAAAGACCAGGCCTGTTCTCTTAGTCACAGTCATCTATTGAACATTTTCTCAATTTGCTTGTAAATTGACCTGTAAGTTTACCATTTTTAAATAGGAGCTTAATTTACTTGTTCACAACCTCAATAGTTCATAATGATGCCTTTAAGCTTCTGGACCAGCCGAAACTCCAACTTTGTAGTTGATGATTGTTCACCTTGAACCTGTGCCCTTTCTATCCTACGTTCCCCATCTCCTTTGGTTTGACTGTTTAACTGCTTACCTCAATGGTTAAGAGCAGGTACTTTCTAAACCTGGCTTTCTGGGTTTGAATCTCACTATACAACCGCGGAATCTTGGGCAAGTGATTTAAGCACGCTATTCCTTGGCTTCCGCATCTGTAGGATTGATATAAGAGTAGTACCTACCTCTAGAGTTGTAGTGAGAATTTTATAAGTTCGCATGTGAGCAGCACCTAGAACATTGCCTGGCAGAGAGTTAAGCAGTATATCGAAATAGAAATGTTAATTACTGACCTTGAGGGTGATGTCATCTCAGCTAAGGCCTTCTAGCTAATAAATACTAAATGATAATAACGATTAACGTGTGGGCATCTATGGACCAAGTACTATATTAATTGCTTTAAACCCATTTTGTTGGTTTTTGTTGTTGTTGTTGTTGTTTAATCCTCGTAATTATTGGTGGTAGTTACAAATATTATCCTTCCCTTTCCTCCTCTTTGTTTTTCTAAAGCAGCTAAGAAAATTCAGGTCAGTGAGATAGCAGATAACTCTATAACTTTCCCGTGGTCACAGAGTCAGTAACAAATAGAGCCAAGACTTAAACTCAGATAAACTCAAATATATATGTCCCTTTCAAATATCACTGAGAAAATGGCAATAAAGTATTTTTGAGTGCTCTTTTTTCCCCTAAGAATTGCCTCAATATCTGTGCAGGTGAGGAAGACTAGGTTCTCTTCAGAGGTAGAAGGGCAGCAGGCAATAAAGCAAGGGTCTCTCTTGAAGACTGGCAGCAAAGGAGATGAGCAAAATAGCAATAGTCATAACCAGCTCACTTATTGTGCCCCACTGTGCTAGGCAGGCCCCATTACTGCCTAAGGCCACCAGAGATAAAGATGCAGGATCCCCACCTCACCTGACCATCCTGTAAAGCTGGGATATTATCAAAGATCATGCTTGTTTTAGGACAGCACCAAGAGACTGTAATATACTATTCTGACTCCAGCCAAAGTGGTAGTTATTTCCACATTTGCAGTTCATAGAATCAGATATTTCTACCTCAGCCCAAGAGCACGGGGATATCTCCTTTCCCCTCATTAAAACAAAAAAGGAATTCCCTCCTTTCTTTCAAGAGCCTACAGTACCCAGGGTCTTGTTATTCTTGCTTCACACCCACCTACTACCGCTTCCCAACTTATCCTCAGGCTGTTTATAATGGTTTTTCCAGCAGAAGGACTGGTGATGGTAAAGAGACTGGGGAAGGAGAAGGTAAATCCCCAATTTTCCTGAAGGTAAACCAAGTACTGCCTTGTCCCCACCCTCTACCACTTCTGCTGATCCCTGACCTTCTTCAATCCCTCTTGGCACTTCAGAACCCATTATTCTGCACACCCAGGAAATCTCTGGGCTTGAATTGTAGAAGAATCAACTTCTTGTCTTTTTTCCCCCCAATGCCCATAATAGCATACATGACCGGGCTTGGTCTTCTACTTAAAGAGGTTAAATTTAAAAAGAAAAAGGAAGAGAGATAGCAGGGGAAGGCGTTTTACTTAATCTTCTTCATTATTTCTAGCTGTGAAACTATTAGAAAATGTCAGCGTAGGGGTAAACCTGCAAGAAGTTCAGTTCCAGAGGCTAGGAAAGATAGAAATCTTGGTGCAAGGCAGAAGCGTTGTCAGAAGACAGACAAACAGTCAAGGGTGTCTCTAGGGCCAGTAGAAATAAAGAAAAGGGGGATGTTGGGGTGCAGATCTCAGACACAGACTAGAGACCTTGCCTTTATAGCTCCTTTCACCCTAAACTACATAGCACCATTCCAGAGACTTCATCTGCATTAAATCCTAATCAACCTGGTCCTTTCACTGCTGGGCATCCTGTCCTGATCACTGAAGCCACCACCAGCTGCGACGGCTTAGCAAATAGAATAGGTGAGGGGGGAGGATATTCCTAAACCCAATGCTAGAAAGGGAGATGTGTTCCCAGCATCCCTAACTGTTCTCATATTTTTAGAAACACCATCATACGTAGTTTAAGTGTTCAAGTTTTGCAATGCTTTCTGTAGTATGTTTCAGTTACATGTTTCTTAATGGCCGATTTGGGGTCCTAACATGCAAATGACAGTGTTTCTGTATTGTAGTGTATGTTCACTGCTGGTGACCAGTTCAGGCCCACTTTATAGGGCAGATGGACCCATCCCCTGCAGCTCTGGGTTTTAGCTGCTAACTCCAGCTGCTTCCTTCGCTGGAGAATTGCACTCTGCAAAATATGAGCTTCAGTACTCTGCAGCACCTCCTCTCCTTACACACCCCTGCAACCTGCAGTCAATGACTGAATGATGATGAGGGTACATAAGGCCAGCCACTTTGCCTCAAGGTAAACCAATTCTGTGGGGCAAATCCTACTCCAGTGTTCCTTGTGGGGTCAGGCTAAAGCTAGTCTCCAGTGGCTTAGTTGTTTCCCCCCTTGCCCTGTCCTTCTTCCTTCTGAAATTCCTTTTACCTGAGAGCAGTTCCTCAATAAATGACTTGCATAAAAACCACCTCCTCTCAGGCTGTGCTTCAAGCAACATTCTCTAAGATTCATTCTTATTTTAGGTTTATCAGAGGACTAAGTAAAGAAGGCCCTCTGTAGTCCTCCCTTCCCTCCCCCATTGTTGGCATCCATCTCTCGGGAAGCCAGTGGTGAGTTAAGATGCAAGGCCCCTCAAATCAAACTTGGACCTATGACCTAATTCAGATGAAAACCAGGCCCAGCCTATTCCTAATATCTTTTTCTAAGATTTTATTTATTTATTGGAGAGAGGAAACTAGAGTGGGGAGGGGCAGAGGGAGAGGGACAAGCAGACTCCCCGCTGAGCAGGGAGCACCATGTGCGGGGCTAGATCCAAGGACCTGGAGATCATGACCTGAGCCAAAATCGAGTTGGATGCTTAACTGACTGAGCCACCCAGGCGCCCCCGTAATATCTTTTGTCTTGCTGACACGAACAGACCACATTCTATCAATCAGAAATAAAGGTACATTCATTCATGCTTCATTGTAATTCTTACTACAGAATATGAAAAATTCTTATAATTATTAGAGCTATGTAGCATTGCTTAAAAATTTGGTTAGATTATAATTCTCTTGTGATATTCTTGCTATAATAGTGTGAATCTTAAATTTATTTATCAGCTGTTGGCTGTTTTATTTCTGTTAACTGTAAACTGTTAAGATGACCAAAGAATGAGCCCAAGTTTGGATACCTGATAAAGATGTGCTGATTAATCTAGAAGTGTTAAAAAACAGACCAGATTACCAGTTTGCAAATAATAAAAATATATCCTAATTTAATAATTCTGCTATGATTCAGAAGACATATTGGGGTCATCATTATAAACCTCAATATTGTAGAAGTGTACAGGTATTAGTTAAGAATAATGTTCAGGTTGAAAAAATGTTCAGATTGAAAATGACCAGATTTTAAAAATTTACATTTGCAAAGATGCAAATTCTATAACATCTGGCATCTTGTTCAGTTTTTTCCTCCAATATATATATCCTGTTATGTATCCCTTATATAGCCACCAATACCAGTATCAGTTGACTAAATCCACTCTACTGGGGGCGCCTGGGTGGCTCAGTCGTTAAGTGTCTGCCTTCAGCTCAGGTCATGATCTCGGGGTCCTGGGATCTAGCCCCGCGTTGGGCTCTCTGCTTGGTGGAGAGCCTGCTTCTCCCTCTCCCACTCCCCCTGCTTGTGTTCCCTCTCTCGCTATGTCTCTCTCTGTCAAATAAATAAAATCTTTTATAAAATTTAAAAAAATAAATAAATTCACTCTACTGGCTTACAACAAAAGTGTCAAGACAATAATTTTCACTGGGATTATCTTCTCAATTAATTTCCACCTAAATTAGGACCCAAATGTACCTGAAAACCTATATCTGTGTATATTTGAATACATTCCTTTTGGTGTGACTTCTCATAATTAGTTCCCTTTTTATTGTTTTCATTTATTTACATATATCTATATATAATTTATTATTTTAATTCTTTTTCATTTGTTATTTAGCAAAATATATTGATCATCTCTTCCCTGTAAAAAATTTAAATTATGGAGGGTCTTTTAAATGGTTTCTTTTGATTTGGTAACTGAAATAAACATTCTTTATTTCATAAGAATAAAATATTAATTAAAAATTTCTATTGATCTGAGAAATGTTTGTTGTTTCTGAAAAGCACTTCCTGCATTAGTCAAATAAATCTCAATATTTATAGGTCTTGTACAGTATTTTAGTTGTGTGCAAGATTTGCAATATAACATAGGAAAGAGTGCTATACTTGCTTAACACAGACATATACTGAAGAGGAGGTATGACTTTCAGAACTTCTCTGTAACAGTGTTTAAATGAAGGTTTGGTAAGAGCAATTGAAGAATGGACAATTATCCACTCATTAAAACTTTTAAAGTACTTGAACATTAGGATGGACAGAATTATACAGGAGAAGATTATATCTTACTTCCTTTTCAAAAGTAAGGAGAAAATTATATGAGGGCAACTATGTAAATTTTATTATAATAGTCCCCTTTGTTGGTATTTCTCAAAGTATTTCTGGCCATCAACCCTTAAGGGTTTCCATGGTTGTATATGATTAATATTACATCATCCATTTCTTTTTTTTAAAGATTTATTTATTTATTTGAGAGAGAGAGAGTGCTTGGGGGTAGAGGGTGGGAAGAGGGAGAGAATCTCAAGCAGACTCCTCGCTGAGCACAGAGCCTGATGTGGGGCTCAGTCTCACAACCCTGAGATCATGACCTGAGCCGAAACCAAGAGTTGGATGCTCAACCAACTGAGCCACCCAGGTGCCCCTCACATCATCCATTTTTAAAAAATTTTTTTATTGTTATGTTAATCACCATACATTACATCATTAGTTTTAGATGTAGTGGTTTTTTAAGTCTATGATCTATCTTTCAAATTCACCAGTTTCACCACAGAAATGATACTGAATTTCATTGTCACACTGTTTTATCTAAAATGCCCACCTTAGGGTGCCTGGGTGGCTCAGTCAGTTAAGCATCCAACTCTTGATTTCAGCTCAAGTCATGATCTCAGGGTGGTGGGATTGAGCCCCATGTCGGGCTCTGCTCTCAGCACAGATTCTACCTGAGATTCTGTCTCTCCCTCTCCCTTTGCCCCTCCCTCTGCTCACAGACATTCTCTCTCTCTCTCTCTGAATAAATAAACAAATAAATAAAATCTTTTTTTTAAAAAAGTAAAATACCCATCTTTCGTAGCCTAGCAGACAGCTATTCATATTCTTTTTTTTATATGTTAAGTTAGCCACCATACAGTACATCATTAGTTTTTGACGTAGTGTTCAATGATTCATTAGTTGCATATAACACCCAGTGCCCATCACAACACATGCTGTCCTTTTTTTCTTTTAAAGATTTTATTTATTTGACAGAGAGTGAGAGCACAAGCAGGGGGAGCAGCAGGCAGAGGGAGAGGGAGAAGCAGGCCCATCGAGAAGGGAGCCTGATACGGGGCTCGATCCCAGGACCCTGTGATCATGACCTGAGCCGAAGGCAGATGCTTAACAACTGAGCCACCCAGGTGCCCCAACACATGCCCTCCTTAATACCCATCACCCGGCTACCCCATTCCCTCATGCCCCTCCCCTCAGAAACCCTCAGTTTGTTTCCTGGAGTCCATAGTCTCTCATGGTTTGTTTCCCTCTCTGATTCCCCCCCTTCAGTTTTCCCTTCCTTCCCCTTTTGTCCTTCGTGCTATTCCTTATATTCACATATGAGTGAAACCATATGATAATTGTCTTTCTCTGCTTGACTTATTTAACTTAGCATAATCCCCTCCAGTTCCATCCAAACTACTCATATTCTAAAAGCCCAGGCCAAATGTTACTCCCTCTGTGAAGCCCTTCCCAATCTTTCTCCCAGACAGAATTCATCCTTTCCTTAAATGTGCACTCATAGGTCTTTATAGATACAGACCTTGCATCCCAAGGTATTATATGTTGCATCAGTTAGGAATTGTGTTTGGCTGTCATTAAGAAACCAATTATTTTTATATCCCATAAAAGAAATCCAAAGGTAGGTAGTTCAATATTATTATGGTGGCTGCTTTCATCTTTTTGCTCTATTTTCCAAGCTCAGGCTTTGCCTTTGTAGCTTGAGATTTCCTCAATGTAACAAAATGGTTGCTGTATCTCCAGCCATCACATCGATGTCCTAGAGAAGGATGAGTAAGAAAGTAATACAAAATGGCCTCCCACCTTAGCAGCCTCATAAGCACCGTCTCTCTTCTTCCCCCACCCCAGTACATGCATGCAGACACACACATACACATGGACAAAATTATGAATCTTTCTAGAAAGGCCCAATCAACATCTTCAACCTCTATACCATTGACCCATATTATAGTCACATGGGCACCCCGTCTGAAAGAAAGGCTGAGAAATTACATTTTTCCCCATTGAGTACGTAGCCAGCCTCAACAAAATCAGGTTTTGTCACTTAGAATGAAGAGATAGGTTATGTGATAGACAACTAGCAATCTCTGCCACATTTTCCCACTTTTTCTTTTTTTTTTTTTCTTTTTTTTACCATATCTGTTTCTTTACCTAGATTGTAAAATAATCTTGGGAGGTTTAGAATATGCCACATTCATTTTGTATTTCTAGAGCCTAGCATAGTACAAGACTCTCAGTGGTTTACTGTTTATTTCCTTCACCTACAATATGAAGGGTCATTCTGTGTAGTCTGCGCAGATAGAAAAGATTCCATGTTTTACCAGAACAATTTTTTGTGCTTTATGTTGACTTTATTATGTCCTCAATTATTTAAGAAAACAAAGCTTCCTTATTTATGTAAGGACCAAGATTCTTAACAATCATGTTACCTTCTATATTTATCTTCAAACGTCTTATTGTTCCCTTCATATGAATAGCCAAATATTGTTTCTTAGCACCAACTATCCTATTTTAAGTGTTCAAATCTCTTGATAACTTTTGATTTTTTCCTTTCTAAAATTGAATCCTAAATGTAAAATGAAATAAAATAACTTTCAGGATATCTTTTGCACCTGTAGTTATCTTTAACATTTTCAAGAGGGTCCCTGGACAATCAAAAACTTGTTCTTTCACCTTATAAAAAGAGAGGTGCTAGAAACTGTTATGTTTATTCAATGTTACTATTGATGAGTTGCATGGGAAGAGTTGTCCAATCAGAAGAGATGCTCAGACTTCCCCAAATTAAATTTGTATGGAGAAAATGTTACTATAAAAATTTCAGAAATTATATGCTATATGGGAAGTACCTAGAGATTTCTCAATTCCCTCAGTCTCCATGATGTTTCTATTTATCAGAGTCCTAATAGTGCTTTTCCTGAGAATATTAGGTAACAGCAATATAGTGTTACCAGTTATAATTTCAGTTATTATTATAAACTTTTACTTGGCCACATCTTATGAATTTGAATCTAACATCTGAAGGTGAGTATTTTTTTAAAGATTTTATTTATTTATTTGAGAGAGAGTATGAGACAGAGCATGAGTAGAGGGGGAGGGGCACTGGAAGAGGGAGAAGCAGGCTTCCCGCTGAGCAGGGAACCCAACGACGTGGAGCCCCATCCCAGGATCCCGGAATCATGACCTGAGCTGAAGGCAGATGCTTCACCGACTGAGCCACCTAGGCGCCCCTCAAGGGCAGTGGTTTTTAACTGAGGATGCACGTCGGACTTAATTATGGAGTTCCATTAAAATATAGATTTTTGTACCTGCTCCAGACTTACTGAATCACTTTATTTGATACTGTTCATATTCTACCAATATGTATTCTCCTGTATGTTTGGTATGTTCATAGCATAGAATATACATTATATCTCTCTATTATTATATGTTATATCTTAAGTTTTCTCTTTTTTTAAATTTATTTATTTATTTTAATGAGAGAGAGCATGAGCGGGAGAGACAGAGGGAGAGGGAGAAAGAATCTTAAGCAGATTCCATGCTGAGTGTGAAGCCCAATGCAGGGGCTCAATCCCACAACCCTGAGATTACAACCTGAGCTGAAACCAAGAGTCAGATGCTTAACCAACTGTGCCACCCAGGAGCCTCAAGTTTTTTCCTTTATAAAAGTTATTTTCATTAATTTTTTATAAGGAGGTAATATTCGCTATCTTTGCTGAAAATAGGCTCAGTAATTATCCTTATAGATATTTTTTCTAAAACTTTGAGAATTGGCTTTATTATTGGGATTGTCTCTGATATCATACATTTGGGCCCATTGGTTTGTCCTCTAGCAAAAAGGATCAGCAGATAATTTAATTCAAGAAAGAAAAAGAAGTTAGGGGTCTCTGATTTGAGAACTGAAACCCTAACTACGTTAGAGGAATTCTGGATTTCTTTTTTCTCTCCTCAGCCCTCTTGGTTTCATGTTTTATAAGAGGTCCAGAAAGTAGAGCAAGTCCTACATGCTGTGGTTCAGAGCCTAGCAAGCAGTTTAGACAATGCCACTGCAACAGGCTGAATGGTAGTCCCCTGATGATATTTCCACTTCCTCATCCCTGGAACATGTGACTATTACTTAATATGGCAAAAGAGCGAGTGTTACTATATATGGCAAACCAAAAAATGTGAATAAATTAAGGATTTTGAGAGAAGGACCTTCTCCTGGATTATCTGGGTGGGCCCTAAGTCCAAAGACAAATGTCCTTATTAATCAGAGACTGGGTAATTTGGAGAACAACCTCATACCTGGTTTGACAGTCTTTGGATTGGGGCTGAGATCTATTCCCTTGCTTTAATATGGGCGCTTGGCTCCTGGCTGAAAAGTGAACCACAAACTGTAATAAGTAATACACTCAAGCTTTGTTTTATCAGTAGGTTGTGTTGGTGATCTTTGGGGAGCTAATTTTATATATATGTGTATATATACATACACACACACACACATATATACACTTTATATATAACATTTTGTATATCTAGATGTAGATATAGATAGATACAGATATAGACACATACACACACATACACATACATACACGTCAATCACATTAAAAATTAACAGGGGTTAGATCATTGGGTCAAGTCTAATATATTTCTATCCAATAGTAATCCAAATGATAAAGACTGGCTGACAATTCTCAATCTTGTTTAGTCTCCATGACCCTCTTGCAGCCCATCAGCTCTCTGGGAGGTAAATTATGCATCTGAAGGCAGGTCACCCCAGGGATTCTTTCCAGGCCCAGACCCTCAGAGAAGGTAGGGAACTACTATATCCGTGTTTTCAGAGAAATAGGAATTAGGAAAGATCTTGTTGGAGAATGGAAGGGAAGGATGAATTGGGTAAATGCATTCAGACTAGGTACACCCAAGGGACAAACCAAACAAATGGGCAAGGAAGAAGGATGCACAGCAGTCATCAACTCCTAGTGGCGAAGAGCTTGGTAAAGATGTATTAGTACATTATTACCTTATATTTAAGTAGACGTTATACACACAGTGCATATACCCTGTTTACTGCTCTCATTATCTAATTAGTGTTTCTCAATTGAGAAATATATTGGAGGGACCTCTTTTAAAGGAAAAACGTTCTCTTAGACTCAAGCATTTATGTAAATTCTTCTTATAATATTTCTTAAATGTAAACAAACATAAAACGAAATAGAAACTGCTGTTCATAACGCTCTTATACAAATTTAACATCAAAGTAAATTTACAAATTGTGCACAAATAAAAAAAATGTTAATTTAATGTGGTACATGATGTTTACTGAGACAAAACTGCTCTTAGAAACCTGAACAAGCTACTGACTGGCCAGCGTGTGTTCTTGGCTTTCAACATGCTTGTATGTGAGTCTTGTGAGGACCCTGCTTTCCCATCACTTTCCTTTTCCAAACTACCAATCTTCATCTGTATAGTAAGCCGTGAAGTAGGAGGTACACCTAATTTATTTTCTTACTAGCTCATGACAGTTAAAGTAGTATTGTTGCCAACTTGTCAAATACATGTCCTAATTATGTCCTAATTAGTTACCATTGTCGTCCAGATACTCCAGGATATGCTTAAAATTAAATGTAAAAGTAAAACATACTTGTAAAAAACTCGCAGACTCTGAGTACCTACATTATTATGCAGCACTTGACTCTTGTTAGTGAGGACTAAGCCATTGCCCATTCAGGCTCACTAGGAATGGTGCATTGGGGACCACAAGTCAAACCATCATCACCCTCACATTCATGATTTTTAAAATAAATGAAAGAAGAGAGGCACACTCAACAGTTAGGTAACCAAATAACTGAAGCAAGACCATATATACATTTTAAAGAAGTGGTTGAGTTGTTTTCATTTTCATTTCATTTCATTGCATTGGTAGGACATGGCACAGAGATTAAGACTGTTTAGGGCTCGTGTGTGACAACTCCCCATTTCTCCCAGTCTCCTTTCTCCTTCCCTTCCTCCTGGGTTCTTTCACCTTTCCTCTTTTTTGCACCTAAGTTTTATGTTTCCCTCAAAGTTCAATGTAATGAGTTTTTCCATAAAGCTAAATATATTTAATGTTTTTATTAAGAGATTATGCCCTCATTATTTTATATGAAAATGTGCTTCCTTTTATAAAGTAGTAGCAGTTTAAAAAATTGTCTTCATTTGGCGAAATAAGAAATTGGAAATCTTGTGTTTTCCTCCAAATATTAAAAAAATTTTTTTACACGTCCAGTATCTGCAACCACTTGTCTGGAAAGCAGAGAAAAGAGAACGAGACAGGAGGATAGAATGGTATGTGACACCTAGTAAGTCGACTTAAGTTGCACAAGTTAAGCGCCATAATGCACTTTCTACTGGAGCACTGACAGGAATATGCAAGACTCATTGGGAGTCAGGGAAGGCTTCACAGAGGAGGTAACTTTTGAGCTGGGGCTTTAAGGATTAGCAGGGGAGAACCCGCAGGGCATTCCAAGCAGAATGCATAATGCGACCAAGAGCACAGAGCACAAAAGAGCATTACGTGTCTAGCAGCTCTGAGTAGCCTGGTGGCTGTTATGTAGAGTTCTCAGGGTTAGAAGATCAAGGGTGAGGCAGGGACTATTTTTTTTCTTACTTGGCTCATTTCCCCTACAGCTCATTGCACAGTGCTGGGCACACACATTGCAGGAGCTCAATATAAATAAATACTCATTGAATTGGGACAGGGTGGTCGAGTACGCTGGGAACCAGGGCATCTGGATTCTTTCTCACGCACTCGCAGTGTGACCTTGGCCAAGTCCCTTTTCTCAGGGCTGCCGCTTGCTGCTTATTAATCAGCCGTGGGTGAAAAAACAGAGGTGGTTGGCCTGAAGCGCAGGGCCTTTCCAGCGCCAGGAAGCCGAGGTTCGACGCGTGGAGGGCGGGCGGGCGGAGGTTCAATTCCTCCTCCGCTCCAGCAGGGGGCACAGGGAGTGGCTTCCCAACGCCTTTCTCCTCCCGGCCGGCGCCGGCGGATTGCAGCAGTAGCGAGTGGCGAGCGCGGTGGGCGGGCCGGGCGGCGGCGGCTCTGGCGGCGGCGCTGCGCTGCGCTGCGCTGACTGGGCTGGGCCGGGCAGCGGCGGCGACTCAGACGGCTGTCGAGGCCACTGAGGCGCTGACCGGGTGGCCAGTCTGCTGCTGTGCCCTCTAGCAGCCCCTTAGCGCGGCCGGCATTGCCCCGGCAGCATCCGGCCACGGCGCTCAGCCTGCTAGTGAGCTGCGGTGGGCACACCCCGGCTCGGCGGCGGCGGCGGCGGCGGCGGCGGACAGGTTAGAGTGGGGGAAGGGGCAGGCGCGGGAGCAGCCCGGGGCCAGAGAGGGAGTCCAAAGCCAGGCGGTCTCCAGCCATGTCCGACGAGACGTCGGCCACCACTTCGTACGAGAAGTTTCTAACCCCCGAGGAGCCCTTCCCGCTTCTGGGACCCCCTCGCGGGGTGGGCACCTGCCCGAGCGAGGAGCCAGGCTGCCTGGACATCAGCGATTTCGGCTGCCAGCTGTCCTCTTGTCATCGCACGGATCCACTCCACCGCTTCCATACCAACAGGTATGAACCGTCTCTGAGGGCAGGGGCGAACTGCCCATACCCCTGCCTCAAACGGGAGAACGCAGGGTCGCTCCTAAACCTGGCGCTCCGCCTCGGGTCTGCGCTTCTATTCGTCCCCTCCCCCACCTTCCTCCGACCAGTGCTCCTTCCCTGGCTCCTTCCCTGTCCCCCTCCCTGTTTTCACCCCTGCCCTCCGATTTTCCTTTCGCCCGGCATTTTACTTGCTCCCTTTTCCCCATTCATCTTCTGACCAGAGTGATGCCTGCCTTTCCCCTCCTGCCTTATCTGTGCCCGGAGAATCTCAAATCTGCACCCTCAATTTTAAGATGCATACCTGTTTCCATCCACCTGAAAAAGTTTAACCCCTTCCATTTTCCATACGTTCTAGAGTAGATTTCGGATGACTCAAAAACCAATCTATGGTTCTTTTGAAAGATGGCACTTTTAAAGCTAGAATCTTCCTTTTCCCGATTTTTAATCTGCCTCACAGCCCCATTTCCACTCCCACCCCAATTTTTTTTTGGTGAAGCTCTAGGAAACCAAACGGTCCTCCTCCCGCCCCTCCCCCCTTATGAACTCTTTGCTTTACCGCTTTAGGCCCTGCCAAAATGTATAAGCTTAGATCTGGAAGGTTCCTTCATGTAGCTTATCCCTTGGTTTGCTCCCCCAGTGGAGGGATGGAGCTAAGCTTAGGATGGGCTTGCTTATACAAATTTACTCAGAGGGTGCATCTCCTAACCGATTTTATTGGAAGCTAGAGTGTTCTGGAGAATTCTCTCATGCAAGCATTTGAGTGTTATGGGGGATGTGAAGATGTACACATAGCCCCAACCTATAATATAGGTGGATATTTGAGAGATATATACCAAGGCCTGGGAGGGTGTGTGGAGAACAAGCGAGGAGATGGGTTTAACTATGGAAAATATTGGCATTGAATTAAGGAGTTTAGTTCTGATTTCTGGTCCACAATATGAGCATGAACAAATCCTTCCACATTTTAATGTCTTTTGCATGCCCTCCCCCCCCTCTTAAATCAGTCTACAGTTATACTGAGCTTCTGCCAGGTACAAGGAGTGTATAAAACATCATTCTTCCCTAAAAGAAAGTTAGAGTCTGGAAATGAGGTGTTATAGTTAAATAGAAGATCAGCATAACACATTTGAAAAGGAAGTGGTAGTAAATTTGTTACGACTTTTCCAAATCTTCATTGCAAAAATGAGGAAACTGAGGCCCAGAGAGGAAAGACTAAGTTCAAGGTCATAAAACTGAGTTAGGCAAAGCCAAGATTACTTCTTTGGAGCCAGTGATGAAACTTGGAACAGAACTAATGGCTCAGATGTTATAAATGGTTGTTACAGTGTCTTAGACTGACTCACAGAAGCTTACTTAACCCATGATGTGATTTTAACATGAGTGTAATGTATTTATGAAATCAAGTGTGCTTAGGATTGTTTGCATTGGAAAACAATATGAAAGACTACTTTTGCACATATTTGGTATTTAAGTTTTACAGCATTGGAGCAAGTCCTATAAACAGGAAAGTGAAATGATTTCAGAATTAACCTGCTCTGATGATGAGGGCAAGGGAGTGGGAAAAGAGGCTAAGGGTAAGCACTGCCAAAATTGGTAGGGTGATGAAGAGTGAAGCAAGGAGAATACATTTCTTACATCTTGTTCTGTTCCTTTTTCTTGTTTCCATTTTTCTCTTGTGTTTTTCTATTCCTTTTCTTAGAGACCGAGATAAGGCCAAGGTTGTTTTCCAGAATGGGGCAGTTAAGATAGAGGAGGTTCCTGTTCAGCCCCAGTTTTCCGAAGTGAAACATTTTGCCTGCTTTTTAAAAACCTCCATCTCCTACCCTACTTTTCCGAAGGCTTGGAATGGCACTAGGATGTCTAATGTATTTTGATTTGTACCCTTTTCAACAGAGATTAGGGCAAACAGAAGTAGCGATATTTACATCAGATGATGTTTCTGCCCTAGGCTACCTTGCTTTTTAAAATTTTTTTTTTTTAGATTTTATTTATTTATTTGAGAGAGAGAGAGACAGATAGTGAGAGAGAGCACAAGTGGGGAGGAGAGGAAGAAGCAGGCTCCCCGCAGAGCAAGGAGCCCGATGCGGGACTCGATCCCAGGACCCCGGGATCATGACCTGAGCCGAAGGCAGACACCCAACCAACTGAGCCACCCAGGTGCCCCTACCTTGCTTTTTAAATTTTTTCTCGTTCTGGAATGTTCTTCCTTCCTGCCCCTCCTCAAGGTGGCATTTGAGAGGACCATATACTTCCAGTCAGTCCTTTTCAGGGAGAAGCAAACAGCTAAGTCATGTATGCAGGCAAAGTTTAGTTTACAGAATTCTTTTATTTTGGATTTGCACGTGTCACATCTTTTCTTCACATCACCAGTTCAAGCAGCAATTCAAAAATCAGATCTCCATACTTGAGTATTGATGTTCTGCTTTGGGTTTAATCATTATAAAACACGTTTTATTGGAAATAAAAAGCTTGTCAGTTGGTAAATACTTGGTTTACCTTTATTTTGCGTCTTCCTTGTTACCTGATAAGAAAACTATGGAGATTATTTAATGCCATTGATAAGAGCCTTATGATGATGGCAGTTTGGTGCCTGCTCATTTACTGGACTCTGGGCTCTATTTGTAATCTTCCTTAACCAGGGGGCTCAGGGCACTATTAATTTATGATCCCTAAGTTTGAATGTTTATAGTGTTCATATTAGAGTCACCTGTGACTGAGGTTGGCATGTCACTACTCTTGGTTCAGTGGAAAATTACATGAACACAACCACTTTCCTAAGAATTCACACGTTCCTAGGAGTATCTTTTAGGATTTTATGACCGAGTTGGGTTTGTCTGGAAGTTTGGTAGAATAAAATAAATTTCAATAAACTAAGAAACTTAATTATATTTTTAAAGATGTATTTATTTGAGGAAGAGTGCACGTGTGCGAGAGGGGGCAGGGGCAGAATGAGAGAAGAGAGAGAATCTCAAGCGGACTCTGTGCTGAACCGGATGCGGGGCTTGATCTCAACCTGAGATCATGACCTGAGCCAAAACCAGGAGTTGGACACTTAACCGACTGAGCCACCCAGGCGCCCCAATTATTTCTTAACTTAAATGTATATATGGAATATATGTGGTGTTTAAGACATTTTTCTTTGGTTTTGGCACAGGATGTTTCTGGTGTAATTGTGGGTTTTCTTTTAGCATTTGTCCATGGCAGCCTCCACCATTATCAAAAAGGGAAGTCATTTACCAAATTGAAAAAATTATAATGATATTGGTAAGTTCTATAATTAAATTGTGAGATGAAGGAGGTTAATACGAACTACTGGATGTGTTATTCTCTTCATCTTTTAGTAGTACATCAGTACTTTGACACTGAACAATTGTGAAAAGTATGTGAGAGGACAGTGTCTCACTTTTGTTCACCCTATTGGCAGGATAGGAAATGAACTATTGTATAAAGCAGTTACTCGATTATGTGATTTTAGAACCCTATTTCAATCATTGTTAACTAGAAGAACCCCAAGACTACTATGTACCTTTTGTACTACCCACAGTTTTCCTATCTCAATATAGAATTAACACTTGCAGCAGAGCTGTGAGTTACAGGTGGGAGAACCATGGTCCATGAAGTAACATTATAGAGGCAGGAAGAATTTGGTTTGGGGACTTGTTGGGACAAATTGAGAATGGGGATCAGGCTTGGGAGAGCTATCCAGCCTAATGTGGATTTGGGAGCATTCAGAATGGGAAGAACAGTAGAATAGTAACGTGTTAGGGGTAGAACTGTGGGTTACAAGGGTTGAGAGAAGAAACTTTTCAATAAATTTAGCAAGGAGAGGAAGGAGAAGAGATGTGGTAATAATTTGAAAAAAAAAAAAAGGTGAAGGTTTCGTTGTTGTTGTTGTTTGTTTGCCTTGTTTAGTTTTTCTTTTCCAAGAATAGATATTTTTAGCTCCTTAGAAGTAGCCCACAGGAAAGGGAGAAACTGAAAATATGAGAGAGTGTGGGATGACAGGAGATGGCTGGGATGAACTCAGAACATGAATGGAATATTTATTCTTAGAAATGACATGGAATGTTTTTTACTTCCGAGACCATAGAGAGGGTAAGAGGGATGGATAATGATACCAAGACAATTGAGATCGCTAGGAGGAGAGTTGGGAATTTGAGTAGAGTGGGGGGATTGTGTCATCTTCTCTAACTTGGGACCTTGATGGCCTACTGTGCTCCAAAATTGTAGCAGAGGTGGAGGGGTGGCTATATGCGGGTTTTGGCAGATAAGCTTTGCAGATAAATGTTCTTGGCTTTACTTTCTTTAAATTAAAATTTGGGCAGCAAGCCTAGTTATTGCATTAAATTCCATTTCATTAGGATTCTTTTCAACATTTTTCTTTTAAGGTAGAAAGTCTCCTTTGTCAATAATTTTATGGTTATAGCTAGGATCTTAGTGTTAGGTAGCTTTCTCCTACTGGAATAAGATGTAAGGACTTTGTAGATTTGAATAGTTCAGTGCTGAGCACATTTACACAGTGGTCATTCATTACACATTTGAAACCAACGGAACAGTCTAAAAGAATCACACTTAAATTTTTATTACAAAAGCTCACTTTAGAAATTGGCATATACAAAACTGTAAAGATCACTCATGATCCCTTTCAGTAAAGATGACAACAGTCAGCATTTTGATGTTGTTACTTTTAATGCTCTTTTTATGTTCATATGTAATTTTTAAAAATCAGGATATATAATTTGACCAGGTTTTTACACTTACATTGTGAGTGTTTTTCTTTTCAAAAAATAGTCTGAAAATATAATTTTTAGTTTTTTTATTTTTTAAGATTTTATTTATTTGAGAGAGAGATAGCAAGTGAGAGAGCACGAGCTGGGGCAGGGCGCGGGGCAGGGGGAGAAGCAGGCTCCCTGACGAGCAGGGAGCCTGAAGTGGGGCTTGATCCCAGGACCCTGGGATCATGACCTGAGCCAAAGGCAGACGCCTAACTGACTGAGCCATCCAGGCGCCCCTGAAAATATAATTTTTTTAAAAGATTTTATTTATTCGAGAGAGAATGTGAGAGAATGCGCGAGTTGGGGGGAGAGGCAGAGGGAGAGAGAGAATCTCAAGCTGACTCCACAGGGAGTCAGTGAACAGAGCCCCACAGGGTGGAGGGGCATCCTCCATCTCACAACCCTGAGGTCATGGCCTGAGCTGAAATCAAGAGTCAAGCGCTCAACAGACTGAGCCACCCAGGTGCCCCCTGAAAATATAATTTATAATGATTAAAAAACACCATTATTTAGGATATGTTACTTAATTATTCCCCATTTTGGGGGGCATTTCTTTTCCCTTTGTTGGCTATTACAAATGATATTGTTTGGACATACATTTTTTCCCAATTTCTATTTGGGGAAGTGATAGATTCCTGAAAGGGCAATTACTGAATCCAAAGGAATGAACTTTTTTGAAGCTCTTGATATATATACAGTAGCAAATTGCTTTTCAGGAAGATTATGCTAATTTAACACTCTCACCAGCAATGAATAAAAGTACTACCTATTTTGTTTTTGTTCAGATTGCCTTAAAGTAATAATAATATTTGGAAATTAGAAGATAATAGAATTTTTTTAAATCTCTAGTAGTAAAGATATTATTTTTCTATTTTGTAAATGATTGGTTCCAAGTATGAACCCAGTATTTTTTACCACTGTTAATTGAAAAAAAAAAAGAAAAAAGAGCAAAAGCTTCTAAGAATACCCAGAATCCTGTTAAATCTGTTAGAAAGTCATGGACCTAGAAAACTGAGAAACATACTGATTTTGCCCTACATTAAGAGCACAAAACCAAGCAAATTCCTGGCTTGTCAGTGATCTAACCATTAGGTTATTAAATCTAGCATAGTTTTTTGAAAAGGAAAGTCATTATTAGTCACGGAGGGAAACACATTTCTACTGAATTTTTGCAAGCTCAGAAAAAAGTTCTCATTAAAAAAAATTACCTAACAGCTTTTCCTACCACATAACACAGTACTTGGCCCATAGAAGATACTGTTTGTTGAGTGGGTGAATGAATAAAGATTGAAAAAGCTCACATGCAATTTGAAGACACAAAAGAAAAAACAGTTTGCCCAGAATATGGCATAGATAATGGTTTACTAAGTCTAGGAGAGTGATTGCGATTTTTTAGCTTTTATATTGTCTTATTGTACATCCAGAACAATTTGGTTAATTCTACTAGGTTTGTTGATTTTTTAAAAAATGAGGATACTGCCTGCCTAGTAAGCATGTGATGAAACTAGGTAATATTACAAGGTATTCTAAGATGTTAGATGAAGTTTAGATTTTTGCCTATTTATAAAAGCTTGTTGACATCTGTATTGATGGTTACTGAACCGTAATAGTTTAGAGAGTGTGTGTCTGTGTGTGTTTTGATCCTTTCAAATATTCTACATTTAGCTCAAAGGAAAAAGTGCCATAAAATTGTCAGATTGCCCAAATTTTGTATATCAAGAACTTTGAAATTAAGATTAATAATACAAAATAAGGGGGGAGTTAAAAAATGAAAAACATGGTTCAAGAAAAAAATGGGTTTAATGAATGATGAGAAACAACCTAATAATAGGTAAGGAACAGGCTTTTCTTCAGGAAGTCATTATTTCAGTATCTTACTAGTATCGGATATACTAAATCATTATCTTAAGGATTAATTCCCTAGGCTACTGCCTAAGCAATGAAGATTATCTTGTTAACAGTATGAAGCTAGTGGAAATTTACAAAAGAAAATAGATTTGTAGATTTCAAGAAAAAAGTAACCCTGCAACAAATACCACAGGCAAAATGTTAATATTCTTAATGCATCAAGAACTCATAGAATCAGTAAGGAAAACATTAACACATAGAAAAACACTAGAGCAAAATAGCTAATTAATATTTTAAAATTTGATCTTGGCAGTATTTGAAGAAATAAAAATTGATATAAAAAAATTTTTTTTTTCGGGACGCCTGGGTGGCTCAATTAAGCGTCTGCCTTCAGCTCAGGTCATGATCCAGGGTCCTGGGATCAAGTTCTGCGTTGGGCTCCTTGCTCAGTGGGGAGCCTGCTTCTCCCTCTGCCTGCCACTCCCCCTGCTTGTGCTCTTTCTCGCTCTCTCTGACAAATAAATAAAATCTTTAAAAGTTTTTTTTCCCCATCAGATAGGTCAAACTTTAAAAATGAAAATTCCAGGGGCGCCTGGGTGGCTCAGTCGTTAAGCGTCTGCCTTCTGCTCAGGTCATGGTCCCGGGATCCTGGGATCGAGCCCCTCATCAGGCTCCCTGCTCAGCGGGAAGCCTGCTTCTCCCTCTCCCACTCCCCCTGCTTGTGTTCCCTCTCTCGCTGTCTCTCTCTCTGTCAAATAAATAAATAAAATCTTAAAAAAAGAAAGAAAATTCCAGTGCTGTTAAGGTTGTGGTGAAATGAGCATGTTTTATATACTGCTTTGGGGAGTGTAAATTGGTGCAGCCTTTCAGAAAGTCATTTGACTAAGTATGATATGACCTTGAGAAGTGTTCATATTCTTTGACTTAGTACTTTCCTTTCAAGTAATCTATCTTGAAAGATTATGTATTTTGTTTTTGTTTTTTTAGTCTTTTATTAATTAAATTAAATTAATTATAAATTAAAAAGTCTCATGATCTATTTGACCTTCTTCCTTCAATAATACTTAGGCTGTTTCCATTTTTTTGGTATTACAAATAATACTGAGACGAACCTTTCTAATTATAATTATTTATCAAAATACATAAACCCTGCGATCATGACCTGAACCGAAGGCAGATGCTTAACTGACTGAGCCACCCAGGCAGCCCTAGATACAATTTTCTTTTAAAATATTTTTTTATAAAAAATTTCAGACAAATAGAAGAGTAAAGGGAATAGTGTAATGAGCGCCATATATCCATCACCCAGCTTCAACAATTATTCACATATGGCAATGTGTTTTATAGCATTACTCGTTCCTCAAACCCTTATTATTTTGTGAAAAATCCTAAATATATTTCATTTATAAATGTTTTAGTATACATCTTTAAAAGATAAGGGCTCTTTTGAAAATAATTACAGTATCATTGTCATACCTAAAAATATATTTACATTCTTCATAAGTGTCTTGAATGTATCTCCTATGAATATCTTAAAATTGTGTGGCTTCTGGAGTTCGTGTTGTGATTTCTTTTGTGTTGTGTTTTTAAGGTGGAACTTAACTTCTTGTGGAACAAGTGTTGCCAGCTCAGAATGCAGTGAGGAGCTATTTTCATCAGTTTCTGTTGGCGACCAAGATGATTGCTATTCACTGTTAGATGACCAAGACTTCACTTCTTTTGATTTATTCCCTGAGGGGAGTGTCTGCAGTGATGTCTCTTCTTCTATTAGCACATACTGGGATTGGTCAGATAGTGAGTTTGAATGGCAGGTAGGTTTGGTTTTTTTTTTCCCCCTTATATTACCATCATTACTCCATAAATAGAATAATGAATTTCTGTTTTGATATTTTCATCTCTGACAACATTAAGAATTAGATGGAATATGTATCCTTTATTTTTGCTGATGTACCATTTAGGCTTCTGATGCTACAGATACCTTTCTGTGGATTTTCATGTAATTTAATACTTGTATAATGTTCTCATTATTATATATTATCAGTACTTTTCTATGCATGAATCCAAGCAAATGTATTCTTCCTACATTATAGTAAATAGCCTTTGTGTCCTTACAGGCACAATATCCTTGCATCAGGGTTATGTTCTATATATCTAAGATCACAAACCACTGTTATCATAAAAACATAATTTTTGGTTCTGTTGTCAGAAATATAACAATTTCTCATTTTGTAATCTCTTCATATGTAGAGATGTTTTTTTGCCCTACAGTGTTTGTGTGTGTGTGTGTGTGTGTGTGTGTAGCATATATACCATGTAAAATGGCCTTGTGGCAAATTGTTTGGGAATTCTGCCATATAATGAGTGCAGTCTATCAGAAAATGTAAATCATGTTATTGCAATATCCATTTTCTGATTGTAAAAGACAGTAACATTTGAGGAAGCTTTCCTTGCATAAAGCAAATGTTATATTCAACAGATACTTGAGTGCCTGCTATGTTTGAAAGCCATCCAAATCTTTGAATTTATATTCCAAAAGAGGAATCAAATATTATTTTATTTCAAACATTTTCTTATTAAAATATGAAAACAGACCGGCATGAAGTTAAAAATAATTCTCCAAATCCCACTCTGCTGTGGTTACCATTGTAAGAGCTTGTGTAGATACAAGTACGTTTGCACAGTGTTAAAAACACACAAATGGGATCATACTTCAGCCACTGTTTGGCCCTTTGCTTTTTTTCAACTAATATCTCATTCTTTTCTATAGCTGTGTCATAATTTATTTAATCTGTTCCCTAATAATGGATATTTAGATTGGTTTCAGTTTTTTTTGTTATAAAAATGCGACACTTAAGAGTTTTTAAAGAGGAAAAAATAATCTAAAACCCCTCTTTTTATATTATTTCAGATGTTTCTATTTTATGTACAGTTGTAAATATGATTTGCATAAAAATTATAAAATATTTTCAGCTTTTAAAAATTGAGATAAAATTTGCCATTTTAATAATTTTAAAGTGTATAATTCAGTGATTTTTTATTCACAGTGTTGTACAGCCATCACAACTATCTAACTCAGGAACATTTCCATCACTTTAAAAAGAAATCCATACCTGTTAGCAGATAATCCCAATTCCCCCCTGCCGCCATCACCTGGCATCCACTAATCTACTTTTTCTATGGATGTGCCTTCCTGGACATTTCATAAAAATGTACTCATATGTGGCCTTTGTGTCTGGCTGCTTTTACTTGGCATGTTTTCAAGATTCATCCATGTTGTAGTGTGTGACAGTACTTCATTTCTGTCTTAGCTCAAGCTGCTATAACAAATACCATAGACTGGGTGGCTTAAACAACAAACATTTATTTCTCACAACTCTGGAGGCTGAAAGTCCTAGGTCAGAATGCCATCGTGGTCGGGTTCTGGTGAGGATCCTCTTCCTGGTTTGCATATGGCTGCCTTTTGCTTTATCTTCACATGGAGAAGGGAGAGAGAGCTGTGGTCTCTTCATCCCCTTATAATTATGGTTACCAACCCATCATGGGGGCTCTACCCTCATGTAAATGTAATTATCACCCAAAGCCCTACCCCCAGATCCTCCTAATTGGGGATTAGGGCTTCAAGATAGGGATTTGGTGGTGGTGGTGAAGGGAGGGTGCACACATTCAGCCCACACCAATTCCTTTTCATTCCTGAATAGATATGGACACATCACATTTTGTTTATCCATTCATCTGCTGATGGGTGGTTTCCAGTTTGGGGCTGTTATGAATATACTGCTGTGAACATTCAGATATAAGTTTTTATATGTATGTATCTTTTTTATTATTGAAGTATAGTTGACATATTATAGATGTATATTTGTAATTCCCTTGGGCACACACTTAGGAGTGGAATTGCTGGGTCATGTGATAACTTTATGTTTAACTTTTTGAGGAACTGCCAAAATGTTTTCCTAAGTGGCTGTACCATTTTACATTTCCACCAGCAATATATGAAACTTCTAATTTCTCCATATCCTTGCCAAACCTTGGTATTGTCTGTCTTTTTGATTATAACCATCCTACTGTGTGTAAAGGGGTATTTCATTTTGGTTTTAATTTGCATTTCCCTAATGACTAATGATGTTGAGCATCTTTTCATATGCTTACTTTTCATTGATTGGTATTCTTTTTTGGAAGAAGGTCTGTTCAAATCCTTTGCCCATTTTTAAATTGTATTGTCTTTTATTGTTGCATTGTAAGAGTTTTTTATATGTTATGGCTACTAGACCCTTATACATGACTTACAAAAGATCTTTCCCTTCCTGTGGGTTGTCTTTTTACTTGATACTGTCCTTTGACACACAAAAGGTTTTAATTTTAGTAAAGTTCAATTTATTTTTTTCTTTGAATACTGTGCTTATTATGTCATATTTTAAAAAACCATTGCTTAATCCAAGGTCATGCAGATTTTCACCTGTTTCCTTCTTAGAGTTTTACAGTTTAAGTTTTTACATCTAGTCTTTGATCCATTTTGAGTTCCTTTTTGTATATGGGATACAAATACAAATGTATAAGGGGTACAAATTCATTCTTTTGCATGTAGATATTCAGTTGTCCCAACACCATTTGTTGAAAAGACTATATTCTTTGCTTATTGAATGGTCTTGGTACCCTTGTGGAAATGAATTGGTCATAGATGTGTAGGTTTAGTTCTGGGCTGTCAATTCTATCCCATTAACATATATGTCTATCCTTATGCCAGTACCACACTGTTTTAATTGCTCTAGCTTTGTAGTAAAGTTTGAAATCAGGAAGCATGAGGTTCTTTGTTCTTCTTTATTAAGATTGTTTTGGCTATTGGGGATTCCTTCTGCAATTCCACATGAATTCTAGGATCAGGTCGTCCATTTCTGCAAAAAGGGCGGTTGGAATTTTGGTAGGGATTGCATTGAATCTGTTATTTTTGTGTCCAAGCCTTGTACTTCCTTGGTTCAGTTTATTTCCTACATATTTTATTCCTTTGATGCTGGTGAAAATGTAATTGTTTTCTTAATTTCATTTTTGCATTGTTTGTTGTTAGGGTATAGAAATAAAACTGATTTTTGTGTATTGATTTTGTATCCTACCACTTTGCTGAACTCATTTGTTGGCTTAAGTGATTATTTTTTTCTGTGTGGATTCTTTAGAGTTTCTATGTTTAAAATCTTGTCATCTGTGAATAGAGATAGGTTTTCTTCTTCCTTTCTAGTCTGGGTAGCTCTTTTTTTCCTTGCTTAATTGCCCTAGCTAGATCGCCAGTGCAGTGTTGAATAGAAGTTGCAAAAATGGGCATCCTTGTCTTTTCTGATCTTAAGAGAGAAGCTTTCAGTCTTTCACCATTGAGCATAATGGTAGCTGCAGGTTTTTCATAAATGCCCTTTATCATATTAAGGAATTTCCCTTCTCTTCCTAGTTTGTTCAGTGTTTTTATCTGAAAGAACTATTTAGATTTTGTCCAAATGCTTTTTCTGCCTTTATTGAGATGATCATGCAATTTTTTCACTTCATTCTATTAGTATGATGTACTACATTGATTTTTGTATGTTGTGATCCACCCTTGCATTCCTGGAATAAATCTGAATTGGTCATGGTACATATTCGTTTTAATATGCTGCTGGATTTCATTTTGCTGAGAATTTTTGCATCTGCATTCATAAGGGATATTGGTCTGTAGTTTTCTTGTGATATCTTTGTATTGCTTTGGCCTCATAGAATGGGTTAGGAAGTATTCCCTTCTCTTCTGGATAACATACTGTAATACAGTTTCCCATTTAACATATAAACTTTTTCATGATCTTCATAATGACTCTTTTAATGACTATATAATATTCCTGGTACTATTCCTGGTACTATAATATTCCTGGTGCCAGAACTTGTGAGACCATTCCTTTTACATCTGTTTCAAAATTTTTTCCACTATTGGTAACACAGCAGTAAACATCTTTGTGTGGGTACCTTTTTATTCTGTGCTTCATTTTTTAAGTGCACACTTTGTATTTAAAATCAGACTACTTGGGGCGCCTGGGTGGCTCAGTCCTTAAGCGTCTGCTTTCGGCTCAGGTCATGATCCCAGGGTCCTGGGATCGAGCCCCGCATCGGGCTCCCTGCTCCGTGGGAAGCCTGTTTCTCCCTCTCCCTCTCCCCCTGCTTGTGATCCTGCTCTCACTGTGTCTCTCTCTGTCAAATAAATAAATAAAATCTTTAAAAAAAAAAAAAATAATAAAAAAAATAAAATCAGACTACTATAAGGATTCTTAATAAAGTATAATTGGATGGAGTTCTGATAATGCTGAGAATTATTTTTTCTGATTATTTGATTTAGAGTTTTTATCCATAATGTTGCAAAGTGGCAGGCGTTTTTTAATTTTAATTGCTGACTTCACTAATTTCATGAGTAGAGTGGAAAACTATCCCCAAATACTCACTAAAAATGTACATGGCTGACTAGAACATTGGAACAAAAATGAGGCCTGCCTTAGCATTGTGTTTCCCCACTTCTGAAAGTGGAGTGTGGGTACTCTGTTACCATGGATGTTTGCTATTTAAATATTCTGAAAGGTTTAAAATGCTCTCTTCTCTTTGTGGGACCTTGTAATGATGAGCAGTAAATTATCCAAGAAGATAATTATAAATTATGTGTTGGGATTAATATAGATTAAAATCATTAACTATAACTTAAAAATTCCTGTTACCTCTGTTGTGATTAAAAACTACATTTGTTTAAATCTTTTTAACAGATGTTTCAGTTACTACTAAAGTAAATATAAAGGATTCATAGAATCTCTGGGAAGAGAAATACTAACTACTTGATAAGGCAGGGTTTTAACCTTACAGTAAAGTAGCATCAAAGCATTTTGCTTTTCTGATAGTCTTCTTTGCCTGCAGTCCTTTTATTATTAAAGCTATATTTGACTAGTGTTAGAGCTTGAGAAATTATTTTACTGTTGAGCAGGGAACCATAGAAAATTTAAAGAGTGAGTAATTCAGCTGTCACACTAGAAACCTAAAGGTGCAATTTGAAATTACACATCAGTTGTTACAGAAATGAGCTTACTCATAAAATTTTGCTGCATACTGCAGAAAATATGGCAGAGGTTTGATTTAATTCTCCCTACTTGTCACAGTTATTGATTATAATATAAATATACTAAATATTGTCCGTGAAAAATATGGAATAAGAATTATTAAGCATTTTTAGCTTGAGATATAAAATGGAAAATTGCTCGTCTAATAAATATACAGGAGCTCATACAGTTAATTCTGATGTACATCTGCAGCTCTAATCCCATATCTCCAATTGACTACTTGACATTTCCACTTGGATGACCTTATTATTTAATGTACCTATTATCTGATGCCAAGTCCTTGATCAGTAATGTAACTTCCAATTACAGTGTTTCCATGGGAAAAAAATAGACTCCGCTTTGTGACATGTCTTACAGTGTAGTGAAAAATGACTATTGCCATTTTGAAGGACATTTGCACTTGCTTCTTTCATTATCACTACAAACTTTCCATATTCCAAATTGCCTTCTTGTCTCATTCCAAACTACCTGCAAGGCAAGACAGCCCAGCATAGTTGAAAGCACCAGACTTGTGTCCCACTTTGGATACTGGCACTAGCCATATGACCCTCCCTAGACATTATTTTTCCTTATTTGTAAAATGAGGGTGTTGGACTAGAAGATCTATAATATTGCCTCAGGTCTCTTGCTATAAAAAATTGAGGTCTTTTAAGTGCATTACCCTGGATGGGTTGTATGACTGTGAAATGTGGCCAGTTTTCTTCTGGTTTCAACAAATGGTCATCTATCATCCATTCAGTTGTCAAACATCTGGCTGTCTCAGTCAGAAAAACATGTGACTCTTGATCCCAGAGTTGTGAGTTTGAGCACCATGTTGTGTGTAGAGATGACTTAAAAATAAAATCTTAAAAACAGCCTTGTGAATTGTTTTTCATTTGAAATTCTCCCTGTTTATTCCCATTTTTTCTTTGCATTTTTATCTTAGTCCAGGTCTAGATCAAATAAGAACTTCCTGTCTGATTGTAGTCTTTCCTCTCTGTTTTGTCCCTGTACTGCTTTTTAACTCATCTTCCCTCAAGACTAGTTTCATCAAGTTACTTCTACTTAGAAAATGTTACTGGCCTACTTCTGCATATCATATAACAGCTTGTTCATCCATTGAGCTTTCAATTCCATAGCACTGATTTTCTGTTGTTTTTTTTTAAGATTTTATTTATTTGAGAGAGAGAGAGTGAGAGAGAGCATGAGAGTGGGGTGAGGGGCAGAGGGAAAAGCAGACTCCCCACTGAGCAGGGAGCCCAGACGCAGGGCTCGATCCCAGGACCCTGGGATCATGACCTGAGCTGAAGGCAGACGCTTAACCAACTGAGCCACCCAGATGCCCCTGATTTCCTTTTTAATTATATTAGTCTCCTTATCCTCATCCTATTTTTTTTTTTAATCTGTGGTTTTACCAAGTTGTTCTTTTTTTTTTTTTTTTTTTTTTTTATTTGACAGAGCACAAGCAGAGGGAGAGAGAGGGAGAAGCAGGCTCCCTGCTGAGCAAGGAGTCCGATGCGGGACTCGATCCCAGGACCCTGGGATCATGACCTGGGCCGAAGGCAGTTGCTTAACTGACTGAGCCACCCAGGCGTCCCCCAAGTTGTTCTTCTTACTTGAATGCCTTCTCCTTTTCCCCATTCTGTGATTCTGAGAGTACCTTGTGAAACTTCACCCACTTTAGCAGCATGTAGCATTCTCTGATGGCTTATGCTACCTTTTATAAGGGTACAAAACCATGGAAAGAGATGGAAAAAGGAAGACACATTTGTTTATTGAGGGTTGCCTTGTGCCAGGCCTATCACCTCATGTAAATTTCTCAACAATCCTTTGAGATGGGTGGCATTAACCATAACTCTGGGGCTCAAAGAAGCAAACTAACCTCCGCAAGATCACGTGGCTAGTGAGCAGCAGAACTGGGATTTGAACTCTGGCATCTTTTTACTTCTCCCTGAAAAAAAAAATAGCTGAAGAACCACTAGTTGCCTTCTTTATCCCACCCTCCACCCCCCACCCCCAGCAAACACATAAATAGAACCAAAGGCACAAATTTAAGTGCTTAACATATAGTCTGTTACCTAGCAGATATTCACTAAAGATTTAGATGGAAATTGTTCTTAAATTTTGAGAGTATACATATTTTGATAGTTCCTTTACCTAATACATCAAAGGAGCTTGAAGTAGGGGAGGCCTTTCATCCGATAAGGACTGTTTCATTTCGTTTTAGGAACCCCAGGGAGATCTTTAATGTAGTAGTGTTGTGATTTGAAGTCTTTCAAAGGGAAAATAGCAAAACATTTTCTTTTTTGACATTAAAGACTGAAAAAATGGCCTTCATCTATGCATTCAGCAATCATTCTTTCATGACACTGACTAGGTAACATCAAAGCTAAGGGTGAATGAACAATTCAAGCAGTGTTAATTAATGAGATTTTAACGGAAGTCATACAAATTGTTGGTAGTCATTTATGTACTTGGACTCATCAGTGACTGTTAAAATGAAAATGTGGTTTTTAACAGTAGTAGGTAACTTAGACAATTTCATTCTAAGCATCATGGTCACCTTGCATGGTGATCAACCCCATTTTTGTATCTTCGTTTATCTCTTCTGTGCAGCTGACTCCCCATTGCCTGTCCCCTTGTAGCTCTCCTAAGCTTTAATCCTGCAGCTTTAACTCACTGCTAGATATTTCTATTGATGACCTATCATTTCAAACCTAGCATTTGTCATTTGCTATTTTGTATAATTGTATTTTTGTGTTATTATCTTCCCCAGTAGAGTATAAAGTTTTTGTATAAGGACCATGACTTAAAATCCTTTGAATCCCCTGTACCTATTAGAGTGCTCCAGGTATAGTAGGAGGCCAGATGTGTGTGATTGCAATAATCTTCGTGGCAAAAGTAGCTTTTCTCTTTTGGTAACCTCAAAAGCCTGGTAATCTTCCAGAGTTCAGATGCAATTGCAAAGGACAACAACAACAAAAAGGTGATATTTTGTACCTTGTAAAAATGAAAGCATTATCTTTGAAAATTACGTACTCCTTGTAGAAGAAATTATCTTTCTGGTGAATGACTTAAATTTATTTATTTGTTTATTTTTAAAAGTTTATTTATTTAAGTATCTCTCTACACCCAATGTGGGACTCAAACTCATGACCCCAAGATCAAATGTTGCATGTTCTTCCAACTGAGCCAGCCAGGTGTCCCTAAACACATTTATTTAAAATTAAAACCATTCTGACTTTTGGAGGTGATATATTTATTACCCTGATTGTGGTGATGGTTTCATGGGCATATGCTTATGTCCAAAGTCCTCAAATTATATGTATTAGATATGTACTGTTCTTTGTATCACTTATGACTCAAGATAGCTGTTAAAAAATGAAATCCATTCTATTTTTATTAGGCAGTATAAAATTATAGCACATTTTTTTTTGGTGTGCATCTCACTTTAAAATGATTTTCTGTGTATTAGGCTTGCTTGCTTTTCTCCTTTGTCTACACATTGTCTCAGTATTTTTCTAATTTTTCTTTTATAATGCTTCTAATTTTTAAAGTGTTTTGCTCTATATTAACAGCATATTTTAAATTATTTTAATTGCCTTGTTGTTAATACTGACTTGAGCACAAGGACCATGGCTTATTTGTCTTATATTGACGGTATGTCCAGCATAGTGTTAGGCAAACAGCCAGGTAATGGCAGATCAGTCCTGTCTCCTGAGATGGAGACCAGTGTTCCTTTTTCATCACGCTGTGTGAGCCCTAGCCTACATTCACACTGTGAATTAAAAACCCTAATGATGATTGACTCTTAAGTTAGCATTTTATTAACAAGTCTTGATTATGATTTTCAGCTTTTGGAAAGTATCTCATTGAGTAAGTGACTGTATACAAAGAATATGTTGATGTTGCTGCTTTGTCTAAAATAGGAGTGATTCAGAATTAATGTCTTCTCATTCTGTATTTGTCATTAAAAAGTAATTTTTAATCAATATGAAATATGTTGTGGTATTTAAAATGTATTTTTGAAAAATTTTGCTTTTCCTACCCCCTTCTTATTTTTATAAAGTTACCAGGCAGTGACATTGCCAGTGGGAGTGATGTACTTTCTGATGTCATACCCAGTATTCCCAGTTCACCTTGCCTGCTTCCTAAAAAGAAAAATAAGCACCGGAATTTAGATGAACTTCCTTGGAGTGCAATGACAAACGATGAGCAGGTAGGGATTTTGACGTTCTTAATTGAAAGCATATACGTAGAGACTATGTGAAACTCAGTGTATTGCCTGTTTAAAGCTACTGGGTAAATGTGGATTGCTTAGTAAAATCTGAGTGGGAGCTTTAACTGTTTTGCAGGGAACACCTATCATGTTAAGTGCTTTTGATATTTGAAACACATTATAAATGACACAATAAAATATCAGAGGTTTTGGCATTGATCTTGTTTATTATAATTTTTTATCACATAGGTGGAATATATTGAGTATCTGAGTCGTAAAGTCAGTACGGAGATGGGTCTTCGGGAGCAACTTGATATTATAAAAATAATTGATCCTTCTGCTCAAATTTCCCCTACAGACAGTGAGTTTATTATTGAACTTAACTGTCTCACAGATGAAAAACTGAAGCAGGTATGTAAAGAAAATACAGATTGTACAGCTATGAAGAAAACCATTATTTTATAGTATGTAGACTTGAATAATCATATTTTAAAATACACAAATAATTAAGGTCCAAATCACTGCTCTGAAATGTAATATTAGAAAAAATGATGGCAGTATTTGAGAGCACATGGTTGTAAGGTTTTAGGTACATCTCACCTGGCAGTGCCTTTCTGGGATCATGTGGATCTAGAACCTCCTGTTTAGTTGTGTAGGCTTTGCAACTTAATTTTACCACTTAAGGGGTGGTTATGCTGTTTGTTTATTCTAACTCACCTTAAAAAAGAGTAATTGACAGAATCAAAATACTGATTATTGAGGGCTATCTATACTTGAGTGAACATCTGAATTGGGGGATTTGAGTAGTCTTATGGAGTAATTGAGCCTGGCTAGGGTAAAATGTAATTTTCCTTCTGCTATTCTGAAATACACATTTCTGGTATCTTCTAAATAGTCTGTACTGCTCTATTTTTTTTTTTTTTTTTTCGGTACATAGTTGAATGAATACTTATGTTCTCTTTTCATTTTTTAAGGTTTTTTTTTTTTGCCTTTATCATCACTTTTAAAATTTTTTTTATTTCACTATTTCTCTCAACAGACATACTATAATTTTCTACATTCCAGCTCATTTTTCATTAGTATTGAAATTGTGCCTTGCATTTGAAGACAGGTACCATGGGCCCCTAGCTAAGATTTAGGAAACACCCTAATCTTAGATATAATCAGCAACTCACTTAGGGCGCCTGGGTGGCTCAGTTGGTTAAGCGACTGCCTTCGGCTCAGGTCATGATCCTGGAGTCCCTGGATCGAGTCCCGCATCGGGCTCCCTGCTCAGCAAGGAGCCTGCTTCTCCCTCTGACCCTCCCCCCTCTCATGTGCTCTCTCTCTCTCATTCTCTCTGTCTCAAATAAATAAAAAAAAAAAAAAAAATCTTTAAAATCAGCAACTCACTTAAATCATATTAAGACCTTTAAAAAATGCCTAATCTGATGTATTTTATTGTTAATTTCTCTGAGTGTTATTTTCTTTTTTTTTTTAAGACTTTATTTGAGAGAGAGAGAGAGAGTAAGCCGTGGGAGGGGCAGAGGGAGAAAGAGAAACCAGCAGACCACCTGCTCAGTGCAGAGCCCAACTCGGGGCTTGATATCATGACCCTGAGATCACGACCTGAGCTGAAACCAAGAGTTGGACACTTAACGGACTATGCCACCCAGGCTCCCCTAAGTGTTATTTTCTTATAATCCTAAATTCTGGAGGCTCGTAGCCTCCCATTTGCTGATTATATTTTATATGTTTTTTTAAATTTTTTTTTAAGGGCGCCTGGGTGGCTCAGTTGGTTAAGCGACTGCCTTCGGCTCAGGTCATGATCCTGGAGTCCCGGGATCGAGTCCCGCATCGGGCTCCCTGCTCTGCAGGGAGTCTGCTCCTCCCTCTGACCCTCCCCCCTCTCATGTGCTCTCTCTCTCAAATAAATAAATAAAATCTTTAAAAAAAAAAAAAAATAAATAAATAAATTTTTTTTTAAGATTCTATTTATTTATTTGACAGAGAGAGAGAGAGAGACAGTGAGAGAGGGAGCACAAGCAGGGGGAGTGGGAAGGGGAGAAGCAGGCCTCCCGTGGAGCAGGGAGCCTGATGTGGGACTCGATCCCAGTACCCTGGGATCATGACCTGGGCTGAAGGCAGATGCTTAATGACTGAGCCACCCAGGCATCCCTGTTCATCTGTTTTCTGTCTTAAATTCCACATAAGAGTGAAATCATACAGTATTTGTCTTTCACTGACTATTTTGCTTAGCATAATACACTCTAGCTCCATCCACATGGTGGCAAATGGCAAGATTTCATCCTTTTTGATGGCTGAGTAATATTCTATTATATATATACATACCCCATCTTCTTTATCCATTCATCAGTTGATGGACATTTGGGCTCTTTCCGTAATTTGGCTGTTGTTGATAATGCTGGTATAAACATGGGGGGGAGCATGTATCTCTTCGAATTAGTATTTTTGTATTCTCACAATACCTAGTGGTGCAATTGCTGGATCATGGGGTAGCTCTATTTTTAGCCTTTTGCAGAGCCTCCATACTGTTCTCCAGAGTGGCTGCATCAGTTTGCATTCCCACCAACAGTGCAGGAGGGTTCCCCTTTCTCCGTATCCTCACCAACACTTGGTGTTTCTTGTGTTGTTGATTTTAGCCATTCTGACAGGTGTGAGGTGGTATCTCATTGTAGTTTTTTTTTTTTAAGATTTTTATTTGAGGGAGAGAGTGAGCGGAGGAGAGAGAGAGAACATGAGTGGTGGGGGGGGCAGGAGGAGCAGAGGAAGATGCAGACTCCCCGTTGAGCAGGGAGCCTGATGGATTGGATGCGGGGCTCCATCCCAAGCCTCCAGGATCATGACCTGAGCCGAAGGCAGATGCTTAATGATTGAGCCACCCAGGCGCCCCTCATTATAGTTTTGATTTGCATTCCCCTGATGATGAGTACATTTGTAGCACTTCTGATAATGTCTTTCATTATGTACAATGTTCTTTTTGCCAGTATTTTGAGGGAGCATGTCAAAGAACGACACTGGGGCGCCTGGGTGGCTCAGTTGGTTAAGCGACTGCCTTCAGCTCAGGTCGTGATCCTGGAGTCCCGGGATCGAGTCCCACATCGGGCTCCCTGCTCAGCAGGGGGTCTGCTTCTCCCTCTGACCCTCTTCCCTCTCGTGCTCTCTGTCTCTCATTCTCTCTCAAATAAATAAATAAAAAATCTTTAAAAAAAAAAAAAAAAAAGAACGACACTGACCAGTTTTTGTCTGTGTGTTCCAAGGTCAGAAACTATATCAAGGAGCATAGCCCTCGCCAACGGCCTGCAAGAGAGGCCTGGAAGAGAAGCAACTTTAGTTGCGCAAGCACCAGTGGAGTGAGCGGGGCCAGTGCCAGCGCCAGCAGCAGCAGTGCCAGCATGGTCAGTTCTGCAAGCAGCAGTGGGTCCAGTGTTGGAAACTCTGCTTCAAACTCCAGTGCCAACATGAGTCGAGCACACAGTGACAGCAACTTGTCTGCAAGTGCAGCAGAGCGGATTCGGGATTCAAAAGTAAAATGTCTAATCAATACAAAACTTTACCTTTCAATATTAACATTAGTACTCCTTCATATAAATATCTTGAAGAGTTCAAATCACCTTGCTCTCTAGATGCCTGTGGATTTTGGCTTTAAGTGAACAAGCAGGATACTCTGCTGTTGAGTAAAGCCCTTTAGGCTGAGTGCTTTGAAATACTGTTTTGACCCACAGCCATATCACATTCAATTTTATCTGATTTTTGTGTCTGTTTTAAGTAAGATAAATTGATGGAAATAGTGAGTCTCAGGATTGCAGTATTGACTGCAACTCACTACTGAGCAGATCTCACTATGTTGCTGATGTTGCTGTCTATTAGCTCCTAAGAATGTTCTGCATGTCTTGTGTGTGTGTGTATTAAATGTTTTCTTAATGTTTTAATCTTGAATGTTCTTAGATCTTTTAAAAATATAATAACACCTTCTCTAATTTCTGTCTATTCACAGCTGAAGAATTCTTTGTAATACTTTTGGGCACATAAAAAAAATAGGGAGGTGTAAGTGTATTTAGAATGGTTTTGTGATGCTTAGGTAAGTTCGGTTCCTTGCAGTGGTGACAGTTTGGAGCCAACTTAAGGAAGAGAAGGGTATCTCTATAACTCTTTGGGAACCCAGTGGGTGACTAGAAGATAGACAGTGATTCCTTCCCTGGCTCTTACCAAAGTAGCAGAAACATAGCCAGCTTTGTTGGTTGCCTGGGGATTCCTCTGGATATGTGGTCATTCCTTTTTTGCATCAGTTCACCAGTGACAAGGAATGGGAGTACCCACTGGGTTTCTAATGGGCTTTTAAGATGGTATTTGCCTAATATGGAAAAGACATGATTCTCTCCCAGCCATTGTAAAATCGCTTCTGCTTTTGGATAAAAGACACCTTAAAAGCATAAGCATTAGAGATTTTGGCAATGTTCTCTACATTGGTATTCAGTATTGTTTATTATGTGTTCACTCCGCAGTGACACCAATGTACCTTAATCTGGTAAAAAAAAAAAAAAAAAAAAAAAAGAGGCTTTGAAATGACTGATTATCCATAACTAGGCAAAATGATCGGGTTTCAATTCTTCCTAAGATTCACTGGTCAAATACCATAAAAATAGGATCTTGAAGAATCATTTTCAAGTCTAAGCCAGTGGCTCACTTACTGGAACCAGGATCGTACTGCAGAGGAATTTGAACATCTCCAGAGATTCTGAAAATATAGAATTTGATCCATAAAGTATTCTGGGGTGGATATGCCAGAACTGAACCTTACTGATTTAGAAATTTGTATTTTGACAGAAGCGATCCAAGCAGCGGAAGTTACAGCAGAAGGCTTTACGCAAGAGGCAGCTGAAAGAACAGAGGCAGGCTCGGAAGGAGAGGCTCAGTGGGCTCTTCCTTAATGAAGAAGTGCTGTCCTTGAAAGTGACTGAGGAGGACCACGAAGCAGATGTAGATGTTTTGATGTAATAAGGGTGAATTTATCAGCATTCTTTCTAAGCATTTAAGTATTCTGTCCTTTTATTTGTTTACATGCATCTTGACCAAACTTTTGGTTAGGGCTGTGCTGATGTACCATTAATTTAGGCCAGTGGTTCTCAGCAGGTGGTCCCCGGACCAGCAGCTTCAGCATCACCTGAGAAGTTGTTAGAAATGCATACTACCAGGCCCCATTCCAGATCCAGTGAATCAGAAACCCTGGAGGAGGGGCCCAGCATTGTGTTTTAACAAGCACCAGGTTATTCTGCTGCACGCAGCTCTTGTTTTAAGAACCACTAATTTAGTAAATGTTTTGACTATTTAGACTTTAGGGTGGTTTAAGTGGGCTTTTTCAAGAATTAGTACTTTTACAGTTTAGAGGATTTCAAGGTACTGCTGACAAGTAGTTTATTATGTCAGTATAGGTACATACATAGCGATCATAATTCAGTTTCCTTTTTAATGTTACAGTTCCTTAGTTTGCTTTTTCTAAAGGGCCATAGTATAATTCTCAATTCCTAGTGAAAATCCTTTTTTGAGGTTGTGGGGGTGGGGTGTGGATTGCTGTTTACAATAGTGCCTTCATTAGGTTTGGTTCTGTTTTCATTTGTTATTAATTTAAAGGTGTAATAACAGGCCCTAATGTCTTTCCTGTTAGGTTTGTTTTTCACTTTATGTAAATTCAGAATCCTTTTGTAAGTGAGGACTACTGAGGAAATAATGTTACTAGTAGCTGAACTTTAGACTTGATGCTATATTGATTAATATTCAAATGGAGAAAGCAATTAAGCAAAACAACCGATTCTGCTTTTCCACTGCTTTTTGAAATTTTAGGCTGTGAAGCTGTCTCAAAGGCAAAAACTATGTCTTAAGTTCTTTTTGTAGGTCATTTTTTTTTTCCAGCACAGCTCTAATTTTTAAATATTTGGTATAACAGCTTCTGGCATGTGAACAGGTTAATGTTCAAAGTTAACTAAAGAAAACCCTTACAGTTCTCCTAAACTTCTCTATAAATCACTAGAAATACACAGAACAGTGAGATGTAGAAAAAAACCATAGCTTGTTGGCTGTTAATAGAAGTCTAATTTTAGATGTGAAATCATGGAGTTTCTTTAAATGTTTTCATGGAGAGTTTGTTATCATGAACATTAGGAGTAGTGTAATTCCTTTTCTTCTACCACATGTCTTTAAGCATTCACGTGGGTTAAAGAAGATGGAAACTGATACTACTGACAATCAAGCTGCTGACTTTCATAATTTTCTTTTTATTGTGGATAACTTGGGAGGTAATCATGATTCTGTAGAAGGAGTTGTAATCAATGTTTTTTTAAACTCTAGAGTCAGAGGTTGATAGGATTTTTACTTTTTTTAACTTTATCATATCAAGTGACTCGTTAAGAAAGAGATAGACTTAAATTCTTAATTCTCAGTTGATATAAAGGCTTAACCTTGGCTTACAATCATGTGTTTTGAAAACTTGATATTATTTTAGTTCCTTGAAGGTTAAAGAATTGAAACTGAGGATAAAAATTGATGTATTGCAGCTTTGCTGAGGTCTGTGGTATGGTAGATTATGAAGACTACTAAATTCATACTTAAAAATTTTACCTAAAATGAAAGTATGTGTATATGGTTATCAATTGGATTACTCCCTCTGACTTTCCTCTTACCCTTTCTTTGATGCTCCTAACCACCTTTAGAGGGCCCAAAGAGAGCTTGGGGTTAAACCCCAGAATACTTTGAGGAAGGTGACCCTCATTGTGTTTTCCCTTCCAAGTATAGGAGGAGTAAAAGGAGAGAAGAGCAAATAAAGCTGAATTTTCTACCTGCTCTTAGCAAAAGCAAAATCCCAGAGAATGACTTGTCTGTTCTCTTTACCTACTCTTCCAGGAAAACAGGCCACTTTTGGAGACCATAGAGCAGCATTTATCTGTTAAATACTTGGAAACAATTGACAATGACCAGTAAAAGAAAGTCCTAACAGGGTCATGATAAAGTAAGACCAATTTTTCCACTCTCCCAACAATCACAGTCTTATTACCTTAGATTTAACTTAAGTCACTATTAAACAAGTTTACCAAAGCACCACAAAGCCAGTTTTAAAAGTTTATAAAGATTTGAGTGTTTATAGTAAAGTATGCCATGAAATTTTGTGTAAATCTGGATGCACTGTCTTTACAGTACTAAAATTAGAGATTGCCCATAAAGTTGGTTTAGAGGAGATTGAAAGTAATTCCTCTAATTAAAAGAAAAAAAATTAAAACAACTTGGGTTTGCTTGTGATGTGGAAGAGGGAGATTACAAAGTCTTTCTCCATCTCTCCCACCATAAAAAAAAAAAAAAAAAAAAAAAAAAACAGTAAAAGACAAAAAGTTCTCTTGTTTTTGTTAATGTGCTATACTGTGTTTTTTCTGTTTTAATATCTCATGTAGATAATTCAAGTTGGAATTCTTTCTTTCTTGGAATAAGTAATAATTTATTCAGTCTGGTATATCTCTGAGTTTAAGACAAATCCAACTCAGTATTTTTTCTTTTTAAATATAAATCTAAGCTAACCAATTAATAAAAACGTGAGACTTATTTGCTCCAGTGTCAGTTGTCATCTGTAGAGAATAGACACTGGAGCAAATAAGTTTCTTCCCCCCTTTAAACATAACCTTTGTTTAACTTAGGGCATGATCAAGTTCCCTCAGATTTTTCAAAAAACATTTTATTAGAGATCTTTATGTAAGTTTAATTATATCTCAATAAAACTGGAAAAAAAGGAGCTCTTGTAGAAGTCTGTCAGTGCCCACCACATGTATGAACTTTGAGTTAAACAAAATGGCATGTCTTTTTCTACAGTTTTACAGCTGAATTAAAGTATGGCAAAGTAGTATAATGTTTAGTGGACTATAAAGAGCGAATTCATTCTGCCCTAACAAGAACATAGAATAAAATAATGCTTTTTTTCATGAGAGAGACTTGTCTCATTTTTTCTTAGGCTGGGGCAGTTTTGTCCATTTAACTATAGATAGGTATTGCTGAATTAATCCCAGAAACTGACTTGTAATTTAATGACTTTATGAATTGGGTGGAGACCTCATTTTATTTAGCTCCTAAAAGTGTTAATTCCCTCTTAAAGGAAAAATTCCTAGAAACTACTGTATAAAGGTATCCAGATTCTGATGAGCTTTAAAAATTGTGAAATTTACCATATATCTTCATATTTAAGCCAAAAATGTTAGTACTTGACAAATATAGAAGTCTTGTTTCCAGATTCTGTAGCAGAGACTTTTGTTCATGGCTTACTTTATAGCCTCATGTGCCTTAAAGGTGAACTCTGTACTTTTTCTCAATATCAGGCTTTTTCAAACTCAAAAAGCATCTAAATATTGTAATTTGTTTTATAAAATCCCCATGCTGTTGGATATCAGTAAGCAAAAACATTAAATTGAACCAATCAGTGGTAATAGTGTATAACAAAACAGTGACCTTTCAGATCTTAAATTTCATTATATAACTTCATTTTTGGCCCAGCTAGGTCACTGAAGAACACTGAAAGTTACCTTAAGTAGAGCTTAATGTATTCTCTCATTTTTTCCTCTGAAAAAGGTCATAAGCCAGAATGCTTTTTTAATGCCAGGTAATTCTTAGTATCTGGAAAGATAATTTTCAAGACAAAAGTACGTCAAGAACAGAGATTATATAGCAGCTTGATTCTCTTGTTAGAACTATAGGGATTCTTTGCATTCATTTGTGTAATAGCTGGAACACTCCCCTCCCCTTTAACAGATTACCTGTTAGCTCTTCTATCTTCAAGAAATGTTTGCTTAGAATTGGGAGGGGGTTACTCTAAGTCAGTTTATAGTTTGAGACAGTTGATAGGAAAATTCCCAGTTGTATTTCAAATATGGTATTGGTGTTGAGCACACTGACATTCAACATGTCTAAACTTAGAGGTAAATCTAATCCTGAAAAGGACTGTTAGTTAGAAAATAAGTATTTGTATACACATGTATTGTGGTAACTTTGGATTCATTTTAAGTCTGACAAAGTAAGATAAATTCTATCTTTACAATGAAATTATGTTAAGTGGGTGAGAAACATCTGAGATATTTAGACCTAGGCATGTCTGTCAGCATAGTATCTGGAACATAGCTCCTTAGAATTCTAGCTTAATTCTCATTTCTTTGGAAAATAATTTACTTATTCCAAAGGCTTAGAAGGAACCCTGAAAATTCCTCTAATTTACTGGCTATTAATAGAGTACAGAAGTTGCATGCTATAGCTGCAGATCTAAGTTGACTCACTAAAATTGTATTTTCATATTTTTTCTAATATTAAAATTATTTATTTTAAGCCCCCCTCACAATTTTATTTTAAATTAAAGTTATTAATGTTCTAACCTAGATCACATGATGGTAAGTTAATTTTTAATTTGATATTCATACTGAACTCTGAAAAACTGGTTTAGTCTTCTCTGATTTCAATATATAGTATTTTTTCTTTATTGTCAGGTTTGTTACATCTTTGTGGTCAGTGGAACCTGTGGAAATCTGTGTTCTTTTTTTGTGGTGAGGGCTAGGGGTAGAAAAGAGGAGAATTGCTCTAATTATACATATGCATTTTGACTATATAAAGGTAGTTGTAGAATTAATATGTATAAATGACAAGTTAACACTTACCTACTCTGACTTGTTCTAAGGAACAGTGGCCTGAAGCCATGGCTTGTTTTTTGGAGCTGCTTGCTCTTCAATAGTAGCTGACCAATTGGATTTAAGTTTGGACTTTGGGGTTAGGTTATCTAGCTGAGGCTTTTAGGAATGGATCAGACTATGTCTGTTCCTGTAGTGGATCAATTTAATTTCCTCTTTGAGTACTCTAATTTAGGTATGGTTATTATCCATTCTAAATCTTTGTGTTGGGAGTTTAATAGGACTATTGTCAAAAGCTATTAAAGATAAACACAAGTATATATAAAACATTTCATTTCACGGATGATTAAAAATTTCACTTTTTTTCAGTTTCAGAGGTTAGTTATGTAGCATCAATATCATAACCAAAGCAAGTAGGAAGTTGACTGGTTTGGAGAATCTTCAAGTAGTCTTAAATACTGTAATGTATCAGATTGTTAACCAGGATTTTTTTCCTGTATTTCTGCTAAATGTATTACTATATTAATGCACTTTTGTATATATAACTGTCTTCTGTACATTCTGTACTTACTACAGTGTATATAAAAGTTGTTTTTCCTGAAAGCTGTAAGGGAAAGACAATAGCTGTAACACAGGTCGTTTCTATTTTGAGTTCCTTCTTGTACTTGAAAGTAGTAGTTCTGTAGTTAAATCTGAATGTGTATGTATGGTTGTAATTAAAACTGGCAATGTGGCAGAGCTGTCTTTTGAAGCTGAATATCAGACTGAACAGTGTGTTGTTTTGGGTATTAAAATCTCTTGTAATATTTTAATTGTTTCTTTTGATGTACAGTGAGTTTTTACAAACCCCACTGCTGCTTACTACTTTATACTTCATAATTCACTCCTTTACATGTTCCATCCCAGCACATTTATCAACAGAGAAGAATTAGGTCTCCTCTCTTTTGCTCACAGTTTGGTTAAGGCTCCATAAACTTTAGTTTTGCTGAAAGCCACGATTTCCTTTGGCAAATCATTTTTTCTGGAGAGATCAGATTTCTAGAGAGATAGCATTCATAGCAAGTGAAAATTCGGTCTAACTTTTGTTTACAAAAAATCATATCTGTTTTCCTTATATATTAATCTAGAGTCTTTAGGTTATAATTATATAAAAGAAATGTCTGTGAGCAGTTTTATATAGTTTCAGAAGCAACTCAACTTTCAACAGCAACTTTATCTCTTGCCACTAGAGGGAGGTGTGTGGTTGCTCTCCTTCTGAAAATGTCTTAGCTGCTTTTCTTTTGTTTTTAATTTCAGAGGTTGAAATCAACCTCATTTTCAAAATTCCTTTTGTGATATTAAATACTTTCATTGATTATTGGAAGGTAAGTTAATTGAGCTTGTTTAATAAAGCAAATCTTACGCTTTTCTGTAATCTTCAATTTTTAATAAATGTGAGTTAGCTATTAAGTGAAACGTGTGTGTGTATTTTTCTTCTCTTAGGTACTTTAGAACTGTACTGTCCACTGTGGTAGCCATTAGCCATATGTGGCTATTTAAATGAATTAAAATTTAAAATTTAGTTCCTTGGTCCCATTAGCAATACTTCAAGTGCCCAGTAGCCACATATGGCAAGAGGCTACCATATTGGAAACCCCAGGATACAGAACACCTCCACCATCACAGGAAGTGTCTACTGGACAGAGGAAGTTCTACTAGAGATTTGATGGTTTATATAGTGCCCACTGTCATCATCTTACCGGTGAACAGTAATCAGTGATTCAAAATTGCTGCCCACAGTTAACTGTTGTAGGTGATTTGTGTAAGGGGGGGAGCAAGCTGGGCTTCATTTTTCTACTTAATTAAAGCCACTACCAAAGTTGGGACTTGGTGGTTTAATAGAGAAATTTCTCAAATACTGAGTATTTCACTTGACTGTGAATAAGATTTCTTAAAGACTCCATTTTTCCAAAACTGCTTAGAGTGTTTCTTTGTTCTTGTGATGTGAGAGCCTTAACAGGGTCACTGTGTTGGGACTGATAATCCTCTGCCCTCTCCCAATCAGTTTGAATCTCATGGTTAAGTGGTATTTTTATATTACATTATCTGTGTTTCTTAGTAATAGGTTGATAGATACTAGATTTAGGTACAATGTTATTTCCCTTTGTAAAGGGTAAATAACATTTTTAACATTTCAGTTTATTCATTTGGTTGCCAGGATCTCATTGTATGCCTTTTCTTTTTAAAAGCAGCAGATGACTGAATTTATATATTTTCAGGTTTGTCTTATAAAGATTGTCAAGTAACACAGTAAAATGAATCCCCACATACCCATATCTACTTCCACTCTTCTCTCATGGCCAATCTTGTTTCTTTTAACCTCTACCCCCAGACACCTTACCTGAACTCCCAATGATGCTCAGGCTAACCCCAGATGATATTTCATTTTTAAATGTTTCAGTATCAGATTTTTAAAAGATAAGGACACTCCTATTTTATATATAAATATGGCCATATACCTCCACAAATAAAAATAATTCCTTAATATCAAATATCTGGTTTACTTGATTGAAATCAAAACCGTAACTTTAATTTCAAAATCATTCTGCATTTTGTTAGCACTAAGGTATAAGAATAATTTTTGTTATTGCTTGGGTAAGTCCTGACAGTATATCTTCACATTTTTATTGAAAGTGAGATATCTATTGCTTTTAGATAAAAACCCAGCTGTTTTCCTTACTATTTTGGTAAGCCATGAAATAATTTGGGTAGCAGGAAGGGAGGGAAGTAACTGTTAAAGATGAGTTGAACAGTTATTTTCTGTCTCACCTACCTTTGAGTTCAAGAATGCTCTTTGTTAGCCAAAATTGGCACACATGGTAAAGATCTGAATACCTACTATTTATTTTTCTTTTTTTAATTTTTAAACATTTTTTTCAAATTAATAAATTTTATTTTTTTATTTAAATTCAATTAGCCAACATATAGTACGTTATTAGTTTCAGATGTAGAGAACAGTAATTCATCAATTGCATATAACACCCAGTGCTCATCACATCATGTGCCCTCCTTAATGCCCATCACCCAATTACTCCATCCCCCCACCCACCTCCCCTCCAGCAACCCTCAGTTTGTTTCCCATAGTTAAGAGTCTCTCATGGTTTGTCTCCCTCTCTGATTTCTTCCCATTCAGTTTTCTTTCCCTTCCCCTATGATCCTCTGTGCTGTTTCTTATATTCCACATATGAGTGAAAGCATATAATTATCTTTTTCTGATTGACTTATTTTGCTCAGTATAATACCCTCCACTAACATCCATGTCGATGTAAATGGTAAGTATTCATTCTTTCAGATGTCTGTGTAATATTCCATTGTATATATATATACCACATCTTTTTTTTAAATTTTATTTTTTTGAGAGAGAGCATGAGCAGGGGGTGGGGGCAGAGGGAGAAGCAGACCTCACCACTGAGCAGGGAGCCTGATGCGGGGCTCCATCCCGGGATCCTGGGATCATGACCCGAGCCGAAGGCAGACACTTAACTGCCTGAGCCACCCAGGCACCCATGGCCACATCTTTATCCATTCACCTGTCGATAGACATCTTGGCTCTTTTATAGTTTGGCTATTGTGGACATTGCTGCTATAAACATTGGGGTGCATGTGCCCGTTCGTATCACTAGATTTGTATCTGGGGTAAATACCTAATAGTGCAATTGCTGGGTTGTAGAGTAGCTCAATTTTTACCTTCTTGAGGAACCTCCATACTGTTTTCCAGAGTGGCTGCACTAGCTTGCCTTCTCACCAGTAGTGCAAGAGGGCACCCCTTTTTCCACATCCTCGCCAACATTTGTTATTTCCTGACTTGTTAATTTTAGCCATTCTGACTGGTGTGAGGTGGTATCTTACTGTGGTTTTGATTTGTATTTTCTGGATGACAAATGGTGCTGAGCATTTTTCATGCATCTGTTGGCCATTTGTATGTCTTCTTTGGAGAAATGTCTGCTCGTGTCTTCTGCCCATTTCTTGACTGGACTATTTGTTTTTTGGGTGTTGAGTTTGATAAGTTCTTTATGGATCTTGGACACTAGCCCTTTATCTGATATGTCATTTGCAAATATCTTCTCCCATTCCATAGGTTGCCTTTTAGTTTTGTTTACTGTTTCCTTTGCTGTGCAGAAGACTTTTATCCTGATGAAATCCCAATAGTTCATTTTTGATTTTGTTTCCCTTGCCTTTGGAGATGTGTCTAGCAAGAAATTACTGCAGCCAGGGTTAAAGAGGTTACTGCCTCTGTTCTTCTCTAGGATTTTGATGGATTCTTGTCTCACATTGAGATCTTTCATCCATTTTGAGTTTATCTTTGTGTATGGTGTAAGAAAATGGTCCAGTTTCATTCTTCTACATGTGGCTGTCCAATTTTCCCAATGCCATTTGTTGAAGAGACTGTCTTCTTTCCATTGGGTCTTCTTTCCTGCTTTGTTGAAGAGCAGTTGACCATAGAGTTGAGGATCCATTTCTGCGTTCTCTGTTCTGTCCCATTGATCTATGTGTCTGTTTGTTTTTGTGCCAGTACCATACTGTCTTGATGATTACAGCTTTGTAATATAGCTTGAAGTTTGGCATTGTGATGCCCCCAGCTTTGGTTTTCTTTTTCAACGTTTCTCTGGCATTTTCTGGTTCCATACAAAGTTTAGGATTATTTGTTCTGGGTCTGTGAAAAATGTCGATGGTATTTTGATAGGGATTGCACTGAATGTGTAGATTGCTCTGGGTAGCATAGACATTTTAACAATATTTATTCTTCCAATCCATGAGCATGGAATGTTTTTCCATTTCTTTGTGTCTTCCTTAATTTCTTTTGTAAGTGTTCGGTAGTTTTTAGAGTACAGATCCTTTACCTCTTTGGTTAGGTTTATTCCTAGGTATCTTATGGTTTTTTGTGCAATTGTAAATGGGATCAATTCCTTAATCTCTCTTCTGTCTCAGTGTACAGAAATGCAACTGATTTCTGTGCATTGATTTTATAACCTGCCATGTAGCTGAATTCTTGTATGAGTTCTAGCAATTTTGGGGTGAAGACTTGGGTTTTCCACATAGAGTATCATGTCATCTGTGAAGAGTGGGAGTTTGACTTCTTTGCCAATTTGAATGACTTTTTTTTCTTTTTGTTATCTGATTGCTAAGGCTAGGACTTCTAATACTATGTTGAACAACAGTGGTGAGAGTGGGCATCCCTGTCCTGTTCTTGACCTTAGGGTAAAGCTCTCAGTTTTTCCCCATTGAGAATGATATTCACTGTGGGCTTTTTGTATGTGGTTTTTATGACATTGAGGTATGTTCCCTCTATTCCTACAGAATGGAGAGTTATAATCAAGAAAGGATGCTGTAGTTGGTCAAATGCTGTCTCTGCATCAATTGAGAGGATCATATGGTTATTGTCCTTTCTTTTGTTAATGTGATGTATCACATTGATTGATTTGTGGATGTTGAACCACCCTTGCAGACCAGGAATAAATCCCACCTGGTCGTGGTGAATAACCTTTCAATGTACTGTTGGGTCCTGTTGGCTAGTATCTTGGTGAGAATTTTGGCATCCATGTTCATCAGAGATACTGGTCTGCAATTCTCCTTTTTGGTGGGGTCTTTGTCTGGTTTTGGGATCAAAGTAATGCTGGCCTCATAGAATGAGTTTGGAAGTTTTCCTTCCCTTTCTATTTTTTGAAACAGCTTCAGAAGAATAGGTATTAGTTCTTCTTTAAACGTTTGGTAGAATTCTCCTGGGAAGCCATCTGGCCCTGGACTCTTGTTTGTTGGGAGATAGATTTTTGACTACTGCTTCAATTTCCTTGCTGATTATTGGTCTGTTCAGGTGTTCTATTTGTCCCTGTTTCAGTTCTGGTAGTTTATAAGTTTCTAGGAATGAATCCATTTCTTCCAGTTTGCTTAATTCGTTGGCATATAGTTGCTCATATGTTCTTAAAATTGTATTTTCTTGGTGTCAGTCATAATCTCTTTCATTCATGATTTTATTAATTTGGGTCCTTTCTCTTTTCTTTTGGATAAGCCTGGCCAGGGGTTTATTGATCTTATTAATTCTTTCAAAGAACCAGCTTCTAGTTTCATTGATCTGTTCTACTGTTCTTTTGGTTTCCATTTCATTGATTTCTGCTCTAATCTTTATAATTTCTTGTCTCCTGTTTGGTTTAGGCTCTATTTGCTGTTCTTTCTCCAGCTCCTTTAGGTGTAAGGTTAGCTTGTATATTTGAGACTTTTCTAGTTTTTTGAGAAAAGCTTGTATTGCTATGTTCTTCCCTCTTAGGACCACCTTTGCTGCATCCCAAATATTTTGAACAGTTGTGTTTTCATTTTCATTTGTTTCCATGAATTTTTTTTAATTCTTTAATTTCATGGTTGACCCATTCATTCTTTAGTAGGATGCTCTTTAGCCTCCAAGTATTTGAATTCCTTCCAAATTTCCTCTTGTGATTGAGTCCAGTTTTAAAGCATTATGGTTAGAAAATATGGAGGGAATAATCCCAGTCTTTTGGTACTGGTTGAGACCTGATTTGTAACCCAGTAAGTGATCTATTCTGGAATATATTCCATGTGTACTCAAGAAGTATGTGTATTCTGTTGCTTTATGATGGCATGCTCCGTATATATCTGTGAAGTCCATCTGGTCCAGTGTGTCATTCAAAGCCCTTGTTTCCTTGTTGATCCTCTGCTTAGATGATCTGTCCATTGCTGTGAGTAGGGTGTTGAAGTCCCCTACTATTATTGTATTATTATCAATGTGTCTCTTTAATTTTGTTATTAATTGGTTTATATAATTGGCTCCTCCCAAGTTAGGAGCATAAATATTTACAATTGTTAGATCTTGTTGGATAGACCCTTTAAGTATGATATAGTGTCTCTCTTCATCTCTTACTACAGTCCTTGGTTTAAAATCTAATGTGTCTGATATAAGGATTGCTACCCCAGCTTTCTTTTGATGTCCATTAGCATGATACATGGTTTTCCACCCCTCACTTTCAACCTGGAGGTGTCTTTGGGTCTAAAATGAGTCTCTTATAGACAACATGTGGATGAGTCTTGCTTTTTTATCCAGTCTGATACCCTGTGTCTTTTGACTGGATCATTTAGCCCATTTACATTCAGAGTATTGGAAGATAGGAATTTAGTGCCATTGTATTACCTGTAATGTCCCTGTTTCTGTATATTGTCTCTGTTCCTTTCTGGTCTATGTTACTTTTGGGCTCTCTCTTACAGGATCCCCTTTAATATTTCTTGCAGGGCTGGTTAAGTGATCACAAATTCCTTAAGTTTCTGTTTGTCCTTAAATCTCTTTATCTTTCCTTCCATTCTGAATGACAGCCTTGCTGGATAAAGTATTCTTGGCTGCATGTTTTCTTATTTAGCACCGTTAATATATCATGCCAGCCCTTTCTGGCCAGCCACGTGTCTGTGGATAGGTCTGCTGCCAGTCTAATGTTTCTATCCTTTTAGATTAAGGACTTCTTGGGGCGCCTGGGTGGCTCAGTCATTAAGCGTCTGCCTTCGGCTCAGGTCATGATCCCAGGGTCCTGGGATCGAGCCCCACATCGGGCTCTCTGCTCCGCGGGAAGCCTGCTTCTCCCTCTCCCACTCCCCCTGCTTGTGTTCCCTCTCTCGCTGTGGGTCTCTCTCTGTCAAATAAATAAATAAAATCTTAAAAAAAAAAAAAATTTAGATTAAGGACATTTTGTCTTGAGCTGCTTTCAGGATTTTCTCTTTATCCCTGAATTTGCAAGCTTCACTATTATATGTTGGGGTGTTGATCTATTTTGTTAATTTTTTGTTCCCTGAAGGCTTTCTGTACCACATTAGAGGATGAAAATAAAAATGGTGGCATCCCAGTCTCCAGCCCCAGAGCTGAAAGATCGCGGCCCCCTCTCTTCAGTAAACCCTCAGGGAAAAGCAGTCTTCACTTGTGTGTGAGCCAAACTCTGCAGACTCCTGAGGTGTGCACCCAAGGGGCCCCTCCCGGGGGAGTGAGGAGGGTCGCTGGGGGCCTGTTGCTTGCAGGGCCCCCGCACAAAAAGTGGTCGCCCAATTGTGGGCTTGCCTAATCGTGGGTGCACCCGTGCTGGCCCTCCCAATGGAAGGTGGAGGGTTGTCGTGTTTCTGCCCTTTGAAGGGCCCCCACACGGAGAGCAGCCACCCATCATGCCAGGATTCGTGGTTTATGGCAAACTGAGCTGAGAACCCACTCCCGGCTTGCTGACTGTAGTTGGCTCCCCATCTCCAATGCTTGGGAACTCTGCCGGCTCAGGCACCCTGTTCTGTCCGTCACCCTGGGGATCCTGAGACCACATTGACCCACCTAGGATTCTGCCCCATTTTGCCACCTGAGCACCTTTTAGGCAGGGACATCTCTCACTGGAGCAGATTTCTAAAAGTTCCAATTTTGCCCTCTGGGGCTATATCACTTTCCGATAGCCGGCTTAGGCAGGCTCCCCCCACCCCCCACCCCCCACCCCACCCCACCCTGCTGTTTACCTTCCAATATATCCCCTTAGATTCAGTTCTCCGCACTTTCTACTTTGCAAAAAGTGGTCACTTTTCTATTTGTAGAATTCCAGCAATCCTTTTTTTACATCTCTGGTTGAAGTCACAGCTGTTCAGAATGATTTGATAGATACCTAGCTAAATTTAAGGCACTAGATGAAACAAGGTCCTCTACCCTTCTACCATATCCCCCCCCCCCATTTATTTATAAAGAGTTTTGCAAGGATGCTCTGGGGGACATAAGGAAAAATAGAAATTCTTATTTTACCCCTTAGAAATTAATTTCAGGAGATCTTTTTTAATAGCTGTGACTGAGGCTATTGATTTTGGTTTTCCATTTTAACTTACTGAAGTTTAGACGTTCCAAATTGTAGAATTTCGGAGCTTGAAGGGACTTTGGAGATCATTTAGCTTGGTGGTTCTTAAACTTGAGTGTGCATCCGAATCCCCTGGAGAGCTTGTTAAAACATAGATTGCCAGGCCCCACTCCCAGAGTTTCTTAATCAGTAAGTCTCAAGTGGGGCCTGAGAATTTGCATTTTTAATGAGTTCCTAGGTGATGCTGATGCTGTTGGTCCAGTGAACACATGGAGAACCATTGATGTAGCTCAATCCCTTTTTCTCTTACCTCTATTTTTGCAAATGAGGAAATTTACACTAAGTGGAAAGTGACTGCTTTGCCCAAAACTGGTTAGTGACATGGCCAAATCAGAATCCAAATCTTGAGGTGCCTTATTCACATTGGAAAAGTCCAATGCTTTTCCTATTGTGCATTTGTTTCTTTCATAGTATTTGCCTCCAAATTCTTCCTTCCAAGTCTTTTCTGAACATTTGGGTTTTCTTGATACTGGTAAATCTTTATTTCCCTAGATCTGGAGTTTCTCAGATCTGGAGTGTCAGAATTAAAATTGTTGGCAATTCTTTTTTACATGCCAATGTATTTTTCTGAGGAGGGCTCCATATCTTTTATCAAGTTCTCAAATGAGTTTTCTTCCCCTTAATGGCTAAGATTCTGTCCTTTAAAGCCATTTTGGTTTTTAGAAATAACCAAGGGTCATTTGGGAGGCTGTCTGGTGGTTTATGTGTGTAAGAAACCTGGAAATTGCTACATTTGGTCAACGAGGTATGATTTTAAAAGTAAGGACTGGCTCTTCTCATGTGGCCTAAAAACTAGGGCTTTGATGTATATTAACAAAAAGAGTTCTAGAAATACTTTGGGCAATGACAGCATCATTGGATTAGGTGTATGTATGGTGATGACATGGAATGGCGTTGTTATTGATTTGGATGTATTAGCTTTGGCTTATTGATTAAAATAGTCATTTCCTCATAATCATAACTTGCATTCTAGAGAAAACTCTTCCACTAATGTTTTAGAAATATCAGGTTAGATTTCACAGACTTGTTCATCAAATCTGAGATAACAGAACTAGATGGTAATCTGAAAACTTGAAAGAGGTATAGACTTTTTGACATAATGGTCATTAAACCAGTCTCTTTATTTTGCAAGTGAGAAGCTTGAGGCCAAGAGAAGTGAAGTGATTCATTCAGGTCCCTATAGCTGAATGATGACACATGAAGGATGAGAATCCAAGTCTCTTGAGCTGTAGACTAGTGCTTTTTCCACTATATCACACTGCTTTATGTCATGCTACTACTTTCCACAGTGGTTCGTGAAAAACACCTTCAAATTTTGGCATAGAGCACTGGGTTAAAGTGTGGATCCCACACCAGCAAAATCAGCATCACCTGAGAACTTGTAAGAGGTGCAAATTTTCAGGCCCCACCCCAGACCCATGGTAACTCCTGGTGTTAAGCTTGGCAATCTGTGTTTTAACAAGCTCCCCCAGAGGATTCTGATGCACACTCAAGTTTGAGAACCACTAGTATAGAGTTATGATTCTCTACTCTGGCTGAACATCAGAATTATCTGGGGGAACTTTTAGAAAATAATGGCTCTTAACCATTACTACCGTCCTTACTCACCCAGACAAATCAATCTCAGAGGTGAGGCCTAGGCATCTATTGTTTTGTAATAAGCATTGGATTCTGGAATAATTTTAGGTTTATAGAAAAACTGTAAAGACAGTATAGAGAGTTCCTGTATACCTGTTACTTAGTCCTCTAATGTTATGTCTTTCATAACTATGGTACATTTGTCAAAACTAAGAAATTAACATTGGTACATTACTGTTAACTGTAGATTTATTCAGATTTCCTTATTTATTCTTTATTCAGATTTCATTAATTCCACCCTTTTTCTAACCAGAATCCAGTCCAAGATTCCTCATTGTATTTCATCATCATGTCTCCTTAGCCTCCTCGGGTCTGTGACAGTTTCTCAGTCTCTCCTTGTTTTTCATGATCTTGACAAATATAAGGAGAATTGGTCATTTTGTGGAATGTTATCCTCAATTTGGGTTTGCCCGATGTTTTTCTCACAATTAGACTAGCATTTTGAGATTTAGGGAGGATTACCGGAAAGGTGAGGTGCCATTCTTATCACATTACCTTGAGGGTACATAATGTAGATATGACTTAACCGTAGTTAATGTTAACTTTGGGTTGTGGTTGCCAGGCTCTTCATTGCAAAGCTACTATTTTTCCCTTTCTAAACTCTGTTCTTTGGGAGCAAGTCGTGCAGTCCAGCTCACACTCAAGGAGGAGAGAGAAAATAGGCTTTGCTTCCTGGAGCGAGAAGTATCTACATATATTATTGGGATTTCTCTATGGAAGATTTGCCTCTTCTCCATGTATTTATCTACCTGGCCATTGATATCAGTATGGATTCATGAATATTTATTTTATACTTTGGCCTAAAACCTAATACTAAGATATTGCTCAAAATTTTCCAGATTTGGACATTTGGAACTCTTGAAGGTTGCTTCTAGTATCCCTTTGACCTACCCATATCCATTTGTATTTTGAGCGCTTTATTTTCTGGCATTACACAATGCTCCAGCCCTAGAATCAGCATTTCTTCAAGGAGCTGGACACTTCTTTTTAAAAGCTCCTCAGGTGATTCTAATGCAGAATAAGTGTGGGGACCCCTGATGTTGAGGATGAACCATATTCTTCTGTAAATCTCCTAATGCCTTTATCAGACCAGATTCTATCTTGCATCCTCATAAAATGTAGTCATCTTTGATTCATTTCTCTTCCTTTTCTTTTCATGTTCAATCTTTTCACCAAAGCTGTTGTCTCCTCAGCAACCAGAGCAGCACTCTTTAAACTTTAATGTACATAGGATCTTGTTAAAATGCAGATCCTAATTCAAGAGGCTCGTTTTGTATTTCTAGCAGGTATCCAGGTGATAGGAGCGCTGCTGAGCCATGAACTACATTTTGAGCAGCGAGTGTCAGAACAAAATGCAGACCACTTAGGACATTTCAAGAGCCTCCATGGTCTGCCTGACCCCAGTCTGCTTTTCAGCTTAATCTCCCATGCATTTCTCCATTTACCTTATGCTCAAACCAACCAGTCTACTCAACATTTGTAGTAGTCACCTTCTGATGTGGCCCTCAAAGGTTGTGGTGATTCACTTCTTTGTTGAATTCCTTTCCCTTGGGCGTGGGAAGGACCTAGAGACTTGTTTCTGATAGAATACAGCAAAAGTGATGGAATGTAACTTCTGTGATTACATTACAAAAGACTGTGACTTCTGTCTCACTTGTACTCTTTTCTTTATTTTCTTTTTTTATGTTATGTTAATCACCATACATTACATCATTAGTTTTTGATGTAGTGTTCCATGATTCATTGTTTGCGTATAACACCCAGCGCTCCATTCAGTACGTGCCCTCTTTAATACCCATCACCAGGCTAACCCATCCCCCCACCCCCTTCCCCTCTAGAACCCTCTGTTTCTCAGAGTCCATAGTCTCTCATGGTTCGTCTCCCCCTCCGATTTCCCCCCCTTCATTCTTCCCTTCCTACTATCTTCTTCTTTTTTTTAACATATAATGTATTATTTGTTTCAGAGGTACAGGTCTGTGATTCAACAGTCTTACACAATTCACAGTGCTCACCGTAGCACATACCCTCCCCAATGTCTATCACCCAGCCACCCCATCCCTCCCACCCTCCACCACTCCAGCCACCCTCAGTTTGTTTCCTGAGATTAAGAATTCCTCATATCATCTCACTTGTACTCTTGTCCTCTCGGTTGCTCATTCTGATGAAGCAAACTGCCAAGCTGTGACATGCTCTGTGAAGAGGCCCACATGGCAAGGAACAGAGGGACTGAGGCCTTTGTAGAACAGCCCATAGGGAACTGAATTCTGCCAACAACCTTGAGTGAGCTGGGAAGTGCTTCCTTCCCAGTGGAGCCTTGAGATGACTGTAGCCTTGTGACAGATCCAAGGCTGAGCTCAAGCATCCAGCTAAGTCATGTCCAGATTCCTGCCCACAGAAATTGGGAGGTAATAAATGTATTGTTTTCAGCTGATAAATTTTGGGGTAATTTGTTAAGCAGCAATAGATAGCTAATACCTTACTTACTTAATGTGCAATGAAATGACTTCCTGTTGCCTCCTTCTCATCCTCAGATGCTCCAGACTCATTCATTTATTCAACAATATTTGCTGGATGCCTACTATATGCTAGGCACTGTATCAAGCACTAGGGGATATGTGGTAAATAAGCAGGCACAGTGTCTGTCTGCCCTTACATCACTTGCATTCCTTTGCATTGATTTTCAAAGTCTTACAAAAGAGGAGACCAAGGGGCGTCTGGGTGGCTCGGTCAAATGTCTGCCTTCAGCTCAGGTCATGATCTCAGGGTCCTGGGGTCGAGCCCCATGTGGGTTTCCTGCTCAACAGGGAGCCTGCTTCTCCCTCTCCCCCTACTCATGCTTTTTCTCTCTCCCCCCCCTCTCTCAAATAAATAAATAAAATATTTTTTTTTAAAAAAGAGACCAAGACATATTTCATTAAAGGAAAACTATTTTTTTTAAATGTAGGCTCCAGGCCCAGCATGGAGCCTAACACAGGGCTTGAACTCACAACCCTGAGATCAAGACATGAGCTGAGATCAAGAGCCGGCTGTTGACTGAGCCACCCAGTTACCCCAAAGGAAACCTATTTTTAATGCCAAGAAAGCAGGAAGGAAATAATCTAAAGAAGCTTTATGAAAACCTTTTCTACATTGTCATTTTTGTCATTTTGCTATAGACCAGTTAAAACTTCATTATGGACTAGTAGAGGTCACATTCAGGCATTTCTGAAGTCCTAGTTCTAGTGCATTTTAAGTCAACCCTAATTCCTCCCAAGTAGGGTGTATTACTTTTTCTAAGCACTACTAAAATGTTTATTGTACCTTTATTTTGCTTGTATGCTATTCTGCCTTATAATTAGAGAGGCTTATTTGTTTTCCCACTGGTTCTCATTTTCATTTTTACAACTCCATGGTTTCTTGCACATGTGCGAAGAACTTTGTTAATTTAATATTAGTAATAGCTGTGTCAATCTGAAATTAATGGAGATTTCATTCAAGCAGAGTTATTTTAAAAATCTAAGCACCATTATTCTTCATTTTCTCTTGTTTTAAGAGAGTATTTATTGAAAGCACAAATACTGTTTGTTTCTTTGTAAATCCCTGTTCCTTTCAAAATGATTTAGATTGTGATAATGCTCCCTATTAAGGTTACAAGTTCTAGTCATTGTAAAATAAAGCAAAGCCATTTACAGGCTGATGAAATGAAGATGATTCATGACTAGTTCTCTTGGTATTATATTAGCCAAAATTTACCTGTAGTTGATTTCATTTTATATATTTGTACAATATCCTGAGTGGTAAAAAAAATATGCCAAAATATAAGGTAGTCATCATTTTATGTAATTTCACACAAATTTTCTGAATACTCAGATGCTTGTGTCTCCTTCTAGCCAGAATAAAAACATTAGCTTATAAATTTAGAGCTTCTAACTGCCTTGCAAGAGAAGAATAGTCACTCAGAGAGCCTAGTAACATTGATTTGTCATTAATCATTTTACTTGATGACTCATCTATGATCACAGTACAACAAAAATGTTATGTTTGCTTAGTGGTATTAACTCCATTTATCTCAGGTACATTTCAGAAAATCGCCTTGTCATCAGTGTACTATATCTAAATAAGACAGTTATTAAAAAGATTTATTTCCACAGGGAGTATGACCAGTTAAAAACCTACCAAAATAATTCAGACTGAGTAAATACATTATTATAAAATTTAAAAAATCATCATTTGTAGCAAACATTTAGTGCTAATTCAAGTATCATAGGAAAAGACAAAAGTCCCTTAAGTGAGTTATATATTTGAGAAAGAAATGCATCAAGATAAGGGTGGCTAATATATATAAATCTCCGAAGAAATAAGTCAAGGTAACAATTCTACACAGTAGAGAATGCATTTGTCCCCTCTTTCCATTCTCATTACCATTACTTAGTTGAGACTGTAATTGTCAATTATCTGGATCTCTCCCTGTAAGTTCTATTCTGCAGCAGAAGATAAGGATGATCAGTCTTCCTAAAGCATTAATGGGGTCACCACCCTGTTTAAAAACCTTCAAACAGGGGTGCCTGGGTGGCTCAGTTGGTTAAGCGACTGCCTTCGGCTCAGGTCATGATCCTGGAGTCCCGGGATCGAGTCCTGCATTGGGCTCCCTGCTCAGCGGGGAGTCTGCTTCTCCCTCTGACCCTCCCCCCTCTCATGTGCTCTCTTTCTCTCATTCTCTCTCTCTCAAATAAATAAATAAAATCTTTAAAAAAAAAAAAAAAACCTTCAAACAGGCTCTAGTATTTCCTTTGACCCCACATCTCCTCCAACTAACCCCCATTTCTCTGCTCCCTTTCACAGTACAGTGCCTCAAAACAGTTGTTTCTACACTGGCTATCTTTATTTCCTTACTTCGCATTCTCTCTTATACCCATTTCATTCTAGCTTCTGCTCCTGAACATTAAAAAAAAAACCTACTTATTTTTTAGGTCACCAGTGATCTCCATGTTGCCAACTTCAATGGTCCATTTTCCTACCTCATCTTGGTCTCAGCAGCATTCCACATGGCCGTCCATTGTCTGTTTGTAGAAACACTATACTAGACTCCTCTTCTGACTTATCTTCCTCTCTCCAACATCTAAATGTTGGTATCTCAAGTCTTGGTTGTAAGAAACAGCTATCTATATTCTTTCCCTATATGATTCCATCTAGTCCTAGCTTGAAATACTACCTAAATACCATTTCCCAAATTCACATCATCAACCAGACCATTTCTGAAATTTAGCTTCATTTATCTAACATTTTATTTGATATTTCCACTTAAATACCTCAAATTCAACATGTCAAAAGCAAAACTTAAAAAAAAAGACACTTGATAATTTTTTAAAAGATTTTATTTATTTGACAGAGAGAGAGAGTACAAGCAGGGGGAGCAGCAAAGAGAGAGGGAGAAGCAGGCTCCCTGCTGAGCAGGGAGACCAACAGAGGGCTCTATTCCAGGACCCCAGGATCATGACCTGAGCCGAAGGAAGATGCTTAACCAAGCCCCACTCTGGGTGTAGAGATTACTTAAAAATAAAATCTTTTAAAAAATAACAAGACAGAGGTTCATAGGGGAAGGGAGGGAAAAATGAAACAAGACAAAACCAGAGAGGGAGACAAACCATAAGAGACTCTTAATCTCAGGAAACAAACTGAGGGTTGCTGGAGTGGAGGGGGGTGGGAGGGATGGGGTGTCTGGGTGATGGACTTTGGGGAGGGACATACGTACTATGGTGAGTGCTGTGAATTGTGTAAGACTGATGAATCACAGACCTGTACCCCTGAAACAAATAATACATTATGTTAATAAAAAAATTAAAAAAAGAAAAAAGAGGGGCGCCTGGGTGGCTCAGTTGGTTAAGCAACTGCCTTCGGCTCAGATCATGATCCTGGAGTCCTGGGATCGAGTCCCGCATCGGACTCCCTGCTCAGCGGGGAGTCTGCTTCTCCCTCTGATCCTCCCCCTCTCATGCTCTCTGTCTCCCATTCTCTCTCTCAGATAAATAAATAAAAAAATCTTTAAAAAAAAAAAAAGAAAAAAGAAATTAAAAATAACTATCCTTAATATGTTAAAAGTGATGTGGCAAAATTGAGAATTTAGAAAAAAGACTAGAAATTGAGCAAGAGACTTGAACAGGTGCTTCACAAGATCTCCACATGGCCAATCAGCATAAGAAAAGGTGCTCTACCTCATTTGTAATTAAGAAAATGTAAATTAAAATGATGAGATACTACTATGTACACTTCCAAATAGGTAAAATTAAAAAACTGACAAAACCAAGTGTTGGCAAAGAATGTGGAGCAATAGGAACTCCCACGCACTGCTTGTGAAAGGGTATTTTGGTGCAACCATTTTAGAGAAGAGCTTAGCATTATCTACTTAGGTGAACATATACATGCCGTGTGATTCAGCAACTTTACCGGTAGGTATATACCAACAGATATGTTTGCATTTGTGTACCAGGAATATTCAGAGCCACATTATTTGCAATATCCCCAATTGAACAGTCTAAATCTCCATTAACAACAGAATGGAAAAATTACAAATGTGTTATCTTTAGATAATAGTGTACTATACCATGATGTATGCTCATAACTACATGGATCAATCTCACATTTACAATGTGGAACAAAAGAATTAGACACAAAAAGAGCACCTATTGTATGGTTCTATTTCCATGAAGTTCAAAAACAGGCAAAAGTAATCTGCTGTTAAAAGTGAAGGTGATGGGGGGCACCTGGGTGATTCAGTCAGTTAAGCATCTGTCTTCAGCATCTGCCTTTGGTCAGGCTCCCAGGGTCCTGGGATCGAGTCCCGCGTCCGGCTCTCTGCTCAGCAGGGACCCTGCTTCTCCCTCTGCCTGCCACTCCCCTTGCTTGTGCATGCTCTCTGTCAAATAAATAAATAAAATATTTTAAAAAAGTGATGGTGATGGTAGCCTTTGGAGAAGGAGGAAGTAGTAATAGGGAGAGGGCAGGGAGGAGCATCTGGGTGCTGGTGAGGTGCTATTTCTTGACCTGTGTGGTACTTATACATTTATAGTGACTTTGTGAAAATACATTGAGCTGTACATTTACTTCCTGTGCACTTTTCTGTATATGTTATACTTTATAATAAAAAATTAAATATCTATACATCATTTTCCATTTCTAACCTACTTTCATTCATTGTTCATTTTGATGCTCTAGAACCTATCTTATTCAGCTCTCACAACTGGCTCATCTCCTCTATGAAGCCTTTCCTAACTCCTCTACATAGAATTGTAGACTCCTTTCTTTGGGTCCTTACTGTAACATAATACTTGTAATAATATATTATTCTTATGTGTTTGCTGTCTCCTATTACAAAGTTGTAAACCCCTTAAGGGCAAAGATTATTCATTTTTTAATGTCCAAACTGAGTGGAACACCTAGTACTATAAGCATTTAATGCATATTTGTTGAAGGGTGCCTGGGTGGCGCAGTTGGTTAAGCACCCGACTCTTGGTTTCAGCTCAGGTCGTGATCTCATGGGTCATGAGATCAAGCCCTGCGTGGGGCTCTGTGCTTAGTGCAGAGTCTACTTGAGTTTCTCTCTCCCTCTCCCTCTGCTCCTCGCCCCACCCCACCCCCTGCGTGTGCGCTCACTCTATCTCTCTCTGAAATAAATAAATAAAAACCTTAAAAAAATACATATTTGTTGGAAGAATGAGTTGTAAATATTATCTTTCCCATTTTACACATATGGAAACCAGTACTCAGAAAGGTGAAGTATCCTGCCCAAGGTTACACACTAGGTTTGCACCCAGATCTATCTTATTCTAAAGCTCGTGCTTTTGTTCTCTGCAGTGGCAGGTTACCTTTGTTAGCTTACTTAATCTTTACTACATCTTCATGACCTCAGTACTAGTACCATCCCCATTTTATAGATGAAGCAGCTGAAGCTCAGAGGGGTGCAATAACCTGTTAAAGATCATACTCCTGAGAAGTAGTCAAGCTGTGATTCAAATTTAGGTGTCCCCAATTTTTAAAGCCCTTGCTCTTAATACTACATCATAATACACTTGTGATGTACCTCATAATACATTTAGAGTATGCGGTATTTCATAATCATTTAGACTGCTTCATGTCAGAGCAGAGTACAAATATAGCATTGCCATTTCAGGGTTTGGTGTCCAGAAAGCTCCTATTCTAATATCATTTTGTCTTTTTTAAGGTGGTATCTTTTCCCAATAACTATACAAATGGAATTTTTTATCTTTGAAACCCCCAGTGTTACAGATGGTGGATAATAGAACTCTGGACCAGATTTGGGTTTGAATTTGGGCTAATTATGTAATCTCCTCTCCAAACTCTATTTCTTCATCTCTAAAATGGGGCTAATAATAGTACTTACCTCATAAGGCTGTTGTATAGATTAGTGCCTGACAATAGAATTATTATTGTATCATTATTATTGATGATGTTGCTTAAGTTCCTATTTTATAAAAAGCAAAAGAGAGGGGCGCCTGGGTGGCTCAGTCAGTTAAGCCGCTGCCTTCGGCCCAGGTCGTGAGTCCAGGGTCCTGGGATCGAGTCCCACATCAGGCTCCCTGCTGAGCGGGGAGCCTGCTTCTCCCTCTCCCTCTACCTGCTGCTCCCCCTGCTTGTACTCTCTCTCTTTAATAAAAATAAAAAATCTAAAAAAAAAAAAAAAGCAAAAGAGAAGCATGAGAGGGGTAAGGCATTTATCTGTTCTAGGTTGTGTTCTCCAACAAGGTTTTACTTGAAGAAAAAGCACATTTGTAGAACATGACTGGATTTTGCTCTAGTTTGTTCTTTTAGGATAAACTGTTGAACACTATTTTCATCATTTCTTCCTACTCAGTAACCAAACAGTTTTTTCTCACTGCTTTTTGGATCATGTACATTCTCATCCCAGCATCTGTGGCTTTGCAGCCTACCCACTATTTTGTATTCCCTCCAAAGCTTCCCATTCCTCCAATGACAGCACTCATTGCTCCCGTACCTGGTCCCTGGGCTATGAGCTGGCTGCTCCCCTCCAGCCATCAGTCAACTCAGGCCACTGATCCTTCTACTCTAGTTTCTTCCTTACTTGGAAAGCTGGTTTCCTTTTTTATCCATGGCCATGTCCTTTAAGACCTGGCCAAAGATTCCCATCTTCCAAGTGTCACACTCATTTATTTAACAAATATGATTTAAGTGGCTACTCACTGGTGACATTGAAATGAAAGAGACAGCCAAGACCTGCTTTCTGTCCTGGAGCTTAAATTCTAGGGGGTGAGTGAGAAAGGGAGGGAATGGGGAGGGAAGGAGGGAGAGAGGGAGAGAAACAGAGGGAGAAAGGAAATAGGATCATTTCAGGTACTCAAAAGCACTACAAAGAAGATAAAATCAGGCAATGTGATGGAGAGTGATCAGTGAAATGGGTCACTTAGGACTGGAGAAGACCGAGGAAGAAAAATTTAAGCTTTGTGTTAAAAGACAAGATTAGGAGGCTGTCATGCATTCCTGGCAAAAGGACACACTAGGGCAAAGAGACAGCACAGCACAGTACTGAACACAAAATAGGTGCTTTGCAGGTTCCCGTTGAACACATAAGGATGGTTGCCCATTACCATTGCTTTTTAAAGTTAAAATGTGATGACTCTTTCTTTAAGCAAAACAGTTCATGGTTTAAAAAAAAATCCTTTCCAGGGGCGCCTGGGTGGCTCAGTCGGTAAAGTGTCTGCCTTCAGCTCAGGTCATGATCCTAGGGTCCTGGGATGGAGCCCCGTGTCAAGCTCCCTGCTTAGCAGGGAGTCTGCTTCTCCCTCTCCCTCTGCCTGCCGCTCTGCCTACTTGTGATTCCTCTCTCTCTCTCTGTCAAATAAATAAATAAAATCTTAAAAAATAAAATAAAATGAAATTACAAAAAAATCCTTTCCATATAAACACATAACTGATCACAATAGATTTAACCTAATACCCACCAAGACAAGAGAAGGGAGAACTGCTAAGGCCCCCAAATAGATCTGGCTGGCCACCAGCCACTTTTGCTAACCAAGCCTTGTGGTTCTGCCAAGGTCCAGCTGGACTCCTGGAGGCATAATTGTATGCACAATGCATTCTACAGGGGTTCCCACTACCTAGGGAAGGCATGCTCTTTAGGCCAGGGGTTTCAGGCTAAACAAGAATGCTACCCAGTGGCACCCAGTGATTCCCTAAGGGGGTTGTTTCCAGGGAGCTACATAGAAAATTAGTCCCGGGGCGCCTGGGTGGCTCAGTCAGTTAAGCGTCTGCCTTCGGCTCAGGTCATGATCCCAGGGTCCTGGGATCGAGCCCCGCGTCGGGCTCCCTGCTCCATTGCAGGGAGCCTGCTTCTCCCTCTCCCCCTGCTTGTGCTCTCTCTCTCTCTCTCTGTCAAATAAATAAAATCTTTAAAAAAAAAAAAAAAAGAAAATTAGTCCCTTTTTTGAGTTAGTTGCCAACGCTATATCAGCAGAACTGCTCCAATTCTCTTTATCTTCTCCCTCTATATCTCCAACTTTCAGTAGCCCCCTCTCCTTTCTACCAGTCTGCTGCAGGGTTGAAATTCAATCATAGTGCCATTCCTGCGTTTAAGATTTATTTCCTAGAATCCCTGTTAAAAAGTATATAGTCCTAGGAAGGGGAATATGCCATCCCATTACTTTCTCTTAATACAGTACTATAACTTGATCAAATTGTGCTAAGATTATACAACCTGGGCATGGGACCAGGCTTCCCAGTAAGCTTTGAAATGCAGAGTCAGAACAACCAGCAACATTTCTGCCACTGCCTAAGCTCTGCCCTTCATGGCTAAGGGGGAAAAGAAGAGTAATAAGTAAAAAAAGAGTGAGATAAGCAACCGTTTTCTTTGGCACTACCACCTTTTTATTCTATAGACTCCTTCATGTTCTCATTACCCTTCCTTCCTTCCCCAAGCAAACGTGCAATTGAGAGTTGTTTAGAAAAAGAAAAAAAAGTCAGATCCCCAGGCTCCTTGCCTGAAGATTATGATCTAGCAGGTCTAGGTGGGAGCTAGGAATGTATATTTTAATGCTCCAAGTGACTCTGATTCTTGTCTTCCTCAGACCACACTGAGAACTCCTGATTTAAGGTCATACAAATAACCGGGGGGCAATTAGGACTGGAATCTGGATAAACCTTCTATAACAAAATACACCAAACTGGGCACTCACTGGTCAGAGCAATGATTTCAACAACTTGGCAACCATTTTGAGAAAGAGCACTGCAAGTCCTGTTACCGCAGGAGACTGGGAGGGGAATCAGACAAAACAGCTGTCACTAGACAATGGCATATGTATAGAAGGGGGAGATGTGGTACGCAGGGATGGTTGTCAGTCTCACAGGGGCTTTTCCTGCCCAGAGATAAAGGAGCATAGGCACCTACCTGAGCAGTGCAGCTACTAAAGTATGTTATAGAGCAGAGAAGACTGGAGAGGTGCTGGGGTCTGAGGGGTGGGGTCATGGAGCTAAAAAGGGCAGGACTAGAGTGTGAACCTATGACCCTCTCATCCCAAAATTCCATGCTTTGAATCTCCCACAGTAAGTCACACCTTTGCTGGAACTGTTGCCTCTTTCTGTCATCTCTGCCTGAGGAAATCCTGCCCACTTCAAATGCAGCCCCCTCTTTGAAGCCTTCCCTGATTTCATGCCCCCTATCTCTAACAGATGTCAGCCCCCCTGTTGCTATGAGATGGGGGAATATGAGAGACCCAGGCCTTGGAGGGGTCAGAGCAGTAAATTTAGAATTTCAACCACACAGCCACCATGTTTGGGAGGAGGGGAGTTGAGTGGGGGTGAGAATACCCCACTGAACAGGAAAGGGGCCTTTTGTGCCTAGAAATCAAGGCCAATAGGCCACTCTCTGAGCATGTGCAGTTGGAAGAGTGTTGTTATGTGCCACAGTAGCTGGAGAGTTGTGTGTCTGGGGACAGGTAGCAAGAATACCAAGAAGGCAAAATCATGTGAGAAACTTGTTGTAAAAGTAGACTGGTGGTTCGTACTCCCAGATATTGTTGATTGATGCTTGCAATAGAGCCTGGGAATATGCATTTTAAAGAAGTGCCTCAGATATTTCTGATGCAAGTGGTCTGTGGAACACTCTGAGAAAAGGGCTCAAAGTAAGGTGATCTGGTTACCTTGGCAGCACATCCCCTGGGAGTTTTAAAACTAACAATGGCCCAGCCCCACCCAAGACCAGTGAAATCAGAATCTCTGAGGAGTGGACCCAGGTAAAAGATTTTAAAACTACTCAGGTGATTCCAATATGCAGCCAAGGTTGATAAGCAGTGATAGGAGTGATAGCAGGTCCTTTCCCCTGGGACCAGGAAGAAGTGTAGAGAATTTGAGGGGTTGAAAATAAATACATTAAAAAGACGAGTATATCTTATTGTGATTTTGTAGTTTAATACACCTCATATATTCAGGCTAATTTTTTTAAGCATTACTTTTTAATCGCTCTTCTATTTGAGGAACTCTGAGCAGAATTCATTCAAGAAATATGTATTAGTTGGCAACCATGGATGCTCTCTGGACCCTGCAGTAACTAGGAAGATGATGATACTAGTAACGACACTTTCTTGTGTGCTAAACTACATGCTGCAAAGCTCTCTAATCACATTTTCTCATTTAATCTTCATTGCAATCCTATGAGGTAGGTAATTTTATTGTTCCCATTTTACAGCTACTCACATCGAGACACAGAGGGGTTAAGCAATTAGCCCAGATCACACAGCTATAAGCTACAGAGCTGGGATTTGAACCCTGGCAACAAGACACCTGAACTTCACTGTTCAATGTAATAGCTACTAGCCATATGGGGCTATCAAGCACTTGAAATGTAGCTAGTCCAAATTGAGAGGTGTTGTAAATTTAAAATACACACCTGATTTCAAGAAGAATATAAAATATCTCAATAATATGTCTATATAGCCACATGTTGAAATGCTAATTTTTATATGAATTAAAATATATGATTATAATTAATTTTACTTGTGCTTTTTATTTTTTAAATATGGCTCCTAGAGAATTAAAAATCACATATGTGGTTCACATATTTTCATTGCACGGATCTGCTCCAGAGGCTGCATGCTAAACCATGACGTTTGCTTGAACGAGAGATTAAGCAGATGTTTCACACTGTCAAGAAGCTTGCAGTTTGAGTAGGAAGGATGTAAGAATCAAATATTTCTTTCTAAAAGCATATTGTAATCAAATGCTATGAAAGAGAATGGAGATTTTCTAGTGTGTTCTGTGTCAGGGGGAACATTTAACCTAGTCCTTAGAAAGATTAATAGTGAAGGTGAGAAAAAGGGAAAACATGGGTACCTTTGGAAAAAGGCTAGTAGGCTAGTTTGGGGAATATGATAACAGCAAGGAGAATAGAAAAGGCTGGATAATTAAGTGAAGACCAATTATAACAGGCCTTGAATGCCGAACCAAGGAGTTGGGACTTTATGTTGTTGGTTCTAGGGAGCCATTGACAGGTTTCAAGGAAAGGAGTCATAAAATGACTTGGTTTTAGGAATGTTAGCCTTCCAGATGTATGGAGTGGAACTGGGGTTGGAGCGGAGATGAGGTCAGAGCCAGAGAAACTGTAATAGGGAAGAGTTAGGAGGCTTGTGACAATAATTCAGGGGAGAGGCAATGAGCACCTGAACTTGATTGTTGGCAGTAGGAATTAGGAAGGCATGGGTTTAATTTGGACAATACTACTGAAGTAGAATTACTAGATTAGGCAGTAGGTTGGTGCAAGTCCTAGAGAATGAGTCAAGTATGATTCAGAAATGCAAAAAAGTGGGGTTCCTCAGTTTTAGGGACTGACAAAGCAGGTCAAATGGGTTGGGGTTCCTGGGTTCTAGACATAATGTGACTTAAATGGCTAACCTTAGAGTCCAGGCTGGTCCAGAGACAAGTGAAGGCCAGTTGGAACGAAGAAGAGAGGAAAGAAGAAAGGCAATGCTTCAATCTTTGGGACCTGGGGGAGCCACTTCCCTTTTTGGCTTTAATTTTCCAATCAAAAAAGGGGAGATTGAACCAGATGATCCTTAAGTGTCCTTCCAAGACCAATATTCATTCTAAGATCTATGCTGATAGTAGAGGATGTCAATAGGGCATAATAAAATTACCTTAGGTACCAGCCCTATTTTGTTCTTGAGATCTGTTTCTGTTAGCTGCATTTCCCCCCTTGAGTTTGTGATCAACTCTCCCCAAAGTTTTCTATCATGACAAATTTATAGATGTTAAATTTGATGAAAGAGAGGGGAAAAAAGGGAGAAACTGTGAAAGATTTAAAGATCATTTAAATATTCAGTTGCCCAAAAAGGTACAATGACTGATACAGAGGGAAAAATATATAACTTAACTGCAAGGAGTTACCGAACCAAAAGTGATTAGCATCAGCTTAAAGCTTTCAGGCCTTTCCTTCTTATTGAATCTAAACAGAATAAATCTGTAAATGATAATAGTGCTCAATTTAAATTACTTCCAGCAAGTGCCACTTTTCAGGGCTTGTCAGACATCATGCTGCTCTTTTAACTGCACTTTGCGTGTACAAAGCAAATTAATGTGGATAGAAACAGTTGTAATTTAGGACAATTTACCAGTGTATCTTTTCACTGCATACAATTGTTTTTGACTTAAAGGGTGTTAATTGCATATATAATGTGGTCTATGGTTTTCTACACAGATAGCCCTACTTCAAAAAAAAAAAAAAAGATGATCCCAACAACGGGTGCCACTCTGTCAGACTCCTTCAGAAGTTGAGGAGAGAAGGTACAGGCCAAGAAGGTGAAGAAGCAGAAGCAAATATGATTTCAGCAGGGAGTGATCCACAAAATGCCTCTTCCTCTGAGAATGTCACAGGTCTCAATAGAGAACCAGTCCTTATCAAAATCATCAAGTGGGCAGCCAGAGCAAAGGGAGGAAGCCTAGGGTAGACTGTTGTCTTGGAGGCAGGGGCAGGGAAAATTTGAAGAAAAGTGTGTCTTTGCGGCCCAGGCTGTTGTAAACAAATGATCCTGAAGCTGAAGCATGAGGAAACTGTGAGCATCGTCACCCAATGCCCTTACAGCAAAATTAGGTTGCCATGCTCAGGATGTCTTATAACCCTTACCGTAGTATTTATCCAATGGAGTCTAGGAACCACCTGTGTCAGGATCAGGGATTGGGGGAAACTTTTTTAAAACATGGAATCTCTGACTCCCAGGTTCCATTCCAGATCTACTGAATTAGAATTTTTGGAGGTGGGGCCTAAGAATATGAACTTTAATAAGCTCCCAGGTGACTTGAATGCATACCAGAGTTTGAGAACTACTGCCTCACTACAGCAGAAATCCTTGAGGTGCATCTCATGTCATGTGTAGTGCTTGGCAGGGATGTTTAGTGAATCACTGCAGAGTAAGCAATGCTATTAAGTGATTGGCCTCTACATTATTTGCCCAAAGCCAAGTTTTCTTTTCCTTCTTTGTTAGTTCTTCAATAACCCTGAACAATATCAGAATGATAGACTGAGAAGACTGGGCATTGGCAGAGAACATTACCTCCTTCACAGAGAAAACTGAGACAATAGGTTCAACTCCCTCAACTTCCTTCTTGCCTTGTTCCCATTCTTTTCTTTTAGATTTAAAAAATTTTATTTTTTAAAAATACTTCATTTATTTATTTGAGAGAGAAAGAGAGAGAGTGAGTGGAGGGAGGGGCAGAGGGAAAGAATCTTTAAGCAGACACCCCACTGAGCATGGAACCTGACATGGGGCTCAATCCCATGACCCATGAGATCATGACCTGAGCTGAAACAGTCAGATGCTCAACTGACTGAACCACCCAGGTGCCCCTAGATTTTATTTTTAAATAATCTCTACATCCAACATAGAGCTCAAACTCACAACCCTGAGATCAAGAGTCACATGCTCTACTGACTGAGCCAGCCAGGTGCCCCACATTGTTCCCATTCTTTTTTTAAAAGATTTTATTTATTTATTTGCGACGGGGGGGGGGGGGGGCACGAGCAGGGGGGGAGGGGCAGAGAGAGAAGCAGACTCCCCGCTGAGCAGGGAGCCAGATGCGGGACTCCATCCCAGGACCCTGGGATCATGACCTGAGCCAAAGGCAGATGCTTAACCCACTGAGCCACCCAGGAAACTCCCTTGTTCCCATTCTTAAGTGGAAGACATTCAGTTTATTACCATTGCAATATTAACTGCAGATTTTTCATAGCTGCCCTTTAACAGATTAAAGAAATTTCTCTCTATTCCTAGATTGCTAACAGTTTTTTTTTTTTTTAATTCAGAAATGGAGGTTGAATTTTGTCAAAGGCTTTTTCTGCATCTATTGAAATGATCAAATGGTTTTTCTTTTTTAGTCTGTTAATATGGTAATTACACTGATTTTTGAATGCTTAAACTTTGTGTTTCAGAAACTCATGAAAGATTCCAAAAGTTGGCATGAAATATTCTCAACCAGAGATAATGGCCTCGCTCTGGACCTAACTTATTTGCTGAGGTCACCTCAAAAGTTAAAGATTTTTTGTTTGTTTTGTTGTTGGTGGTGATTGTTTTTTAAGAGTAACATTCCTTGTAATTTTTAAAGATATATTTATTTATTTATTTGGGGGAGAGAGAGAGAGAGTGCACAAGCAGGAGGAAGGGTAGAGGGAGAGGGACAGAATCCCAAGCAAACTCCCCGCTGAGTGCAGAGCCCTATGTAGGGCTCAATCCCACAACCCCAAGATCAAGACCTCAGCCCAAATCAAGAGTCTAACGTTTAACTAACTGAGCCACCCAGGTGCCCCCCTTATATTAATAGAATGAAAAGCTAACATGATTTGGGGCAGTATAAAAAACATAAATTCTTTTTTTTAAAATAAAACAAATTCTTTGGGAACTGTTTATTATATATCTTGTAATGTGTATCTATTGTATTTCTATTTTGCAATTCTATTTAAAGAGTGATATCATCATGCCCATTTTGTGTTAGGCAGCTTTATTTGTCTGTGCTACAGGAGGCAGGTGATCTTAGGACCAAAAGAAATGATCTCTTAGTAAATTAATCCATTACTAAATTCTAAGTACCATCCCTGTTTACTGAGTATCTAAGGAGATAACATTGCAATTTATTTATTTGCTCTATCCTGTGCTTGTAGATGACATCCAGCTCTTAGCCAAAGAGGTGATGAAGTGATGGACATACCAGATCGGCTGGTCTTAGAAAGTTTACTTTATGTAGTGTCCTGCTGTAGAGTACATTATGTCAGTCTGTCCACTTTGTTTAATGGCTCTTCTCTTTCATGGTTTGTTGGGCCTCAATTTTAGGCTAACAAGTAAAGCTAGCAGTAAAGATAGTTTTAGAGTAGTTCCTCCTACTGAAAAAAGACTCCATTTGTGAACTTATTTTTTATATTAATCTGGCTTGCTTCTCTTATTATTCTCCATCCCTCTCCTCAGCTCTCCTGCTTACTCAATGCACGTGCCAAGGGGAGGATATTTGACAATGACTTGCTACAAATACCCAGAATTACTATGAAAATCATATTCAAATTCTTTAGCTATTTGTATTTTTTTTTGATTGGTGGAAACATTCCAGAACACTTAGTAGTAAGGAGCAAAGGAGGGAAAGTGACATTTTTCTCAGCTGGGATGATTTTTTTGCTTTTTGGTGGGGTAGGAGTGTTAAGTCACAAGGGTGAATGGGTAGAAGGAAGACATAATTAAGCACTAATAGTATTATGAAAAGATAGATTACTACTGTATACTCAGGGGCACCTGGATGGCTCAGTTGGTAGAGCATGTGACTCTTAATCTCAGGGCTGTGAGTTCGAGACCCAGAGGTTGGATGTAGAGATTACTTAAAAAATAAAATCTTTTTTAAAAAAGATTACTACCATATATTCAGATGACTTAAATTTTTCTATTATAGAATTAGTTTTATTCTTCAGGAACTTCTTAAAAGGAAGTACTAGTAATGCAGTAATAAGTGTGGGGTGAGATAATTTGAAAAGTACCTAGAGAACTGTCAGAAAATATGCTAGGGGCACCTGGGTGGCTCAGTCGTTAAGCGTCTACCTTCAGCTCAGGTCATGATCCCAGGGTCCTGGGATCGAGCCCCACATCGGGCTCCCTGCTCAGCGGGAAGCCTGCTTCTCCCTCTCCCTCTCCCCCTGCTTGTGTTCCCTCTCTCGCTGTGTCTCTCTCTGTTGAATAAATAAATAAAAAAAAAAAAAGAAAATATGCTAAGAGTGGAAGGTGTGTACCTGCTTTATTTTTGGAGGCAGAGGGGAGGTAGGAGGCAAAGAAAGATATTGCCATCTGTAATTAGTAATGTCACCTATTTTTTCTTCCCTCCTGTATCAGTCAAGTTTTGCTGAGTAACAATCTCAAAATCTCAGTGGGGCACAATAACAAGTATTTATTTCTTACATATCAGTTAGGGGTTGTCTGATCTAGGCAGCTGGGTTGGGACACTATGCTTCAAGCTATAGGTCTGACTAGGGTTGGCTCATTGCTGCTGGTTGGTCCTTATCTGCTCCAAGTGTGTTCATTCTGGGGGTACTGGCTACCCAGGGCAGGCTGTTCTCCTGGCTGTGGCAGAGGCACAAGAGTTAAGTGGACAAAGGATCTGTACAGATACTTCTCCAAAGATGATATACAAATCATCAATAAGGACACAAAAAGTTGCTCGGCAATAGTCATCAGGGAAATGCAAATCAAAACCACAGTGAGATGCCACCTCACACAAAAAGTTAAAATGGCCAAAATCAAAAAGTTAGATAATAAAAGTGTGGGTGAGGATATGAAACAATGGTGCATTGCTGGTGGGAATGTGAAATGGTGCAGCCACTTGAGAACACAGTTTGGCATTCTATTCCTAGATATATACCCAAGAGACTTGAAAACCTCTGTCCACACAAAATCTTATACACAAATATTCCTAGAAGCATTATTTATTATAGTTGTGGAAATGTGGAAACAACCCAAATGTCTGTCAACTGATGAATGGATAAATAAAATGTGGTATATGCACATAATGAAATATTATTTAGGCATAAATAGGAATGAAGTACTAATTCACATTACAACATGGATGAACATATGCTAAGGCTAAGAAGCCTATCACAAAGAACCACATATTGTATGATTCCATTTATGTGAAATGTCCAGAGTAGGCAAATCGATAGAGGCAGAAAGTAGACTAACAGTGGCCAGGGTCTGGGGAAGGAGGATATGGAGAATGGGGAATGACTATGCTAAAGGATACAGGGTTTCTTTCTGGAGTGTTGAAAATATTCTAAAATTGATTATGGTGATCATTGCACAACTGTGCTTTACCAAACACCATTAAATTAATTGAATTGTACATTATGTGAATTACATCTAAATAAAAAGTACACACATACACACACACACACAGAGAGAGAGAGAGAGAAACATGCATTGCCTTTTAAAGTCTAGGCTCTGAACTGACTCTCTATCACTTCTATCTATATTCCATTGGCCAAAGCAAGTCATATGCCCAAGGTCAAGGGGTATGGAAGTACACTTGGCCTTTACTATGAGGAACTGCAAAATCACATGGCAAAGGACATGGATGCAACGTGGAGTAAAGAATTTGAGTCAATAATTGAATCTACTACACTTCCCTAACCTTTCCTCCTTTTCTTCTTATTCGTATTTATTCATATTCTAGGGCTAATTCAAAGACTAGAACAACTGTCCATTACTGTTACCCTATTGCGATATTCAATACAGATACCTGAAAACAACACCTAGATAACTTTATATATTTTCCCTTTCCTTTTATTTATTTATTTTTATTTTGTTTAAAGATTTTTTATTTATTTATTTGAGAGAGAGAATGAGATAGAGAGAGCATGAGAGGGGGGAGGGTCAGAGGGAGAAGCAGGCTCCCCACTGAGCTAGGAGCCCAATGTGGGACTCAATCCCAGGACCCTGGGATCATGACCTGAGCCAAAGGCAGTCGCTTAACCAACTGAGCCACCCAGGCGCCCTTCCCTTTCCTTTTAAAGACTGCATAAAGATGTATGCTCCTGGGATGCCTGGGTGGCTCAGTTGGTTAAGCATCTGCCTTCGGCTCAGATCATGATCCCAGGGTCCTGGGATTGAGTCCCACATTGGGCTCCTAGCTCAGTGGGGAGCCTGCTTCTCCCTCTGCCTCTGCCCCTCTCCCTGCTTGTGCTCTCTCTCTCTCTCTCTGACAAATAAATAAAATTAAAATCTTTAAAAAAAAGATATATGCTCTTTAAATTTTTTTAGTTAGACATTATTTTCCCACACTTGGATTTTCTCTGCAACATCTGGTTAAAATGGGCTAAGAATCATGTTCTCAAGACATATCCTTCAGTACAATACCAGTTTTCAAGAAATAAAAACAGGTGGAAGCCACCTGCTATACAATACTTAGGACAATTGCCTGCAGTATTTCTCACTGTAATAATTCAACTGAGACTTTCAAATGATACTCCAAATAAAGAATGTAAATGCCCTTGCTCCACAGTAAGAGTGGATTTCAGAGCAACCCAAACTCTTTTGTTGCAGTAAAATTTTGGTGAAAATGGTATTGTTTGGAAATAGGTGTGTATGAGTCTTAAAAGCTTTTCATGAGAGCTTCTTTTTACTTTATAAAACATATACACTTTGTTTTTGTCATAGTAAGGAAATGTTCAAACATTAGATGAATACACCTTACACTAGTTAATCTGTATTTCTCTCAACAATATCACGAAGAGCCTCTTGTGATAACAGAGAAGAGATGTTTCAGAAATAAGAAGTAATAAACGTCAATTCTGAATCTGGTAATATGTGTCAAGCTTTTGAAATGTGCGTATCTTCTGATCCAGTAATTCTATTTCTAGAAATTATTCAACATAATACATACAACACAATGGGTCTATGCCAAACTCTGGGAAACAAACTGAGAGTTACAGAAGGCAGGGGTGTGGGGGGTTGGGGAAGCCGGGTGATGGGTATTAAAGAGGGCATGTGTTGTGATGAGCACTGGATGTTATATGCAACTAATGAATTGTTGAACACTACATCAAAAACTAATGATGTAGGGTGCCTGGGTGGCTCAGTCGTTGAGCATCTGCCTTCTGCTCAGGTCATGGTCCCAGGGTCCTGGGATTGAGCCCCACATCGGGCTCCCTGCTTCGCGGGAAGCCTGCTTCTCCCTCCCCCACTCCCCCTGCTTGTGTTCCCTCTCTCGCTGTGTCTCTCTCTGTCAAATAAATAAATAAAATCTTAAAAAAAAAACTAATGATGTACTATACGTTGGCTAACTGAACATAATAAAAAAATTATAATGATTTAAATGTATTTTTATTGTCACCAAATGATTATGTTCAGGATATATTAAGAAAAAATAATATTACAAAACAGAACTTATAATATGATTTAATTTCATTAAAATTACATATGTCTGTATGTTTATATGTATATTTAGATGAAGTGACTGGAATAATATACACCAAATTGTTCATAGTCATAATCTCTTGGTTGTAGGACTGTATTGTTACTTTAATTTTTATAGTCTACATTTTAGTTATTTTCTAATTATTGATGATAGAGTATAATTTCAAGTTATGTAGACATCAATTCTGTAAGAAAATCATAAGTCATGATCATCTGTGGTAGGAAAAGACACAAATAGTTTTGGAATATTTGGTCGAACCCAGCATTATTTTAAAGCATCATGCACAATAAAAAAAACTTGCATTTAGGAAACCATGTTTCCAGCTTGCAGTATTTAAAACAAGTTGAAGGTGCACATATAGATTTTATGAGGTATCTCTGAGCTAATTTCCTTGATCTGGTGAAAATATATTTGCCATTATTTTTACAACTGTTGCATTATAGCATAAAGATTAGAGAGCAATTCATTCACGGTGCATTCCATTTGGGGGGAAATATAGCATATAGGTAATTGATCAAATAAATAACCTAAAACCTTCTGAATACAGCCCTTCCATTTACTACCCATATGCACACTCACAGCCCCCCCCCCATATTTAAAGAGAGCAAGGGGCACCTAGGTGGCTCAGTTGGTTGGGTGTCCAACTCTTGATTTGGCATGGGTTGTGATCTTGGGGTCCTGGGATTGAGCCAGGTGTCAGGCTCTGTGCTCAGCGGGGAGTCTGCTGGAAGATTCTCTCCCTCTCCCTCCGCCCCTCCCCCTGCTCACTCTCTCTTTCTCTCTCTCTCTCAAATAAATAAATAAGTCTTTAAAAAAATAAAGAGAGCAGATAACTTTCTTATCAGGAACTATTATATTTTTATATTTAAATCAGTCCATACAATTGGGACTAAAAGGGGAAGGCTTTTCTTTTTCAATGGAATATAATATTATGTTGGATAATGTCACAATAGAGAACATATTTTAAAACATATTAATTAGCTTTTGACTTCTTCAATTTCAAAAGAAAAATATTTATTATTTCAATATTGATCTTAATACATTTTGGAAGGCAGCTATGCTCACCACTATACCACCAATGCCCGCTTTAATACATTTTGACATGAATTAGACTTGTGAAATTCAAGACCTGAAAAATCCAAAATGGACTCATTATTATCACTAATGACACGTAACAAATTTTTGAGCATAGTGAAAACGTTTGTCAATGTAAACAAGAAAATAAATACATTTGCTAATTCTTCCTATACAATCAGCATTCGTCATAGTACTGGTTTTAGGTGTATAAGTCTGTGGGTGTATGTGTGTATATAAATCTGTAGGTTTATATGTGTGTAAATAGCCACATTTAGATCTATCTGCCTATATGTTTGTGTAGATTGTGTGTGCATGCATACATATGTGTATGATTGCATGTGGGTGTGTTCATGCATGTGTGTATATATACATATATATGTATATCATGTTTATGTGTATATGTTGTGTACATATGCGTATCAGTCCAAGGTGGAAAATACTTTAGGACCATTCAAAACCAACTTAAACGTCAATATACTCTGAAAGAATCCTATTAGTAATGGAAACATAAAGTTACTTCTGATTTTTGACAAGCAGGATAAATAAAATAATGAGTCCATTATAGTTATAGTATACTTGTGAGGCACTGAAGCTTTATAAACTTGCTTTGATCACCTTGCTAGACAGAGGAAAGTAGAATTAGTTCCTGTTTAAGCTGAAGTGTACTTATTCTTCATATCTCACATTAGAACTACTAGCTCTAATAGATTTGGGGGCCTTAAGTGTTTTTCTGTCTTCCTTTGGGCAGAACCAAGTCAGCCATTTGCAGATGGACTTGTCCTTTACAAATCAACAGGCGGATTTCATGTGTTACGGCTGCAACATAAACATGAATGATAATAATAATCTGACACCTAAATAGGTACATGTTGGCTGGGTATCTTCCAGTACCAACAAGAAATTCCAAAAAGGAAAGCCATAAGTGACCTTTCAGAAGCCTAGGGCTAACAGGAATCTGGGGATATTGTACTGAATGTTAATGGAGTTCCAGGTGAGACTATACTACCCTCCAGGTTAATTTCCTCTGCCAGCTTCTTACATTGAAGGTGGTTGGGCAGGGCCCTGGAGGAATGATCAACGTTTTATCCCAGCCATTGACTTATTACAGGAGTCAACAACTGCTCCATTGTAGGAGCCATTATTGCCTCTCAAGAAACTAGCAAATTGCAGGAGGTTTTCAAACCTAGACCCCCAACCCTTAGGTGAGCTTGACAGGCTTAGGCTAAAACTTGAAAACAGTCAAGTTCTGTGCTACAAGATGCCATCTTTGCAGTCAGATGCTCTACCACTGAGCTATACCCCCAAGATGCCATCTTTGAAAGGAAAGCGAGCCAGTGGTTCTCTTGTGCTTGACTGGTCTGGAGAGATGGGAGAACACAGAGTCATGTCTCTGGTGGGAGGAGCCCTCCAGGCCTTCTGCTGACCACATGCGAGCTTGTGGGTTCCTCTCAGGTGTGTTGGGTAGGATGCCCCTATCTTTGGTTCCTTTGGGAGCTGGTTTCCTCACTATCAACTCCCTTTCCTCCTCCAGAAGGACTGTGTTGGCTCAGCTCAGTTATTGGAAGAGCCTGGCTTCAGTTTCCCATTTTTTTTTTTTTCAGCATTTGCTATACTCTGATATCACTGGACTCATTGCCCACTTCACATTCCAAGAATCCTAGAGTTGGGAAAGGCCCCTTTGAGATCATCTAACCCCATCTCCCAGCCAGGGCAGATGTCTTTGTGAGAGTCAGGCAGATTATTCTTTTTTTGTGACACAGGGTAAAATAAGACTCTCATTCTGTCTCCAGTCTCTCTGTTCCCCTCTGCCCCCCAAATTACTGTCACTTGTACTGAACAGACTGTGTTCTCTCATTATATTTCATTATTTGGGAACCACCCCCCCCCTCCACTTCCCTAAACTGGACCATTGCAAACAGTCATAAAAAGTATCCTTTTCCCCCAAGGCGTCATTAGATCTAGACCTCTTCTGGGTAATTTCTATTCCCTATTGCTAGCCATGTCTAGGCATTGTTACATTGCTAAGAAAGCCCTGAGGCTGTGGTTTCCCTCCCTGACCACACTGCTGCCAGAGTTTCCTAAAGCATAGGCCTCCTCTACTCAAAAGCTTTCAGGGGCGCCTGGGTGGTTCAGTCGTTAAGTGTCTGCCTTCGGCTCAGGTCATGATCCCAGAGTCCTGGAATCGAGCCCTGCACCGAGCCCTGCATCGAGCCCCGCATCGGGCTCCCTCTCCCACTCCCCCTGCTTGTGTTCCCTCTCTCGCTGTGTCTCTCTCTGTCAAATAAATAAATAAAATCTTAAAAAAAAAAAAAAAGAAAAAGCTTTCAGTCGCTCTCCATTACCAAGAGAACGAAGACAAAATGTCTTAGCTAGGCATTCAAGGCCTCCTCAAAGTTGTGTTGTATGATAGTGTTATTTCTCAAATATTGCTCCCACCCCCAACTTTGCTCTCTTTTCTTCCCAAACATGCTCTGAACTGCTTTGCCTCTGTTCCTTTGTGCAGGCTGCTCCCACTGCCAGAAATTCTCAACCCACCGTCTTTGTCAGTTGAAATCCTATTTATCCCTCAAGGTGCACGTAACTGTCTCCTCTACTCTGAAGCCTCCCCAAATCCCTCCATTCAAAGTAATCACTTCCTCCTCCCTACCTTCCAGTAACATTTTTTGGCAACCCTGGTAGCACTTGCCCAACATCTTGCTGGTTACTGTCTGCTACTGGAGGGCAGGGACTAAGTCTGAATTGTGTCTGTAGCCTCCATAGTGTCCAGCATGGTGTCATGGGACACTGGGCTCTCCATTTCAGGCCTGACAAGGCTCTGCATGATCTGGCTTTTGCCTGATACCTTAGCCATATCTCCAGCCACTTTCCTCCTTTCTGCAGGTGTACTGGCTTTCTGTTGATTCTTCAACAGCGCCAAGTGCTTTTCTACCTTAGGGCTTTTGCCCATGCTGTCCTCTGTGCCTGAAATGCTTTTCCATCCACTCTTCCTCTGGTTAACTCCTACTCATCCTTCTCTCTTCAGCTTAAAACATCACTTCTCAAGGAAGCCTGCCCTGACCTCTCAGAGAAAAAAACTGTACATTTATCACCCTCTCAGACATCCCATAAGCATGTAGTCATAGAGGGACATCTGGGTGGCTCAGTCGGTTAAGCGTCTGCCTTCAGCTCAGGTCATGATCCCGGGGTCCTGGGATTGAGTGCCACATCGGGCTCCGTGCTCAGTGGGGAGCTGCTTTTCCCTCTGCCTGCCACTCCCCCTGCTTGTGCTCACTGTCTCTCTCTCTGACAAATAAATAAATAAAATCTTAAAAAAAATCTTGTAGTCATAGAAAAAGAATTGAATGATGGAGAGTGGAGGTCTCAGAACAGACCCACCCTTTCCCTCCACCCCATGACCAGAAAATGCACAGTAAATGCCTGCCCTGTGGGCTGTCAGTCGGGAGTGACTACTTTGGGTTTAAAGGATAACACAAGACCTGCTCCTTCACTAGGGTGCCCTGCCCTTCCCAGCCTATTTCCTTGTCCCTTTGGGCATAATGTTTCTTAAGACTCTCCCAAGTTACCTGCTTATCATTGAGAAGAGCAGCAAAATGTGTCAGAAAGAAGGGTCAGGTCAGGTGGAATCTAAAGCTTCGTTTGTTATCATGAGGCCTCTTGTCTTGGGACCTCATGATATCTTGGTCCTCAGTGGTCACGGATTTGAGATCAGACCTATGTAATAAGAGTAAAGGATAAAGTTAGAGAACCTCAGGTAGGGATGGAAGGTGGAGAACAGAGCATATATGGAAGCAGGACTTATAATGAGGCAGATCAGGGCAGAATGATGGCATTCTAATTTTGTTGATTTTGGAAGGGCTTTCCATCTCTTTCTAGTGCTTCTGAGTTGTGAAAATTGCCTAAAATTAGCCTTTTAGGCAGAGGTTACAAATTGGCAGTTGCAGGCTGAATCTGGTCCTCAGACTTGTTTTAGTTGGCCACTGCAGTGTTGATAAAACATATTTGAATTAGTTGCCAACTTTTAAGGATTGGAAGATTTCATATAAAATTTTTTATTTTTGGCTTCTCTTGAAAAACTGGAAAATCTGGCAGCCCAGCCCCATATTTCCATCCAGCAACAGTCAGCTGGAGCTGAGTATGGCCATCCCCTATGGACGAGACATATTCTTTCTTGGTTCTTCATGGTCCCCATCTGGTGCTTCCCTCATTTATGTTACCTGCCTGGCTCTGTAGGCATTTGAGTTTGCAACCCTTGATATTTTTTTTAAAGTCTTATTATGGAAAATATCAAACACATACAAAAGTAGAATCATAAGAAGAACCCCATTCACCCATCACCCAGTTTCAACAACTGTCATTCATAGCCAATCTTATTACATCAATGCCCTCACCCGTTATCCAACACTCCTACCTACCCCCACCCCTGGGTTATTCTGAAGCAAATCCAGACATATCATTTTATCACTAAATATTTCAATATGTATCTCTAAAAGACAGTCTCTTTTTATAAACATAACCATAGTATCATTATCACAGCCAAAATATTACCAATTCTTTATTATCATCAAATATCCACCCTGCTAACTTTTTAATTCTTCTCCACGCCATTCACCTCATCTGATTTCCTCTCTCTTTCTTTGGGGGAGGAATAAGAATGGGGAGGGTTGGTCTGGGGAAGGGGGATGGGAGTAGAAATATGAATATGATATTCTGATCTCTAAAAAGTAATAGATGGAATGATTCCTTATGTCTGCATAACACATTTATCTCTTTATAGAGGGTTTTGCTGCCATAATTTTATATGAAACAACGTAGATACAGAAGGTTAAGTGGCTTGATCAATTACAGAGATAGTCAAAGAGCTGTGACAAGAACTCAGACCACCTGACTCCTAGTCCTTTCTGTTGTGCTACATAAGAAAGGTGACTGGACAGATTATAATGTGATGATAGGAGACAGTATGGAGTAACAGCAGTGAACATTTTCTGAGTGCTTACTCTGAAGCTAGGGGTTGTACTAGGTACATAAGTTATATTATTATTATTTACTCCTCTCATCACTTCTCTATTCTTTCAGTCTTACAGAGAAAGATGCTAAAGAAATAGACATTAGGTAATTTCCCAGGAACAAACACTTGGAACAAACAATCGGCAGAGCTAGAATTGGAAGCCAGAACACTAGCATCCCAGTGCTTTACCACTGTATTCAAACTTGACAGAGCAAGGGCTTTGGAGTTGGACAAACCTGACTTTGAATGCTAGCTTTTATTCACTTTGTGACTGTGGGCAACAACTTCCTCATCTTTAAGTAAGGGTATCATTACCTAACTCTTAGGGTTAATGTGATGGCCAAATAAGATCATCCATTTAAATTATTTAGCACATCACTTGGCACAGAGTAAAGGCACAATAAATGAAAGCTACCAAGAGGGGGTGGTTTATAATAGTACTATCTCCACCAATGTGCCCCAGCAAAAGGAAATTTTATTTCCTCTCTGACCAGCCCCTTAGACTAGTTCCATTTTATGTAATCCCAGCCATATGTGGTTCATACATTGTGTTTTTGTACATTTTTATACATGAAATAGAATGAAAATTTACTTTATACTTTGAAATGAAAGAGCATTCTAATATTAGAGATTTTAGGGGCGGGCGCCTGGGTGGCTCAGTCGGTGAAGCTTTTGCCTTCAGCTCAGGTCATGATCCCGGGGTCCTGGGATTGAGCCCTGCATCGAGCTCCTTGCTCAGCAGGGAGCCTGCCTCTCCCTCTCCCTCTGCCTGCCACTCCCCCTGCTTGTGCTCTCTGTCTCTGACCAATAAATAAAATCTTTTTTTAAAAAAGATTTTAATTGTCAGAGGCACAATAGGTTTGATGTGGAAATTCCAAATTCAGTCTGCCATGAGCTGGATGGACTCTGGGCTTTTCATCCTAAGAGCTCACTTATTACATACTTCAAAACAAGTGCCTAGTGATGCCAGAAAATCTTTTCTGGACTTTAAGGGAAGAATGTATGTTTGAGAAAGTCTTTGGATGGTGTGAAAATTTTACCAGTCTGATCGACCTGAGGTGAGGCTATAATGGGAGTGTGATTTCAAGCTCCCCTGTCCCCTTTCCCCCACTTCTGAGTACCTACAGGTTCCCAAGTGTTTCAGGCGTGAAGACAGAAGTGCAAAAGTGGGCAGACAGGACTAAACAAAGTGGTCCAGAATGTACCAGGCAGAAGCAACTGATTTCTGGAAAGATGTCTCCTATGTTCTGGGAGCCAGAAAAGGCAGGGGCCAGGGCCAGGCCTGCTAACTTTTACTGACCTCAAGGAAAGAAGGTTAAGGGCGGAGAGCACCAGGGTCAGTGTAAGGAGACTCACTCACAGAGCTTTCACTTCAATAATGTTTTAGATTCCTATGGCTGTTATATAAAGCCACAAACCGTGGCTTAGAACACATATTTATTATTTTACAGCTCTGTAGGTTAGAAGTCCAGTATGAGTCTCACTAGGCTAAAATCAAGGTATCAGCAGGGCTGTGTTCCCCTGTGGAGGCTCTGGGGACTAGTGTGTTTCCTTTTGTTTCCAGCCTACATTCTTTGACTCATGACTCCTTTCCTGCATCTTCAAAGCCAGCAATGGCCATTTGAGTCCTTTTCGCATCTCATCACTCTGATCTTCTCTTCTGCCTTCTTCTTTTACTTTTAAGGACCCTTGTGCTTACATTGGGCCCACCTGGATAAACCAGATCATCTCCCTATTTTAAAGTCAGCTGATTAACAACCTTAATCCTATCTTCTACCATAATTCTCCTTTGCCATGTAACATAGCATATTCACAAATTCTGGGAAATAAGACATGGGCATCCTTGGGTATGTATTACTCTGCTTACCACAGCTACTGAATGTTATAGAGAGAATTGACCCCCGTTATTAGAGACAAAATAGATTAGGGGGCAGTTGTGAGTTTTTGGCAATACTGACAGAATATTTAAGATTCGGGTGTTATTTGTAAAATGGCCCACTATGGATCTGTTCTTGAACGGGAAGACAACCTATTTGTAAATATGACAATTTGCTTCCAATGATTTTCAAAATTTAACACAATTTCAGTTAAAAAGGAAAAATATGCAAGAAAAAAAAGGATAGTCTGAAGACTAATAAGTAAAGATTTGTCTCATCACACATTAGAACAAGCTACAAAGCAGTAATCTTTAAGACTGTGATGCTGGGGGCGCCTGGGTGGCTCAGTCGGTTACATGTCTGCCTTCAGCTCACGTTATGATCTCAGAGTCCTGGGGATTGAGCCCCGCATCAGGCTGTTTGCTCAGCGGTGAGTCTGCTTCTCCTTCTGCCTCTGTGATCTCTCTCTCTCTCAAATAAATAAGATCTTTCAAAAAAAAGCTTTATTTAAAAAAAAAAGACTGTGATGCTGGCTCAAAAGTGAAATATTTATCAATGGAACAGAGGAGAGAGGTTGGAAGTAGCTTTTAGCATACATAACATAAATAGATGTCAAATATTCACCATAAAACAATGGGCAAAATATTTTATATTTGGTAAGCACTTTGAAACAACTAGATAGTGAAGGGAAAAATTAGCTTAGGATTGTGCATCTCCTACTATGGGGCACAATTGATCTTAGCTGGAATTTTAACTGAGTTAAAATCAGGTAAAATCAAATCTAAAAACTAGAATAGACTATTCTTCCTGAGCACAATTATTTGATAAAATATAATCCCAACTGTGGGGAAGAGGACAGTTTGCAGAACAAGAAGCACATGGAATAAGTCAATACCTGTACAACATATAAACCTCATTATGTGCCAAGAAAATATGCATACAACAAAGTACCATTTTATACCCATTTAATCAACCAAAGATTGCTTTGAAAGATAAAACCCAAATATTCATGAGGCTGTGGGGAAATACATGTGTTGGCAGTGGTGATCATAATAATAAGAGTAGCCAACATTTATTATGCCCACCTTCCCCATAACATTTCTGTGCAGAAAGAAATCTCCCATTTCAAAATTGAGGCAACTGTGATTCAGGAAGGTGGAGTAACTAGTCTATCCCCACATAGCTAGTATAGGCAGAACCAGCCTAACAATGTTTTGTTGAAGTCCAAACCCTGCGTTCTTTAAAAAAAAAAAAAAAAAAAAGATTTTATTTATTTATTTGGCAGAGAGAGAGAGAGAAGCAGGCTCTCAGCTTAGCAGGGAGCCTGATGCGGGTCTTGATCCCAGGATCTGGGATCATGACCTGAGCCAAAGGCGGACAGTTAACTGACTGAGCCACCCAGGCACCCCTAAGCACTGTGTTCTTAACCAAAACTCTGTGTACACTGCCTTCCATGCCAATATGTAGCCAGAGCAATGAAAAAATTCTTACCCTCTGACTATTGTATTCCAGGCCCAGAAATTTAGCTCGAGAAAAAAGTTTCAAAGAAAAAAGCTGTATCTCTATCTCTGCACGCAAAGATGCTTAGTTATTCAACAAATAGCTATTGATTGCTCATTATGTATTAGAAAAAAACTATAAACAAGTTACAAAATATGAACACAAACATTAAAACGATCAATGTGAAGAATATGATAAAATGTGGAAAAATACTTATGAAATATTGTTAAACCAAAAACAAAGCACACTATTAGCTATCCTCTATGTAGAAACAATTGGTTATAGGATGAGATTAAGAGGTAAATCAGGAGATTATGAGATTTGGGATGGGAACTGGGGAAAATTTAGAGTAGGAACGTTTTCAGCTGGGAACCCCTACCACTCGACTTTTGTGAAACCAGGCTGGAAATTTTTGTATTGATTGCCTATTAACAGCCTACTTTGCAAAAGTGGTTGGTCTACGCGCCCCAAGGTTGGTGGGTAAACGCTTTAATCTCTGAGAGAACACCCCCTTTCCCCGCCCTCCGAGTGGCCTGATGCTACTCTTACCTGGTTTCCTGGGAGCCGCCCGTGCTGTTCAAATGGGAAGTTAGGGGAGGCCAGGGCTCACAGGCAGGCAGGTGCAAGCGGTCAGGGGCGTCGCGCTTGCGGAGGGCGGTTCCTGTGAAAGCTCAGCTCAGCCCAACCTGGAGGAAGGCATCATTTTCGTTTACAAGTCACTACACTGATTGATCCCTTTTATGCCGGCGTTAAAATCGTAGGTCATGGACTACTGGGGCATTTACCTTCCATTCACTACCCCTCTTCGCAAGCATTGACCCTCTAGTGGCCGCCGCCGGTACTGAGAGCTGAGCCGGAGCTGGGTTCTAGGGAGATGAGGGTGGGACTGGGGGAGGAGGGGTTGGAGTGGCGGCGGTGGGGACATTTTTATAGTCTGTGTCCATTTGAATTTGTGGGCCCTTTCCAATTATGGCACTAATTGTTTAAGAGATTCAAGACTAAAAAAGGTTTTAATCACTAATTTGTTTTTTTTTTTTTTTTTTTTTTTTTAGATATGTATTTATTTATTTGACAGAGAGAGGGAGAGAGCGCCCGCGCGGGAGCAGGAGCTGGGGGAGAGGCAGGAGGAGAGAAGCAGACTCTCCGCTGAGCCGGGAGCCCAATGCGGGCTCCATCCGAGAACCCTGGGATCCTGATCTGAGCCAAAGGCAGACGCTTAACCGACTGAGCCACCCAGGTGCCCGTCACTAATTTGTTTTTGAAAGGATTTATTTCTTTTTATGTATTTATTTTATTATGTTATGTTAGTCACCATACAGTACATCATTAGTTTTTGATGTAGGATTTAAAAAAATTATTTTCTTCCTGAATACTTCTTAGTGCAGACTTGAGTCCTGAAACCTTCCTGGGGCACTGGCTTTGTCCATCTAACACCGGGATCACCAGGCTTTCTTCTCTGATGATGAATTGTTCTTGCTTTTTATGGGGAGGAGTTTCGTCAAATTATTAGGCCACTAGATTTACCAAATATTTCCGGAACTCCTGGGCTAACCAATTAGAATTCCACACTGGAAAAATTCTACCATAAGTGGACAACTGTTTCTTATTTGACCTCACTGGGAGCAACTTGACAGCTAGTGGGACAGTCTAATGTCCAAAAGAAGCACTGAATGAAATGGATTGATGTGACCACTCCAGGATATTTTCAATCTAAAGATCTCATGTGCAAGTGCTTGCAAAAGAGAGAGAGAGAAGAGCCAATAATGCAGAGCCCAGTGCATGATTTGGATAAAGCTGTACACTGGGCCCCTAGGGGAAGAGGTTACTTAGGTTTCTGATCCATTCTGAGGTAATTTTTGCATCTTGTGTAAGGTAAAGATCCACTTTCGTTCTTTTGCATGTAGATATACAGTTTTCCCAGCACCATTTGTTGAGGAGACTGCCCTTTCTGTATTGACTGGTCTTGGCACCCCTGTTGAAAACAATTTGACTATCCAATATATGTGATGCATGAACTACTTTTATAACTATTGTCAGATAAACTACACTAATAAACAAAAAACCCCCCACTAAAATAGGAACAATTTGAAAACATCAGATTCAAAGGAGGAGTTGGCCACATTCATGCTCTGACCTTGCCTTGCTTTTTAAAGTATACTTCCAGATTCCAATGATATCCTGTGTTCACAGACAGTTTATCATTCACCCAAAGAAAAGAAAAGCTTAAAACAGGAAAAAAAGGGAACCCATTTGAATGGTGCAAGTAGAAGAACAAATTTAAAAAAACAGGTCAATACCTAATAAATTTGTCTGATTAATTTTTATGCAGAAATATTGCATGATGATACATTAAAGTAAATCCTTAAAGCATCAGAATGCCCAAGAAATGGGGTTCTTCTTCTTTTTTTAAGATTTTATTTATTTATTTGAAAGAGAGAGAGAAAGCAGGAGATGGGAGGGTCAGAGGGAGAAGCAGACTCCCCGCTGAGCAGGGAGTCCAACGCGGGGCTCCATCCCAGGACCCTGGGATCACGACCTGAGCCGAAGGCAGTTGCTTAACCAACTGAGCCACCCAGGCACCCGGGGGTTATTCTTCTTAATGAAACTGGCTGATGAGTTGAAATTTAACAAGAAACCCTTGTTTTTGTGTATTTCTGTTGAACAAAGTGTGAAAACATTCATTAGTCCATTTTATTCTCAAATTTAAAGGGGAATTCAATGAATTCAATATTCAATTCAATGATTATGTATACATCAAAGTGACAAAGACTTTTTGGTTTGAAGTCTATCATAGTCACTTTTCAGCTGTGTCATTTTGGGCAGGTTTTTTAATTACTTTTTAAATTTTTAATAAGTTTTTTTAATTTGAATTCCAGTTAGTTAACATATGGCATAATAATAGTTTCATTTGTACAATATAGTGATTCAAGGGGACCCCTAGCTGGCTCATTCGGATGAACATGCAACTCTTGATCTCAGGATTGTGATTTCGAGCCTATGAGCCTATCGGGTATAGAGATTACTTAAATAAAAACACAACAACAATATAGTGATTCAGCAAGTGCTCATCACAACAAGTGTCCTCCTTAATCCCCATCATGTATTTCACCTATCCCCACCACCACCTCCCCTCTGGTAACCAGCAGTTTGTTCTCTGTAGTTCAGAGTCTGTTTCTTGGTTTTAGGCAGGTTGTTTAACCTCTTTGTGTCTTAGTTTCCTCATCTGTAGAATAGCAATAATTGCAATCCATGTATATTGCTCAGCACAGTATTTGGCACATTGTAAACCCTCAGAAAATTTTAGCTGTTACCATTATCACCATTTATTATTGTTGAATGTAAAGCACTAGCCTGCGTGCAATGGGGGATCAAGAAAATAAAGGAGACCCAGTGGGAAACTTCGGGTACTACTGTGCAGGTAAAGGCATCAAGAATTGCATCTACAAATGGTTAAGTTTCAGTAGGATGCCATAAGTTATGAAGGTTCTTGTCAAATGAGTGATCCATAACTCAGGCCCATAGAGATTTCGGGAGGGGAGGTGACAGCTGGGTAGGCAGGACTGAGAAAGGGAGGAACAATGAAAGAAGGAGGAAAAGGCAAGAGAGAAGTGGTCAAGCACTAAATGACTCAGCTAGAAGAGGAAGAGGCGTGGGGCGCCTGGGTGGCTCAGTTGGTTAAGCGTCTGCCTTCAGCTCAGGTCATGATCTCAGGGTCCTGGGATCGAGCCCCTCCCCCTCCCAAATTGGGCTTCCTGCTCAGGAGGGAGCTTTCTGCTTCTCCCTCTCCCTCTACCTCCTCCCCCCCTGCTCATGCTCTGTCTCTCTTTCAAATAAATAAAATCTTAAAAAAAAATAGACGAAGAAGGGGTGCAAGAGCATGGCACAAGCAAAGGTGTAGGGTCAGAAGTGAGCACGACAGGTTCTGGGTTTCTGCTGTGAGGTTGTAGTGCCTCAGAGTCATCATTCTGGAGATCAAAATTCCTTGCTAGGATGTTCAGCCATTACACTGAATGTGTGCGGATCCCTGGGACTTTCTCTAAATGGTTATACAAAGCACGACACAATGAAAACAACAGGAAAAAAAAAAAAAAACCCTGAAATTCAAAAAAAGACTTTAAAAAGGAAAAAGAGAGGAAAAAAAAGACTTTCTTGGCAGTTGGCTTTCTTCCTGCAATAAATATACAATCCCGATAAACTGAAGCTCCCTACTGATGTGATTTTATTTAATTGAGGTATTGGTGTATAATATTATAAAACTTATCAGTTATGTGGGAGGATAAGCTATACTTGTGCAGAGGTCCCTGAAATGTGGGGAAGCTATTAATAGAGTTATTAAAAATACCATTTGAATTTTGCCTTCGGATTGGAGCTTTCTCAGGGTTCGCAAGGGGAAGAGATGATAAGGAGGAGTAGGGTGATTGATTTCTGGCCTTGGCTTTGCTTGTTACTCTTTGACAGTGACCTCATGACTTGTAAAGATGACTTCCTCATCTTTTCATCCCATGTATTTACTAGAGTCACAGCTTGTAACCAGCCTCCTTACTTTCCGTTTGGAATGAATGGATTGACTACTCTCTAGAAGAGTGTTAAGCAGAGTTATGAAGCTATAGGATATGTTCACCGAGGGAAGACCAGACTTGGCCATGGGATGCCTGAAGTCTAAGCCTCTGTGTTAAATAAACAGAAGAACCAGTTTAGCACCCTGCAATATCTTTCTGACTCCCTGTTGGAGTTGAGGTTTCGAAATGGTAGGTGGGCCCATGGAATTCACGGGACATCTTTGGAAGTTCCCTCCGGTTAACATGAAGAAATAGAATCCTGGGTGTTTTTTGAGGTGCTGGGGCTGGGGACCTGGGTCGGGGCAGTAACATAGTAGGACCCCTTCTCTGTCCTGCCTTTCCCTCTTTCCTCTTGAATATTTCAATCCTGGTGAGACCACTTAAGGTGATCAGTTGAGTTAAAGGAAAGTACAGAGGAGAGGAAAAGACAGCAGCCCCATTGCTTTACCTTCTGATGGGGACTATGGAAGGAGATGTTAGGGACTGATTTGCATATTAACCCGAGTTCGGTTTTTCCTTTCTTCTTTTTTTGTAAAGCCCAGCTGGCCAGGGCCACCACCTTGGGCCCCACTGGCTACCTCCCAGAGACTCTACCCAGTTGCCAGTGTCCACTCACTACCCAGCTTCCTACCCTGCAGTGACATCTTGGGGGCCCAGCCATGGACACGGGTTTCTTTCTCCCCCCGGGTCCCCATGGCCTCCTTTTCCACTCCTGACTTTAAAACTTTTTTTGCCTCATCTTTTTGTTTCTCCCTTGTTCAAGGGGAACTGGTCAGAGACTATTCCTTGGCCCCTACCCTGCCTCTTGTTTTTTTTCCCCAAACCAAGATTCTTGGGCCAAGAACAGAGGAATCGTGTTCCAAGTCTGTAGTTCTCAGAGGCCCTAGTTTCGTCTGGGTGCTGCACGTCAGAAGGATCCAGGTGTATCAATTATTCTGCCCATGCCTGTATGCTGCCTCTTCAATCACTTATGTCCCCTTGTTTGTGAAGCACAACAGAGTGTGCTTTCAGAAGGAGCCTTTTGTCTTCCTAGAGTCTAAAAATATTTGCATGTAAATGTTGGGAATCCAGACAGTCTCCTTAAGATCTAACACTTTGCATGGGGAGGCATACAGACCACTGGGCGCATTTGCAAACTGAATTTACACCCATTGCACCTTGTGTCCCTGCCTCATAGCATTTCGGTGGCATCTGAGAAAGAGTGTGACATTGATCCAGGCAAAGCATAAATAACCACATTTCAAAATGAATACTAATTGCATAATGACAGTTTCCAAACGATTAGCCTACTTTACAAAAAAAGTTAATTCAACACAAGCCCAGGGCTGGCTGTTTCTTATGTGTTGTGCTGCCAGTTGGCAGGCACCGCTTTGCAAGGGGATTGGGGGAAATGAGGGTTATTGTCGTGGAAGCACACTCGGCCTTTTGTGAGGAGGGTACAAACTGCATCACTCTCTCAAGTCCCTGCTGTTCAGCGTTCAGGAGTGGACACCATGATCCTGCATGCCTTCAGGGGGAGTTGCTTACTTTTCCTAGAGGTAAAATGGCTCGGTGCCGAGACGTGAGGAGGAGCCTTGAGTTTGTAGCCCCTTGAAGGAAAGAGTTCTGGGAAGATGGAGGTGAACAGCACTGAGGAGCGGAACCTGGGCTGGTGTGTGCCCCCGCCCCGCCCCGCCAAGCTGGGAAATCCTGGGCCCCGGGGAGAGGGCATGGCCACACAGAGCCTGGCCTTCTCTGGGATGAACTGGGCATGCTACCTCAGGCGGGCCATTCCACCGCTCCTGAAGGCCTGTGTTCCCCTCATTTGTAAAATAAGGGAGTGGGCTGGATCATCGTGAAAGTCCCCTCCAGTGCAGGGAGAATACCAGCGTGTGTCTCTTCCTTTAAGCTGAGTGTCCCCCAGAAGAAAGGCCCTTTGCTTGGAAAAGTAGCATGACATGATGGGACTGGTTCCGCTGTCACTGCTGTCTTTTTACTGCAGGAATTACAAAGGAGTGTGTCTCCCTTGCCAAACCGACGGGATCTTGTATGAAAATACTCATGAAGGCAAAATGAAAAAGTGCCTCTGAAGAACCTATCTGAGGCAAGGGTTCATTCTCTTTGGGACATCCTGTTGTATTGACTAAGTGGGAGGGAGCATGAGAAAAGCCCCCAAGAAGAATCATCTCGATCAGCATTCTTAGAAAGAAGGGCATGGGGTGAGGGTTATGCTATGATATCATTTGCCTCCAGCAAGGGTCCCCTCAAGGTTAGAGAAGCCCAGTTTATGTACCACTTTCTACTGACTCCCCCACCTCCTCCAATAGGAGGCCCTGATTTATGGGATTCAAATTAGACGGAGTTGAATTTACCAGTCAAGAGATTCAGGGAATAACTCTATTATTGTACACCATTATTTTACTTTCAGATTTTCACCAATTCCTAGAGTCACACCGGCACCAAATGGTATATCCGTATGTGCTCAGAACGTGCCCGGTTTTAGGTATGACACCCCACGATCAGAATTTGGGCAAAAGTCTGATTTCTTTTGAAAACAACTCAGATCAAACTCCATTCCTTTATTTTTTACACATTTATAGTAATTCTTCTCTTTGCTTAAAAAGTCACTTTTCATACCTATTTCAAGGGAGAGTCCGTGTATGCTCAGCTAAAGAATTATTTTTAGTCCCTTCCTTCCTTGCCTTTTTTCCCTAACTACTTGTTGTTTCAGTGATGGCTGAGATTTTGATTTCTCAGGCACTTCCAAGTTAGATCTCCAAGGTTCTGACTAGATTTGTTTGAAACAAGATCCAGGTCGCATGAATCTAGTTTTAATACAAAAGGCTTTATTTTCCCCCCAAATACTTCATATCTTGTTTTATTTGACCATGAAAGTTACTATTGTGAAAGCTCCCTGTCATGTGTTCTTCAATAAGAAACAACTTTAGAAAGAGCACATCCAGAATGATTACTGTAAAATGCCAAACCTCCTGTACTCCTCCTGAAATTGTGATTTTTACAGTTCAGCCCAAACTGCCATCTGTAAAGACTCTATCTCAGATCAATGTATTTGCTGATAGCCAGTTTCTAAAGATTTTTTTTTTTTATCAAATAGTGTCCTTATATTAGAAAAAATTAATTTCTGATCTATGCCTTAGCGATATTTGAAATGCACTTTAAGAGGAATGCTCTTTGTGGGATTATTTTAAAAGACCTCTCCCTTTAAAACCTAGACAGGGGGAACCTATTATCTGCAGAAATGTTTTGCGTATTTCCTCTGCTCACATCCCACCCCCCTTCCTTAAATCATCTGGCACCTGAAAGAAGTAGATATAATTTTAAAAATAGTACATATCACTCTTTTTTTAAAAAAGATTTTATTTTTTTATTTGACAGAGAGAGAGAGAGAGAGAGAGAGAGAACACAAGCAGGGGGAACGGCAGGCAGAGGGAGAAGCAGGCTCCCCGAGGAGCAGAGAGCCTGACTCGGAGCTCCATCCCAGGACCCTGGCTGGGATCATGACCTGAGCCAAAGACAGACAATCGACTGAGCCACCCAGGTGCCCCCAAAATAGTACATATGACTCTTGAAGACCCCATCTACTTAAGGGAAAGCATGTTCACTTTTTTGCTTTTGCTTTTTTCAGGCAGCCTGAGGGGGAAAAAAAGTTCTATGTTTGCATGTGTCAGACCTGATGTGAGAGTTAACGGCAGGATTTGTGTCCTGGGTACTTACTGTTTGACTTCGAATCTTAGCGTGGCAGGGCTGGATGGGGTCCTGGAACTTTGATTTATTTGTACAGACCCTGTATTTCCAAGAGGACTTAAAGCATTCAGGGACCTGATGTTTAACGAGAAGGAAAGTGGTCGACAATGGGAGAGAAGAATGGTTGTTTCAAAACTAGCCAGTGAGCTTGGGAACGGGCATGCAGATGCATTTCTGGATGTTCCTCCCTCCCAATGACCTCCTCACTGCAGGAGTCCCACATTAGATACAACTTCTTTGCTGTGTGAAGAGAGGGAAGAAAGGAATGAAAAGTATTGGACAACACTGCAAAAAATCGTACTCTTTCCCAAGAAAATAAAGCCTCCTTTCAAACTAGGAACATATAACCGCTGCGAAACTCGTCTTCGGGGCCTCCCCCTCCCCAACCCACCTTCGGGGAGAGGAAATTCTGGTGTCACTGTGACACCCTTATCTGAAGTCACTGTAGTCATTTCAGACCATATTGTGGTCAGAAAATGACCGTGCATTGATTGATCAAAAGCAAAAGTCCTACTGAAAAGAAAGTGTTTTAAGAATAGTGGGCCTGGCCTCCTCCTTCTCCCTTCCATTTTAGGTTTTGTTTTCATCCCTTGGCAGCTTTGCATGAAGACAGCATGAAAAAGCAAAGATGTGCTTCTTTTCAGTGAGTGCTAATTCTGGAACATTGTCCAGGGGATCATTTCTTGGATGTTGAAGGTGACAAAATATACCTGAAGGTGGGACTGTCTACCTCTGAGCTGGGGAAACTACAATAATAGGCTCTCTTGGGCTGGGGGTGGGGATGAGAAAACAGAGAAGAGCCCTTTTCTGACCTTCCTGGAGCCCCTTCTTCTGTCTTTGAACCACAATGATTCCTATTTCCCCAATCACTTCCACAAAATGGAGAGCAGTGAACAGAATTCGGAATTTGGCTGTCACATTCCCTTAACAGCCCTGTGAATAGCCTCTTAGGAAGTTTCTCTCAGAGTCCATGGCTTTTGAGCTCCTTGGCATGAATGGAACATGCCCTGCCTGGAAACACACTGCTCTCTCATTAGAGACTCACCCCTTCCATCTTGCACAGGGATGTGCTCCAAACTGGGGGGGGGGGGGGGGCGGGGCACAACAGGGTGGGAATGAGGATTGTTGAGGACGGGGAGGGGGGGTGTGTGGAAGATTGTGTGGTCCTATAAACCAGCATGGGCACTTGGAAAACTGCGGTGTACATGGCCTATTGATGGTGACTCGGGACTCAGGGCTACTATGTTATGAAAGGAGGCCTCTTTGACATTCTGTTTGAATGCCATTCCCTTAGCAATTCGCATGCATGCCCCACTTATCACATTAGGCACTCAAAACCAATAGTTTATTTATTTGCAACTTTACTGAAAATACAACATGCCCTACAAGAACAACAGGCACTGATTTTGTTCAGTTATTCAATTCATTTAACAACTATTTGAAGAATTACTTGATGTGCTATGCACAATTTATATCAGGCAGAAAAAATACTTTGGAAAAATTGTCATAAAGACCATACTTCAGAAAATGGGACCTGCGAAATGACCATTGATGACAGGGGCCCATGCCATGCCTACAGGGGCCAGAGCAAAGGGAGGTACCGGTGGTAGAGGTGGCAGAGGCATCATGGGTGGTCCCGGGGGCAGAGGTGGCCCAGGGAGCACAGGTGGCAGGGGTGGCCCAGGGAGCACAGGTGGCAGGGGTGGCCCAGGGAGCACAGGTGGCAGGGGTGGCCCAGGGAGCACAGGTGGCAGGGGTGGCCCAGGGAACACAGGTGGCAGGGGTGGCCCAGGGAACACAGGTGGCAGGGGTGGCCCAGGGAGCACAGGTGGCAGGGGTGGCCCAGGGAACACAGGTGGCAGGGGTGGCCCAGGGAGCACAGGTGGCAGGGGTGGCCCAGGGAACACAGGTGGCAGGGGTGGCCCAGGGAACACAGGTGGCAGGGGTGGCCCAGGGAGCACAGGTGGCAGGGGTGGCCCAGGGAGCACAGGTGGCAGAGGTGGCCCAGGGAGCACAGGTGGCAGGGGTGGCCCAGGAGGCATGAGCACCCGGGGCACCAGAGGAACACATCTCCACCTGGCCTCTAGAATGGGGATCGCATGATAGGGCCCATCAAAGATCACTCCCACAGGAGGCCCCAAGGCAATGGGGGCCAGATTTCTAAACATCAGGGCCCTCTGGTGTCTTCTCCACTTGGCCCTTCTGTTCTGAAACCAGACCTTCAATCAGAGGGAAAAAAGGGATTGGTTTAGTACATTGAACAGTTAATGTCATAATAAGAAAACACACAACATGCAATGCTGCCACTGAACTATTAAATTGTTGCAGGAGAAAGTATTTCCTTATCACTAAAATACCTTGAGAAAGCAAACCACATACCTCCCCTCAGCTAACCCTTAGTGAGCCATGGCTAGTCCAGACTTGGGCACATTGATTTGTCTCTCTTCCCACTTTTAATATTTTTTAGTGATGCCCCCACCCCAGGTCTTGGATGTAAGTCAAGTGATAAAGTGCACTGGCTCCCTGACGTTTACGCCTATGCCTGGCGCCAGGGTAAAGAGACAGTGGATCATCAGCCGTTGGGGGAAGTGTCACCCTGGTTAGGGGGGAGGTCGAGCATAGTATAAAGGTGGCCTGACGTGAAGTCAAGCTGATGGGACCACCCCCTTTTCGAAACACTCCTCTTCAGTCTGAAGTTACTAATCCGTAGGAGCACACTGCAGTTTTAGACAGAAAATTTCCTTCAGTGATGTTGAAGGGACCATTCTTCTAAACCTCGTGAGAATTAAACAGGTGATATGTCAAAGGAGGCCTGATCACGGGGTCCCAAGGACTGCCCTGGACATGAGAGTTGCTGAGGCCCTTCGACGCTGCTTTGCTATTTTAGCCTTTAGTGTTCAGGAAAAGTTTAACTTAACTGAATCCGAATTCAATAGACTTAAAATTTTTTCCCCAGATAAGAGACTGGGTACCCCATTGTCATGACTATCAATTTTGCATGCTCCCATCTACCTTACCCTCCAAACCTCCCTGGGCTCAGGAGCAGGTCAGCTCATTCAGCTCTAGCTACAGTTCTAGGATCCTGGACAGAAGGTACTGTTACCCACAGGGGTGGGGCACCTTAGGCCCTGACAGCTCCACTCCTTAACCAAGGAGACTCCAATCCCATCACTCATTCCTGAGGCCGGAAGGTCCAATTACGCATTTAAGGAAGATGTGCAACAACAATGGGGGGGGGTAGGGCTCACAAAAGAGGCTCCTCTCTGAGTGTTTGCCAACTATTAACAAACAAACAGATGAAAAAGTTGTCAATTAGACTTTACTGTCCTCTTGGCATACTAGTTAATAGGGTTTACATTGTATTTAATCCTTTTGGAAGTTCCCAAACTGCAGTATTTTAATTGAGACAAAGGGCCTCTTCTCTCTGTGGGCAGCTACCTTTTCTCCCTTCCATCTTAGGATTTGGGGTCCTGCTGCATGGATATACAGTCTGAAAAAAAGCCAGTGTAGTAGAGCTCATTTGGGAGAGATTCGAACGTATCAGTGGTGAGATCTCCCTAAACATAAATAAAGCCCATATCTGGCAAATTTTGCTATGGGCCAATATTAGGTCCATATTCCCAATACTGGTTTCATAAAAGAGGTCTACTATATTTGCAAAAGGTGGGGGGAAGCATCTCTTATAAAGTTTCTTGGGGGGAAATTCATGCTGCAGAGCTTGAAAATATGTGAGAGCATAGTCTTCTTCCCAGTTTGGATTTTCTGGCTCATTTCCCCTTCAGAAATCAATTGACAGGACTACATAAACCCAGGGAGGGGGAAAAGCAACTCAGCAAACCTTGTTTTTATTTTCCTCTGAGATTACTTTGCCTGCCTGAGAAAGTAGAAGACTTGTCCTATTTCTTTGATGTACCTATGATTTTCTATGACCTCAAATAGTCACCTATTTGAGCCCATAACCAACAAATTAATAATCACTTCCTGAATAGTGCTTTAAATTAACACACGTGGGGCGCCTGGGTGACTCAGTTGGTAAAGCGTCTGCCTTTGGCTCAGGTCATGATCCCAGAGTTCTGGGATCGAGCCCCACATTGAACTCCCTGCTCTGGGAGAGCCTGCTTCTCCCTCTCCCTTTGCCTGCTGCTCCCCCTGCTTGTGCTCTCTCTCTTTCTGTCAAATAAATAAATAAGGGTTGCCTGGGTGGCTCAGTGTTAAGCGTCTGCCTTCCGCTCAGGTGATTATCCCTGGGTCCTGGGATCAAGCCCTCCATCGGGCTCCCTGCTCCACGGGAAGCCTGCTTCTCCCTCTCCCATTCCCCCTGCTTGTGTTCCCTCTCTCGCTGTGTGTCTCTCTCTGTCAAATAAATAAATAAAATCTTTAAAATACATAAATAAAATCTTAAAAAAAAATTAACACAAGAATCTGGCCTGAAATGAGAACACCCTCAAAATCAGATTCCAGAAAACCCACCTTTTCAAAATATTACCACCAAAAAGGGAAAAAAAAGTCTTAGAGTATTAAAGATTCCTCATGAGAATATTCATTTATACACTTGGTAGTTTCATAAAGTTGAATTTGTGTGACATGTACAATGCATATATTTGAACGTATACAATACTTCTCTAAACTTTCGCCTCTTCTTAGGTCAGTGGAACTTTATTAAAATTGGTTCCCTTTTTTGGTTCCATTCTTTAAGACAATTTTCCTTTCCCCATTACTACCATAATCCTAATATTTTAGTAATGTTTCAGGCGGACATCAAAGTCTTCCAAAAAATTAAAATTTAAGGCTGTCACTCTCTACGCGGCTTTACAAAACACTTACAAAATGGCAGTAGGACCAGGCACTTGGAACTTTTAAGCTACCCTCCCACCCCAGTTTCAGTTTACTAAACATACATTAGTTACTCATGCACTGTGTTCTGTGTGTGAATTACTCCTTCACCCCAGTGTCTGAGTATTTATAAATACACTCATTTAGCCAAGAGCTTATACCTGGTTTTAAATATTTCAAATAATTTAGTATGGTTAAACCTTCTTTTAACCAAGCTCTTCAGTGCATTAATTTGTAACTTCCCAGGTGGGATTGAGCCCCAACATGATCTTATGTAGAAATATTTCTTTAGCGAGGACTAACATCCTTCCTGAAAGATACCAGCGTTAAAAGGAGGTGAACTTTATTGGGGGAAAAGTGTGTGTGTGTGTGTGTGTGTGTGTGTGTGTGTATGGGTGGGGGAGAAGTGTGTTCGATTTTTTTTTCTGTTAGGAAATCATATTTCCTCTGGTAACGGGAAATTTCCAGAATCTCCAGCTTACCTATCCCATTTCCCACCCCCAAGGCACCCAATGTTCAAAACTTATTTGTGAAACATGGAAAGGCAGCAAACCACACCAATTTCACAATGTCCAGGACAAAACCTCAAGTATGTTTTAGACTGGCTGCCCTGTGTCATGTGCTCTTTTACGATTTACTGACCTGCACTCTGGCTTCAGTCAAATTCAGACGTCCGGCAATCTCTTCTCTGAGGGAGGAAAATTGCAAATGTTCAGTATTTGGAGTTGTGGATAAAATGAAATATGTCATGTACATTATTTCTACCCCCCTCCCAGTGCAGTTTTCTGTAATACAGCTTGAGGCTTGCTTTAGGGAGTTTTGCCACGGACAACTTATCTGTATTAAATAGGATAGAAAAAAGTAATATATATGAAAGTTCCTGGTAGTGTGTCTGTTAGTTGAATATGACTCCATCAATTTTTCTCTTTGTGGACCAGCAGAGAACAACCCTGGAAATCTTTTCTTGGGAGGTCCCTCTGTGAAAATAAATAAAATGCCAAAAGCCTTTAAAGCGGAGTTTTGAACCAGAGTATTTGTTGTAAAGGAAGGGTTTATTGTAAAGGAAGAGGGGAACTCTCAAGGAGGAACTCCGAACCATCGGCCAAGCGCTCAAGGGAGATTTTTTTTTTTTCTCTTTGGCTGGCGAAGGCTGAATACAGCACAACCAGAAAAAGTGCCCCGAAACCTCACATCGATACGTCCTGGTCCCCCATTCCTGCCGGGCAAGAATAGGCCTGCCCCTCCGTACACTCCCGCGCTCCGACAAGGGTTCCTTGCTCGCTGGCTTTTAAACGCTCGAAACTCTGCCGCCAGGAAATAGCGCCCCACGTGGCAGGGCCGAAAGGCAAGTGAGCTCGCCTCGTGTGCAAAATTTTAAATGCGCGAAAAAACTGAGCAATCACGATAAATATTCTAATGCAATATTCAAAATACAAAAATTAACGCTAAAAACTCACGATGAGCAAATTACCAAAATTTTAAATAAAAGCGGGATCAATCCGCACTCCCTTACTCGCTTCACCCTAGTTCCGCTACTATCTCACCGCCCCGCAAGCTCTCTTAAGCACTGCCTCAAGCCCTGGGAGCAAGGACGGACCCTGGCGCCCTCGAACCCCCTCAGCGGCTTTTGGGTCAGGGGAGAAGGAAAAGGGTCCCGGGAAAAAGCCCAAGACTCCCGAGGCCCCTGGAGAACTGCGCGCCAGAGGGACCAGCCACTTACCTTGCGAACACGTCGGGGTAATGAGTGCGATGGAAAACGCCCTCCAGCTCCTGCAGCTGCAGCTGAGTGAATGCGACGCGGTTGCGGCGCTGCTTCCTCTCCGCGATCAGTGGCCCCTGCACGGCCAGGGGGGCCGGCTCCTCCTGCTGCTGCGGGGGCTCCAAGCCGCCCCCAAAGCCGCCCTCCTGGTTTTCGTCGTTCGAGGAGCTCGGCTCTCCCGCGCCAACGCAGTTTGCCGCCGCCACTTCGCGCTCAGGTTCGGACCGCGTATCCTCCTCTCCTCCCGTCAGAATCAGTGAGGTCAAGTTTGGCTTCGCATCTGGGAAAGGAAAAAAGCAAAAGAGAGACCGGAGCGTCGGAGCCCACGCTGTGTGGGCTGCGGAGGCATGGGGTCGCGATGGAAGATAGAGGGCGACAGCCGCGCAGCGGCGCATCCAACCCGATCCTCCCAGGGAAGTTCCTCTCCTGGAGTCCGCTAAAGCACCTGTGCCCGTCTAGGCACTGACCATACTCTTCCTCCTCCTCGTCGACCCCCAGGTTGCGGTAGCTGGCGCTGTAGGGGTTGCACCCGAAATCACGCTCCATGCCCACAGTGCTGTCGATGAAGCCTAGCGCATCCACAAATTCTTCGCGAGGGTCGCTGGCGACCCCTGCGTGGCGGCAGCGGGAGCTGGGACTAACTGCCCGGTGAGGTGCTCTTCTGGCGCCGGGACCTCTTCTGGCGCCGAAACTGAGACTTGCGCGCCTTATATACGGGGTACGTTGCGTCCCGCAGGCTCAAAGTGTACGCGCTCGCGTCGGTTAGACGCCCTCTATTAGCGTTCACATTACCCCTAGTTGGTGTCGGTGGGACCGGACGGGGGCGCACTGGCGGCAGGGGCGTGTAAGTAAAATAGGGCGAGTGTTTGCGAGAATGGGCATGCCTGTGTGGGGAACTGTGACTCCAAATTGCAATTTAACTGACTACTCCCAACTCGGACGAAATATGTGATTGGAGGATGGGGCTGTGCTGGATCGAGAAAGTCATTTTGGGGGGTGCGGGGGGGCAAGACTTCACTCTAGATCCTGGAGTTCGTGGAGGAATGTTTGTAGCATATTCCTCCGCGCAACCTTCGATGTTCCCCAGACCGCAGAGGAAGCGGTGTCACTTGCTTCCTCCGGGGAAAAGACGGAGAGCTAGGGATGCAGAAAGTGCGGAGCCCTCAGCCGCCCAAGCACGCTAAAGCGAAGTTAGTCTACCCTGCGTTGGGCTCTGAGCGCCGCTCTCCCCTCCTAGAACTTGGTGACTGATGGATGGGATTATTTGGTTCTGTTCTATTTGCACCCAAAGTCCGGGTATCAGGCTAGTGATTAAGACGAAACGATAAGCTTGGAGCCTGCTTGCCCTGGGTTTTTGCGACCAGATTCCCGGTGTACTCCGGGAGCGGTGGTTTGTAGTTAGGTTTGCTGAGCGGTCCGGGTGCTCACATGCACGCTGCGAGAAACCCAACCTGCCTCTTGAGAAAGCTCCAAGGACTTCAGATTTTTAGTAATGAACCCATGTCAGAGTGTAAGTGTAGAACCCTGCCAAGTGCTTAGTGCATCCAAGAATGCCTATGGTGCACGGGCTCCTTCCTTCAGTGCCTGGCAATTGCAACATTTGCTGTGCTTCTTATTGCAACCCTGCTCTGCAAGGCGCCGAGAGCGCGCCTTATTCCCGGGCCAGTACTGTAGCAGGCGCCTAAAGCGCGCCTTATTCCCAGGCCAGTGTTGCAAACCCGGGAAGAGTTCCCGCCTTATCCACTACTTCTTCTCCCCTTCCCTTTTCTACAGTTATCTTCCTGAGCTGGTTTTCTCCACGAATGTGCTAAATAAAAAAGGACCGCGCCACGATTGAAGGCTCAATGGTTCTTTCTCCAAGAAGTGTTTGCAGGTGCTCCAGGACGTGTTAATGTCCTTTATATTTAAGAATAACTTCTAATAATGGGCGCTCTGCTTGGCACTGTACACAATTTATCCTACTCTTACCTTTACAACCACCATTATTATCATACCCATTTTTTACACAGAAAACCGAGCCCTAGGGAAGCCAGGCACCGTGCCCATCCATGGTCATACCAGCAAGTTTGACTACAAAGTCCGTGCGCTTTTCACCGTATTACTGTTGTCTTATTTCAAAAGAGTATATAATGGTGAGGTTCCAGGCAGGAGGGGAGGGGGAAGGTATTTTGGGCAAGAAGATCATTGGGCAGAGTCTTAAGAAATCCTGAGTGCCAGGGGTCTCCCCCTCTTCCTCCTGCTCTGCTTCAGGCCTCTTTCTCCTTGCTGAGTCTCCCAAAGCCAGAAGTTTGGGATTCAGGAGTGCTGGGTTTCCCAGCCTGTCTCTTCACTTTTGCTCAACACTACGGGGACACTGGCGGGGGCAGGATGCTACATGCATTGGCTGCTGAGCTGGTTACGTGCAGACACAGGAGGGAGAGGTGAGAAGACCCACCCTTGCATTGGGGCCACATTAGGACTTTTCTGGACCCTAGGCATTTTTGCCTTCCTGGGCCCCTTCCTCCATAAATATATATATTTTATACATAAAACTCTCTCTCACTATGGACCTGAGAAACAAACAGGGTTTTAGAGGGGTGGGGGGAGGGGGGATTGGTTAGCCCGGTGATGGGTATTAAGGAGGGCACGTACTGCATGGAGCACTGGGTGTTATATGAAAACAATGGATCGTGGATCACTGCATCAAAAACGAATGATGTATTGTATGGTGACTAAGATAACATAATAAAATTAAAAAAAATAAAAAAATAAGAAAAAAAATAAGAAAAAACTCTCTATACATAAAACTATATATATATACATAAAACTATGTATACACATAAATATATATAAAATATATTTCACATATATAAAATTATATATAAATATATATATATAACTATATATATAAATATATATAAAATATTTCACATATATAAATATATATTTCACATATATTTAATATATATATTTCAAAACTGTGTTGGTATAAAGATAAATGTAATGTGGCTTGGATTATATTAATTTTTTCTTTTGATTTCAAAAGCAATGAAAACATTTTCCTGGGCTCCTAAAATTATGGTGGGCAGTGGGTACTGTGACTACTGTGACTAATGTAGAAATTCCCCTGCCTCATGTTCCCAGAGGTGGCAGGTGAGAAACCAGCTAATAGGTGGTTGGCTGACCAGTTCATTTTCAAAAAGAGGTCAAGGGATGGCAACGCCACAGCCCCTCTCTGACTTTAATCACAATATTTCTTCCTCAGGTTGGCTCTTGCTGAGTTCTGCTGGCCTCCCTCTCTTTTGGCCAGATGCCTGGTGAAAAATTTTGGCTTGGGATGAGTTACCACACAAGAGATCCGTACAGGTTTTCATCATGGTGTGCAGTAGCTTACCTAGTTCATTGGTAACAGCTCAGGTGTGTTCTCTCGCATCTTAGATTTCCATGGTTTACTCCAGCGTTTTCTAAACCTCATTCATGTGCCCCTCGCTCGTTTTGCCATACCTGGGTACCAGCCATGGTAGTATTTAATTAACATGTTTACTTAAATTGATTCACCTTTTGAAAACCTTAAATACCTAATTGGACCTCATGCTAGGCAAAAATAGCTGTGACTTCAAGGCTTCGATATAACAGATTTATGGGAGGTAGAATGTGACAGTCGTTGAGAGAAGGGACCCTGAAACCAGAATGCTGGTGTCTGAATCCTAGTTTTGATTGCTACTTGTTAGCTGGGTAACCTGGTGAGTTGCTTATTCTTGTGCCTTTGTTTTTCTCATCTGTGAAATAGGAATAACTAATAATACCTACTTCATGGGGTTGTTGTGAGGATTAGTGGAAATAATCACAATAGCTAACACTTAGCTAATTCTTGCTATGTGGCAAACACTGTTCAAAGTGCTTTCTGTATATTAACACATTTAATTCTCCTTACAACCCTATGGAGGTAGTTGCTGCTATTATCTTCATTTTACGTATAATGCTATTGAGTCACAGAGAGGTTAAGTAACTTGTCTAAGGGCACCCAGCTGGTAAGGTTTTGGATCTTAGATTTGAATTTTCTTAAAATGATGCTTTATAGAGAAAACATGTTCAATAATGGTACTATTATGATTTTTTTAAAAAAATAAATATACTATCCAGTCATTTCTAGTATATTCAGTGCTTTGCAACTATCACCACTGTCTAATTCCAGAACATTTTCATCACTCTGTAAAGAAAGTTGGTACCCATTAGCAGTCATTTCCCAGTCCTTACCTCCCTGCAGCCCCTGATAAACACTAATGTACTTTCTTTCTTCTTTTTTTTTAAAGATTTTATTTATTTATTTATTTGCCAGAGAGAGAGAGAGACTACAAGCAGGGGGAGCAGCAGACAGAGGGAGAGGCAGGCTCCCCGCTGAGCAAGGAGCCCAATGTGGGACTCGATCCCAGGACCCTGAGATCATGACCCGAGCTGAAGGCAGACGCTTAACCATCTGAGCCACCCAGGTGCCCTAATGTACTTTCTTTCTATCTCTATGGATTTTCCTATTCTGAGTATTTCATACCAACGGAGTCATGCAAAATGTGACCATTTGTGCCTGGCTTCTTTCACTTAGCATCATGTTTTTGAGGTTCATGCATTTGTAGCCTGTGTCAGTACTTCATTTCTTTTTATGGTTGAATAATATTCCATTCTATAGATAGACTACATTTTGTTTATTCATCTGTTGATGGACATTTGAGTTGTTTCCAGCTTTTGGTGATTATGTATAGCACTGCCATGATTGCTATGAACACTTGTGTACAAGTTTTTTTGAATATGAATTTTCAGGGTTTTTTTGGATATATACTTAGGAGTGGAGTTACTGGGTCATATGGTAATTTTATGTTTAACTTTTGGAGGAGCAATCAAAGTGTTTTCTACAGCAGTTGCACCATTGTACATTTCTACTGGTAGTGTAGGAGGGTTCCAATTTATCCACATCCTTGCCAACACTTGGTATGTTCTGCTTCTTTTTTTTTTTTTTTTAATAGCCATCCTTGTAGGTGTGAAGTGGCATCATTGTGGTTTTGATTTGCATTTTTCTAATGACTACTGATATTTAGCATCTTTTAATTTGCTTGTTAGACATTCATATATCTTCTTTGGAGAAATGTCTGTCTTTTGCCCATGTATTGCTTGTCTTTTTATTGTAGAGTTCTAAGAGTCTTTATATATTCTGGATACTAGACTCCTTATGATGTGATCCTTTAAGTTTTCTTTTCAGTTTCTTGATAGTGTTCCTCGATGTTTGCAATCACAAGCCTACCCTCATGTGGCTTTAGAGTTCAAATGAACATTATAAGCACAGTCTAACTCATTCCTGGTAGCAAATCCAGACATGTGGCAAAAGCAAATCTAATTTTTTTTCTGGAGGAGTCTACCCTTAACTGAGGCTTTAACAAGATTCTCACAGACAAAACCTAGACACACACATTTTTTTTAAAAAAAGCCACCATCAGCACAAATAAACCAAAGATGTAGATCTCCAAAGACTTATTATCATGTGCAAACTATTTAAAAACATGTTTATCATGTTTAAATAAATGAGAGAATATAAAAACACAAGGGACAAAGAACCAAATATAAAAAAAGAAGCAAATAGAAGTTCTAGAACAGGAACTAAAAGATTAATGTATTTTTTCTTTTTTATTGTAGTAAAATACACATAGTGTAAAATTTCCCATCTTAACCATTTAGAAGTGTGCAGTTCAGTAGTACCTAGTACATTCACAATGCTGTGCAGTCTTCATTACTATCTAGTTCCAGAACATTGTCATCACTCCAAAAGGGAACCGGTACCCATTAAGTCCTCACTCCCCATTCCCACTTCCCCCAGCCTTGGCAACCATAAATCTACTGTCTGTCTCTATAGATTTGCCTATTTGGACATTTTATATAAAGGGAATCATACAATATGTGGCCTTTTGTGTCTGGCTTCTTTCACTTTGCATAATGTTGCCTACATTCATCCACGTGGTGGCATGAATCAGGACGTCATTCCTCTTACTTGGAGGCATCAGATACTAGCCTCCGGAAGCTAAGCGTCAGGATAATCTGGAGCTGATGTCCCATACAGAGGCTCAGGGTGCCTCAGTTGTGGCTTTGGCACTACCACACCAAGATGACATACTTATCTGCCTTCCCCTTGCTGAAGGGTGGCTGGCTGATGCAAACTTAGACTCCCAAGAGGAGTCCGTCTGCCAGGCAATAATCCCTTTGTGAAGGAGCTAATGATCCTTAAATAAAGACTAGAGGTCTTTATTCTGGTCTGTAAACCAGATAGTTTTTAAGGACCTTTGCAGTCAGGACAGCTGTAATATTATGGAAGTTTCATGCTCATAGATTATGTTTCTGCTGCAGGTGAGGTCACCTGTCCCGGGATGGATGGGCTTTCTGTTCGTTAAGGCCTGCAGGAGCCCATTCATAGCACTGTGTGGTTTCTAATTCTTACTTCTCCCTACAAGGGGACTCTGTAGTTAGGGATTTAAAATGTTTTCAGTCTCTGACCAAAAGGTCTACAGACCACCCCTGATAATCTACCACAGAAAGATTTGATGGGAAGAATGGGGTAGCTTTGATGAAGTAATGTCTATTTTTATTAAATATCATTTCTTTGGAGTACAAAAATACTTAATAAAAGTTTTTTTTTTTTTTTTTTTAAAGAAACCTTTGGCTTTTTTAAAAAAAAATAGGCATTACTTCTTAGAGACGTAAGGGTCCTATGGAGGCTTCTCATACCTACCTTTGGGAGAAGCACAGTTTTCTGTAATTTCTTCAGACTATTGAGACTGTCTCTATTCACAAAATGAGAGGAAAACTCACTGAGGATATTTGCATATATGGTCCTAGCCCTTAGAGAGGACAGGAGGGAAGGAAAGACAGCCTGGAGATACCTGGTACTGTGGGTGATTTTATGTGGCAGTAAAAGTGATTGAGTTTTGCATTTCCTATCCTATTTGGAACATCCGGGCCCTTCAGGTTTCTTTCATGAAACGGAATCATTTACACACAAAACCCCAGTCCAGACACCAGGCTTCTTTGCTGTAACTAAGAGTCAAGGATAAAAATTCCATGATTTTTCTTTAAATTCTGCCTAATTTCTTCAACCATTGTGACCAGAAATGTAGAAATGACTGTGGCTACAAGCCTTGATGCATGAATCAGACACCCCTCCTAAGGACTTCTTTACCTAGGACATCGCAGGGCTCAAGCCTCAAAAGACCTGCTCCCTACAGCTGCATTCTCAGTGGGGATCCTTCAGAAGGAAGCCTTTCATGGCCTTCTTGAGCCTTGCTGGGATCTGGGAGAGTAATTTGCATTCAGTCTACCTTATGGTGAAAGAAAAATACAGTGTGCTGATTACCACGGCTTTTAGCTATTTCCATTTCTAGCTCAGTTCTCATCTCTGGCAGGACATTTTCCGGTCTTCCCGGTCCACCCAGCCCACAGTGCTCTTGTCTTATGAGGTCTCACAGCACCTGCAGTCGGAACTCTTCATTTGATTCTTATCACACACCCGCTGAGTGTGAGTTACCTCTAAATGTATGTAGACAGGAACGCACGAATGTGTGGGTATGTATGTATATTGATGTATGTTTCGATTTCTCCGTTAGATTGTCAACTCCTTACACTTCACACTTCTTAGTGTTCCCCAAAGCAGTGCTGAGAATATAGCAGGCAATAACCAGTAATCAGTAAAGATTGGTTGGCAAATATGGAGAATATGAGTGGGGTGGCTAGGCCAAGGCCAAGGCTGCAAACTTTTCTTGCTGAGCTTATCCAGAGTTGCCTCTATCCTCTCATTTTCCTCCCAGCTCAGCTGGCATTCCCGAGAGACAAACCGAGGTGGCAAAGTTCTTCCCAGGAAGGGTCTGGGATTTATTTGATGGCTTTAGATGTAGTTTGAGAAACTAGTTAGTATTACATTCTTCCCTGTCTGAGGAAGCCTTTGGAACTCCTTTCTGCTTTGAGAAGGCTCTTCTGTCCTGTCCCTTTATCCTTCTTCACTGTTATCCTCCTTTTCCTCCCTATTGTGTGTGCGCACGCACGTGTGTGTCTGTATTCCAGCTCAGTGTCATGTACTGTGTACAAGGACCACAGAAGTGAGCAAGACATGGAAAGAAAGACATGAGGTTTTTTTAAAAAAATATTTTATTTACTTATTTTACAGAGAGAGTGCAAGCAGGGAGAGCGGCAGGCAGAGGGAGAGGAAGAAGCAGGCTCCCCACTGAGCAGGGAGCCCGACGTGGGGCTGGATCCCAGACCCTGGGATTATGACCTGAGCTGAAGGCAGCCGCTTAACTGTCTGAGCCACCCAGGCGCCCCAAGACATGAGATTTTAAGATAAAGTGGGACAAGGCAAATGCCACAAGAGAGGAGCAAGGCAATCTTATGGAAGTTCAAAGGAGGGAGAGGTCACATTCAGTAGAAATCTGGAAATATATGGAAGAGATAAAATCTAAGACGAATCTTGAAGTATGGTTGGGAGTTCTTTTTTACTTTTAAAAAATAAGTATCTTTTTCCTTCTAATTATAAAAGTAATGACTGACTGCTGTGATAAATTTGGAAAGTATAAAGAAGCCAAAAATAATATAAAATAAAATAAGTTCACCCATAACCTTGTCTATCATGCAGAAATGATAGTGACAAATTTCATTTTTTTAAAGATTTTTTTTTTTTTTTTGAGAGAGAGTGAGCATGAGTGGGGGGAAAGGGGAAGGGCAGGGGGAGAAGCAGGCTCCCTGCCCCCAGCAGGGATCCTGATGCGGGGCTCGATGCCAGGACCCTGAGACCACCACCTGAGCCCAAGGCAGACGCTTAACTGACTGAGCCACCCAGGCGCCCCAAATTTCATTTTTTTCTATACATTTTTACCAGTACAATTTTCCATTTAACTATCTGATATTCTATCTTAGTTGTCTAACATTATATCACAAGTATTTCTTATACCTTAAAAAAATTTGAAGCTTTGAATAAATAATTGCATAATAGTCTGTTATTCAGGGGCGCCTGAGTGGCTTAGTCGGTTAAGCGTCTGCCTTTGGCTCAGGTCGTGATCCTAGGGTCCTGGGATCGAGTTCCACATCGGGCTCCCTGCTCCACGGAGAGCCTGCTTCTCCCTCTGCCTCTCTCTCTCTCTGTGCCTCTCATGAGTAAATAAATAAAATCTTTAAAAAAATATTCGTTCATCTGTTTTCTTGCTCATTCTATCAATATTTATTGCCAGCCATGCACACTATTGTATTTCAGTGGCAAACAAAGTGCCTGACACTTATGGGATGCTCAATAAATATTTGTTAAATCAATGAATAAATGAATAGGTTTCAGCTCTATTCTAGATCTGTAACAACTTTTTTTTTTGGCTTTTTAAGTTTTTATTTGAATTCCAGTTAGTTAATATGCAGTGTTCTATTAGTTTTGGGTGTACAATATGGTGATTCAACAATTCTCTACATTATTCAGTGCTCATCATGATAAGTGTAATCTTAATCTCCACCACCTATTTCACCCATCCTGCCACCCACCTCCCCTGTGGTAAACCATCTGTTTGTTCTCTATAGTTAAGAGTCTGTTTCTTGGTTTGCCTCTCTCTCTTTTTTTCCCTTTGCTTGTTTGTGTTGTAACAACTTTCTTTACCATTTTCTCTCATCTGGAACATTTAAGATTTCCCCCCCGCCATTTTCTAACTAGTACATTTTCTGCATGAATTATTTGTGAGTAGGATTTCAATGGGTAGAGTTCAGAGATGGGGGAGAGAGCTAGGCAGATAGCTCAAAATGAAGATGACACAGAAAGAATGTATTCATGGGTCAGCCAACAGTTCAGTTTGGCTGGAGATGATCTAGGGGGGGACATGGGAGCCAGGGCTGAAAAGTGATAATCATTCTTCACATGTGTATAGCAGTTCCTAATTTAAAGAGTGCTTTTGTGACCATTAATTTACAGAATCCTTACAGAATTATTATTTCCACTTTATAAAGTAGAAAACTGGGAGTTAGTTGCCTAAGTTTGCACAGCTAGTAAGTGGTAGAGATAGAATTGGGTTTTGAAATATATGTTTAGTGGGACGCCTGGGTGGCTCAGTTGGTTAAGTGTCTGCCTTTGGCTCAGCTGGGATCAAGTCCTGCATCGGGTTCCTTGCTCAGCAGGGAGCCTGCTTCTCCCTCTGCTGCTCCCCCTGCTTGTGTGTTCTCTCTCTCTCCGACAAATAAATAAATACAATCTTTAAAAAAAATAAATATAGGGGCGCCTGGGTGGCTCAGTCGTTAAGTGTCTGCCTTCAGCTCAGGTCATGATCCCAGGGTCCTGGGATGGAGCCCCACATCGGGTTCCCTGCTCAGCGGGAAGCCTGCTTCTCCCTCTCCCACTCCCCCTGCTTGTGTTCCCTCTCTGGCTGTGTCTCTATCAGTTAAATAAATAAATAAAATCTTTAAAAAAATAAATATATGTTGTGGAGTTTGGGTTTTATTTTAAGAGCAATGAGGTGTCATTGGAGGGTTTTATTAGTATTAGTATTAGTATTAGTATTAGTAGCAGTAGTGTAGTTGTAGTAGTACTAATTAGTCTAACTTTTTGTTCTGAAATAGTTTGACTCACAAGAATTTGCAAAGGGCGCCTGGGTGGCTCAGTTGGTTAAGCGACTGCCTTCAGCTCAGGTCATGATCCTGGAGTCACGGGATCGAGTCCCACATCAGGCTCCCTGCTCAGCGGGGGGTCTGCTTCTCCCTCTGATCCTCTTCCCTCTCGTGCTCTCTATCTCTCATTCTCTCTCTCTCAAATAAATAAATAAAATCTTTAAAAAAAAAAGAATTTGCAAAAATACTGTACATTTCATCCAGCTTTTCCCAATGATAATAACTTCTGTGACTGTAGTACTTTGTCAAAATAAAAAATTGATATTGGTACAATGCTATTAATGCAGGGTTTGTCACCCTTGGCACTATTGTCATTTTGAAGTGAAAAATTCCTTTTTGTGGGGGCCTGTCCTATGCATTGTAGGGTGTTTAGCAACATCTCTGATCTCTACCACTGGATGACAAAAGCAACCCCTCTCCCCACATCAGTTTTCACAACCAAAAATATCTCCAGAAATTGCCAAATGTCCCCTGGGGATGGGGGACACCATGGCCTATAGTTGAGAACCACTGCATAAACTCAAGTACAGAACTAAATTGGATTTAGTTTGTGTGTGTGTGTGTGTGTGTGTGTGTGTAGTTCTATGACATTTTATTGCTTGTATAGATCCATGTAACCATCATGACAATCAGAATATAGAACTGTTCTTTCAGCCCCAAAGAAACTCCTTGGTATTATGCTTCATAATTCCCTAACTTCTGGCACCCACTGATTTATTGTCCATCTCTATAATTTTGTTGCTTTGAGAAGGTTATGTGAATAGAATCATAAGTATATAGTATTTGACACTGGCTTTTTATCTTCACTCAGCATAATTCCCTTGAGATCTATTTCAGGTTGTTGCTTGTATCAATAGTTTGTTCCCTTTTATGCCTTAGTAGTGTTAGCTGCTGTGAACATGCATGTGTAAGTTTTTGTGTGAATATCAGTTTCATTTCTTTGCTATTAATCCCCAAGTATGTGAGTTCTGGGTCTTATGGTAGTATATGTTTAGTTTTTAAATAAACTGACAAACAATTTTTTCAGGGTTTTTGTACAATTTTACATTTCTACCAATACCATTAATAGAGTTTGTTTGCATCTTCATCAACATTTGATATTGTCACTTTTTTTTCTTAGCCATTCTAATAGGTGTGCAGTGATATCTCATTGTGGATATCTCATTAAGAAAATTTGCATTTGTATAATGGCTGATGATATTGAACATCTTTTCATGTGCTTACTTGCCATCTGTATTTCATCTTTGGTGCATATCTGTGCATGTCTTTTACCCATACTGTAAATGGGTTCCTTGTTTTTACTGTTGAGTTTTGAGAGCTCTTTATATATTGTAGATTCTTTGTCAGTTATTTGGTTTGCAAATATTTTCTCTCAGTCTGTAGTATGTCTTTTAATCCTCTTAGCAGGGTCTTTGGAAGGGCGAAAGTTGTTTTAAAACTTCATTTTATTTTTTCCAGTTTTCTTGAGATATAATTGATATACAGGCTTGTATAAGTTTAAGGTGTACCACATAATGACTTGCATACATATATTGCATAATGATTACCACAATATTAGCATCTATCTCCTCATATAGTAACAAAATTTTTTTTTCCTTGGAGAACTTTTAGGATCTACTTTCTTAGCAACTTCGAATATGTCAGATAGCTGTGTTAATAATAGTCATCATGTGTGTAATACATCTCCAGTACTTATGTATCTTATAGTTGGAAATTTGTACTTTTTGACCACCTTCATCCCAATTAAAAGCTTTTAATTTTGATGAGGCCCAATTCATCAATGTTTCCCTGTATGGACCATGCCATATGTAAGAACTCTGCTTATCTCCAGATCCTGAAGACTTTCTCCTATTTTTGTCTAAAAGTTTTATAGTTTCATGGTATACATTTAAGTCAGTGATCCATTTTGAGTAAATTTTAAAAATATTTTTAAAAGATTTTATATATTTATTTGAGAGAGAGAGTGCAAGAGAGAGAGAGCAAGCATGAGTGTGTGGGGAGGGCAGAGGGAGAGTGAGAAGCAGGCTCCCGCTGAGCAGGGAGCTGATGAGGGCTGGATCCCAGGACCCTGGGATCAGGACCTGAGCTGAAGGCAGATGCTTAATTGACTGAGCCACCCAGGTGTTCCATTTTGAGTTAATTATTTTTATTTTTTTTAAAGATTTTATTATTTATTTGAGAGAGAGAGGGATAGAGCACAAGCAGGGGGAGCAGCAGAGAGAGAGGGAAAAGCAGGCTCCCCGCTGAGCAGGGAGCCCGATGCGGGGCTGGATCCCAGGACCCTGGGATCATGACCTGAGCCAAAGGCAGACGCTTAACCGACTGAGCCACCCAGGCACCCCTTGAGTTAATTTTTATATGAAGTGTGAGGTTTAAGTTGAAGTTCATCATTTTGCCTATGAACGTCCGGTTGCTCCAGCACCATTTGAATTATTTTGCACCTTTGTCAAAAATCACTTGTGCATATTTGTGTGGGTCTATTTCTGGATTCTTTACTCAGTTTCTCTTATCCATACACGTTCGTCCCTCTGCTAATACCATATAATCCCGATTACTGTAGTTATGTCTTAAATTCAAGTAGATTGATTCCTCCCACTTTATTCTTTTTTTTTTTAAAGATTTTATTTATTTATTTGAGAGAGAGAATGAGAAAGAGAGAGCACGAGAGGGGGGAGGGTCAGAGGGAGAAGCAGACTCCCCACTGAGCAGGGAGCCCGATGCGGGACTCCATCCCGGGACTCCAGGATCATGACCTGAGCCGAAGGCAGTCGCTTAACCAACTGAGCCACCCAGGCGCCCTCCTCCCACTTTATTATTGTTTTGCAAATTTGTTTAACATATTACAGTTCCTTTTCTATATTTACAAAAAATCTTGTGTGGATCTTGATAGGAATTGTATTAAACCTCTATATCAATCTGGGGAGAATTAGCATCTCTACCGTGTTGAATCTTCCAACTTAGGAATACTATAGGTCTCTCATTGGGGAGTTTGGAGTAGGGTTGGAACATGATTTGGTAAGCATTTTCTGAAAATCACTCTGGCTGAGATATGGAGAAGGAATTCTTGAAGGTGGAAACTGTAGATTCACGGAGATCAGTTAGGAGGCTGTCGCAGTCATTTAGGTGAGAAGTGATGATGGCTTAGAGCAGGGGATGGAGATGGAGAGAAGAAACTAGCTTTGGGAATATTTTTGTGGAAGTAATAGAATTTACTGATGGGATGAATGTAGAGCTTGAGGAAGAGGGAATGTTAGGGATAATTCTGGGGTTCCTGGCTTTGGCCAGAAGATGACACCACTTATTAAGAGGAATAGGGGAAAGACCAAATTTCAGAGAAAGAGGATGAATTCAATTGTGGATGTTGTGAGTTTGGGTGTTGGTGGGTCTTCTAGATGTTTGTTATATCTAATAGGTAGCTGAATATAGAATCAGAAGCTAAGGGTAAATTAGTACTCTAGATACTGATACTTGTATTCAAACTTGCCCTTCTTATAATTTGAATTAAAATTAGCTAACCTTGCCACTCAAGGGTAGAAACTTAACTTCCAGGGCCCCGACAATCTGCAGAGGTTCCTGTCCCCATCACTTAGCTCGTAAGTGGGGGTGCAAGAGGAAAGGGATTTGTAACCTGGTTTCTTGAGGGCTGGGCATATATGATGGCTGATGCAGATGAACATGAAGAAGGCATACAGAGGATGAACTCAAAATGTACGTGCACCCCTTTTAAAATCTATCACTGAAGTATTTACATTGCTTGTGCTTAATGGATAGATAGAGCTAGTTTTTATTTCTGGTGAGAACAACAAGAAATCCGTGAACCAGAGTTCTGTTTACGCTTTTGGTGATGGTGGCGTTTTGGGGAAGTTAGGGTGGAAATGAGAACTGTAACTCATTTTAGCTCTGCTCTTATTTACCCCAAAGGGAAAGATGTGGGAGCTATATTCCTATTCCAAGGAGTTGGGTATAGGCTTCTGCTAAGGAGGAGCCAGAGCCGTGAGCTGAGGTCTATGGATGGTTTGTCCCAGGCAGGATGAATTATAGGTTTGGGACTTCTATAATATGTTCTCTGGTATAGTCCAAGTGCACATTTGTTCAGCTGGAACCATTTTAGAATGCTGCCAACTCTGGGGCACTTCTCTAGTGATGGGAGGGGACCTGTCTGGCATACTAGGATCAGATGGAAGCTTCTCACGTTCTGGCAGCGTTCCCTGGAGTATGTTCATCATACCTGTTGGCACTAACGGGAGGGGCTAGCCTCCATTTCGGGGCTATAATTCCTCCTATTACTGTCTCCTTGTACCACCCCAAGTCTGTTAAATATGGTAGTCTTATTGGGAGGTTAGCAAGAAGCATCTCCTCTTTCCATTCACTAGTGTTTTACCCATACCATTAAAGAAAGCATTTCTTAAGTTAACTAGGCAATTAGTTTATTTTAAGCCTTTGTGTTGTGCGATCCAGGGATCCCCTAGTGCTAATTCAAATACATTATCTGGTTAGCTTTGCAAGGTTGGAGATTTTATTTTATTTTTATTTGTTTTTTTTTTAAAGATTTTATTTATTTGAGAGAGAGTGAGAGAGAGAGCACAAGCAGGGGAAGAGCCACAGACAGAGGGAGAAGCAGGCTCCCCACTGAGCAAGGAGCCTGGTGCGGGTCTCAATCCCAGGACCCTGGGATCATAACCTGAGCCGAAGGCAGACACTGAGCCGACTGAGCCACCCAGATGCCCCAAGGTTGGAGATTTTATAGGAAGGATAAAATGGGGGAAAATAGAAAAGAAAAAAATAAAGATTTGCTTCAACACTTTAGTGAAACCCATCACGCTATCTCTGGGCTGTGGGACATCCAGCCCCAAAGCCCTGCTTAGGGCAGGGAGAATTTGGCTCTAGTCCCCCAGTAAGGGTGAGGCACCTTTCCCCTCTTCCTGGCTTCGGAGTATGTGTGTAGTGTTGTCCTCCATTACAGGCAGGCGAGGTTGACTTCTAGGCAGTAAAGGGTGCAGGAATAAGTCTGCCCTAAGAGTCTCCCCTGCCCCAGCAGGCCTGCCCAGGTAGCTGGGATTTCCACTGTTGCAGTACTCCTCTGGAAGTGTGGGGTCCCCACATATGAATCACTTGAGGGCCTCTTTCATCAACTCTTGCCATTTCGAATACTGTCAATACCATTATTTTCTAAATGTTTTCCTTTAAATTGATTTTAAACTGAGTCATCTTTTAACTGCAGCCTTGTGCTAACCCATAATTATCCATGGGGTCTTGGGTTCAGTGTCCTAGTTATATACTCTTGCCAAGGCAGGCCTTCAAAGCAGTAACGGTGGGCTTGGCCCGAGGGCCCAAAAGTCAAGCTCCCTCCTTTTTCACCAACAGTGATGGACAAAGGGGTCCCTGGAATATGTCTTCCTAGGCAAGGTCTGCTATGGAGACTTCATCGCAGGCTCCACTCTGGGAGAGTGTATCTGGCAGGAATTTGTGCTTCTGTGACATATCTCCAGTCACTCTGAAACAGAAGGTTATACCATCCGCATAAACATTTGTGACCCCAGTTAGGTTGGCAAATGCCTCGACTGGCAACTTTCCCCTCTGTTGGGTTGCCACATGTCTGCTGGAGTGGGTATGCAAAGCTCACAAGTCACCTCCACAGGGGCTCTGCTTGGGCACATATGGGGTCCTCCTTGTTGGCTTTTTCCTCCATAAGGGGTTGATCTTGAATGGGAACCCGATCTCCTTGGGGTGACACAAACAGGCATACGGCTACCCTTAGTGACCAGCCAGATGACCAGTATCATAAGGCGATAGCTCACTCAGGGCACTTTTCCCTCATGGTATTGTAAAGGCTTCACTTGGTCTTTGACACCTGCCCTGTGTCCTGTCCTCTCAAAGCTCCATTCATGAAAGCCCATTCGTTCAATAAACACTCAGCTCTGTCATAGTTATGGGTGCTAAGTTTATATATTTTCAATGGAACCAGGGGCCTTCTGGAGGCAATGCTTTTTTTTTTTTCAGCTCAGTGTTTCCTAGAGTGGTATGAGAGATAATTTTGGGTGGTGCATTGAATAACTTTCTAAAAAAAAATCAACTGTCCAGTGACCAACTCATGTTCTTGTTTCCTGTTTGAGCACATTTCCTGGTCTCAATTTCTTCCCTGAGTTATGGCTTTTGGTATCTCCCTATAAAAGGCAGTGGAGTGGATGGGGGTGGGGGGATGGGGTAGCCGGGGGATGGGCATTAAGGAGGGCACGTGATGTGATGAGCACTGGGTGTTATATGCAACTAAGGAATCATTGAACACTACATCAAAAACTAATGATGTACTATACGCTGGCTAACTGACCATAATAAAAAAAAAAAAATAATAATAAAGAAGAAGGCCGTAGAGTGCACTAGATACGGGTGGGGGTTCTGCATTAAGCAAACTGGATTTTGAATTTTGGCTCCACCACTTACTCTTGAGATGAAGAGGAAAGTTCCATTAATCTCTTTAAGCCCTAGGTTCTTTATCTGTGAAGTGGGGATGATAGTGGTCTCTATCTCATAAGGTTATTTTGAAGATTAAGTCATAGGCAAAGCACTTAGCATAGTTCCTCGGCACATAGTCAGCACTCACATCATGTTATCTGTAACAACAACAAAAACAATACTTTTTATTCTTGGGATTTTTTTTTTAAGATTTTATTTATTTGACAGAGAGAGACACAGCGAGAGAGGGAACACAAGCAAGGGGAGTGGGGGAGGGAGAAGCAGGCTTCCCGCTGAGCAGGGAGCCCGATGTGGGCCTCGATCCCAGGACCCTGGGATCATGACCTGAGCCGAAGGCAGATGCTTAACGACTGAGCCACCCAGGCGCCCCTATTCTTGGGATTTTTTTAAAGATTTATTTATTTATTTGGCAGAGAGAGAGAGAGAGAGAGAGAGAGGGAGAGAGGACACACACACAAGCAGGGGGAGCGGCCGGCAGAGGGAGAGGGAGAAGTAGGCTCTCCGCTGAGCAGAGAGCCTGACATGGGGCTCGATCCCAGACCCTGGGATCATGACCCGAGCTGAAGGCAGACGCTTAACCCACTGGGCCACCCAGGCGCCCCTATTCTTGAGATTTTTGCGCCTCATTGAGTGCTCATTGCTGATGCTGCTACCCATCTGCTGTTTTAGCTTCCTAAATTACAAACTGAACACCTCTTTTGTTGGAAGGACCCCTGTGGCTGGCCCTGTACTTCCAACTTCTATGTTCAGACATTGAGTTGTCCTCGGCTTGATAATAGACAAGTTTCCTGTGCAGGGAGAAGGGGGCGTTGGAAAAGGTTGACACCAAGCTGCAGTTTGAAGAGGTGATCTTCCAGGCCATCCCAACACTGGCCAGGGCTTTGGATCTCCCTCTGCTGACAGCCAAGCTTCTGTCCTAGGACTGGACTCGTGCTTAGTCTGCTCCAACTGTAGAATCAATTCCAAGGTTAGAAGGAAAGGAGCCGACAAGTGGGAGTGTATAATGCATAATTATGAAAACATACAAATATATGGACACATACTGAGGGCTTATGAAACACCAGGTGCTGTGCTACGGACAAATGCAGCCTGATTTTTGGCAAAGGAGACAGGACTAGATAAATCTACTGGCAGCGGGGGAACGTACAAAGGAAAGGCTCCATAGAGGGTGGTGACCCTTGAGCTCAGTCCTGAAAAACAAGCAGTGTCCTCCTGGCAGACAGGAGGAAGAGGGCAAGAAAAAGGACAGGAACCTCCCAGCTTGGCTTAGCATAAATGCTGTGATAATTTACATCCAGTTCTGAGGCACATTGTGGGTGTTTTTGTTTGTTAACATTGCACTACTCTTAGGCATAAAAGAATATTCATGCTGTGAATCTTAAGGGCCTGCCTGTTGTTTGAAGTTAATTGTCAGTTAATTGGAAGGTATGAGGTGTGTAATATGGAAGATTTTAGTACAGAAGCAAGTCCATTCCCAGAGGTGGACTTTGGTGGTATTTTAGCTCTTTGCCTTCCTGTATTTTTAGAAAAGTGATTTGGACTGGGACCTCAATAATAAGATGATGTTATAGAGTTGAGTGTGTGATAGGCTTTTGCTAGCTTCAGGTAGTGTGTTACTTCATAACTCCTTTAAAAAGCATCACAAACTCACAAAAATATATTTACTCATTCACTTATTTAAAATACACAATGTCAGAGAAGTACGAAGTACAGGGACCCCAATGACAACAAGGTACAGGCTCCTTAATGAAAGAGGACACCTCCCGCTTTCCAGGAGTTGGCGGTCTCAAACATTTCACCATATAGCTTCACCATTTGGGGTGAACAAAGGCATTAGTATGCCTCACGGGAGGGAAATCTCAGCAGATCGTGGTAGAGTGGCCTAGGAAGTGGGATTTGGAGCAGAGGCAGACCGGCCTGGGGCACACAATTTGATGGCTAATTTCTGAAGCTTATTCACAGAGACAACAGGTTAAAACAGACTGGCCTAAACTGAACTTTTTAAAAGACATCTAAGATTCAGGTGTATAATTATTGAATGAATAAATGGATAAGTCTACAAGTTTCTAAATTGGTGATTTCAGATGTCTCAGTAATCAATATCTCTTAAAACAGATGGTGGACCCTAGATGTTTTAAAAGAACATTATTCTGGGAAATGAATGTTCCCTTTGATAGACTTCATTTCACGACACCACCGATTTCTCCAGAAGTCTTTACTGCCAGGAATGCTCTATCACACCCAGATTTCCTCTCTGCTTTAAAATAAAGGAGGTTTCTGCTTTTAGGACGTAGAAGAAGGGCAACTACAAAAGGGTCAACAATCTTTGCTTTACAGTTGTGTCACACAATTTTTTTTAGATTGTGATAACCCTCGGGATTTGCCAAGTTCCCTAGAAGTGACTGTTCTCCTACACTCCAACCGCCTTTCTGCCTTCCAGCACCCTTCTAGAATCCAGTTTTCAGTCCTCAAACTCAAATGTTCCCCCCCAATTCCCACAAATCCCAGGCACCCTGTTTCCTTGCCTAGCTGGATGATAGCCAGACTCCCTTTTAGGCACTCAAGGTACGATTTTTGGCGAGTAATAAGGACTCCTCTAGTCCCCCCAGCCCCATTCTCTTCCACCAGCTTTAAGGCTTGAATTTCTAATCAGAGCCTAATGCTCTAGTTTAAGGCATGAATTCCTGCCAGCATTCAAATCTCTCTTGAGAGGGGCCCCATTCTGCTATCATGATTATCATCACCATTATCAGTTTCTTAGGAAGTGACATTCTGCTATGGTGATTCCCATCATTATCAGTCTTAACACTGAGTGGGAATGAGTGGTTTGGGCAAAACTGTTGGAGTAAGGTGAAAGAGACCAAGAAAGCTCTGGATTATCTAGAGAAGCGAAAGGGGTTAGGGGTATAGGAAGCACTCTGACAGTAAGTCAAAAGGGAGCCGGTAATGCAGGCAGAAGACAACGAAGCTGAATTCTGAGGACAACGCGGTTTTGCTAAGGTCAGAACTACCACGTCTTCTCTTTTGCGCCCCATCAGTAGTCCGCAGGGGGACCTGAAGACATCTGGGACGCACACCTCCCACACACTTCCCTCCTCCGTGCCTGTCAATCCCAGAGTTAGAAAAAGTAATTTTAGTACGCCCTCAGGTGGCCAAATGAAATACTGCGGCAATGGCTTTCGATGGAAGTTGGCGCCGCGGACAAACATCCCGCTGGAATAGGCACTGGTGCTTGGCAAGTTCGGAGGCACCCGGCAGGGCATCCTGTGCAGAGATGGCACTCTTCCCTTTAGGGTGCCAGTTCTCAAGCTTATTGGCGTAGCAGCTCAGGAATAATCTTGCCAGGTTAATTTTGGACTGCCTATGCATCGCCTCTTCCTCACGTGCTGCGGGGTGTGGGTCTATTTTTGAAATTAAAGCGAACTTAAATTATTTCTTAGCTTTAAATATTATTATATGTTCCTTAAATTAACTGGAGCTACCCACAGAGGCACAGAAGATGATTTGTGTATGGGTTTTCCGTCCAAAACAGACCAGAGCAACGAGGATTAATGACCACGGATATTGTGAACATTTTTCTTTTGGAAAAATTTCAGATTTATAGAAAAGTTGCAAAAATAGTACGAATAATTTCCATAGGCTCGTCACCCAGATGCTCTCAAAGTTAGCATTTTAGCACATTTGCTCTATCATTCTCTAATTATAAATATCTATATTTTTCTCTGATCTGTTTGAGAATGTGTTACAGACATGATGCTCCTTTATCCTTAAATATTTCAGTGTGTATTTTCTAAAAACAAGAACATTTGCTTATATAACCACAATACAGTGATCAAAACCAGGAAATTAAGATTGATACAATACTGTGTTCTAATCTTCAGACTTGATTCCCATTTGTAAATTGTCCCACTAACGTCCTGTATAGAAAACATATGGTATCCAATCCAGTATCACTCATGGCATTGCATTTAGTTGTGTCTGTTTAGTGTTCTGTAATCTGAAATAGTTCCTTAGTCTTTCTTTGTCTTTCACGACCTTGGCATTTTTAGAGTACAAACCAATTATTTTATAGAATGTCCCTGAATTTGAATTTGTTTGATGTTTCTTCATGATGAGGTTCAGGTTATGCGTTTGTGGCAGGAATATCATAGAAATGGTGTTATATCCTTCTCAATGCACATGATGTTCCTTTGTTTTGCCCACAGGTTTTGACACACAGATGTCAGAATAATTAATGTTGAAAACTACACATGCAAATAAGGTCAGTTTTCCTACAGGCTCATGGGAACTTCACTTATGGGGTGAGAAAAAAATCAAGGAACCCGGAGAAGCCATCCCCTCTCCTCTTATCAATCTAGGAATGTTTTATGGAGGGGCTGGGATTTCAGGAACTTAGGGCTCAGACAAGATGGCATGTTTTTTTTCCCCAGGGGAGTATTTTGATACATGAGGATCTTGATTATAGAGTGCCCAGGTTTTTTTTTTTTTTTTTTTTCCTTTCAAATCCTCTTTTTAGAATCAGAAGCCAGGGCTACTGGGTTTTAGTCTCAACTGTAGTTTAGTTGCTGTGTCACCCCGGGGACCAGCCAAGTGATCCCTTTTTGAGTTGCCTAACCTGTGAAATGATAGTCACTCACATGCAAGGAGAGTGGGTTGAAAGCTCTGGCTGGAGAAAGGGGTAGAGCACATGAGTTCATGAGCCAGATTCACGTGGCACCTAACTGAGTTTGTTTCTCTGGAATCTTTTTGGCTACTGCAGTCAGACTTAACATGTTTCCATAGAGTTCTTGACTTTGGATAGGGGACGCACAAATACTGGAGAGAAAAAAAAAAACCATTAATATTATAGTCATTTATAATGGAAATGTAGATTTGAAACCAATCACTGAATATCAGCCACTTATAAGCAAGCTTCAGTCTTCCACTGGGTAACTGAAGAAGTTCTATAGTACTAGATATTTACAGTTAGAAATGTGGAGAGAAGCCTTTTAAAATGACAGCAACAGTCATTACTTTCTAGGCTCCAGTGTGTGGCTGCACGTGACATTTTTGTGTCTTTCTTGTTGAATTTTGTTAGCTGTTTGGGATCCTGTAAGTTTGAATTCCATTAAAATTTATTTCTAAAGTATTTTCTGAGCTGTGACTGGTGCTATGGAACTGCATTGACCATTACCTAAAGATAGGGAGTGCTTTTGGCCACTGACCTTTTAAATGTCATAACAGCTTGATTGAATATTTGATTTCTTATAAATGTGCTCTCTGGCACTATATTTATAGTCTTGAACTTTTAATTTTCTGACGTTGTGCAATGTTTAATCAGGTGTGACTGTCATGTCATAACGAGATGATGTAATTTTCCAGTCTTTGCTCAAATGTTTTCATAGTTTATTTTTTTTTTTTTTTTTTTTTTTTTTTTTTAAAGATTTTATTTATTTATTTGAGAGAGAGAGAGAGAGAGAAACAGCATGAGAGGGGATAGGTTCAGAGGGAGAAGCAGGCTCCCTGCCGAGCTGGGAGCCCGATGTGGGACTCGATCCCAGGACTCCGGGATCATGACCTGAGCCGAAGGCAGTCGCCTAACCAACTGAGCCACCCAGGCGCCCTGTTTTCATAGTTTAAATGGAGGCTCTTATCATATCAATCTAGAAAGGAACTTTTTGCATCAAGGAACTAAATAAACCAACAACAGATTAAAAGAGATTTTCGCTGGATGGGCAGTGAATACTACCCTGATAAAAGACCTAGTTTATATATTTAGTAAATTTATTTGAGAATAATAAATATTAATATGAAATAAGTTTATTTCTTTAATAAATTTATTGAGTACCCGTTCTGTTCCAAGCATTGTGCCATGGGTTCTGATGTAATGTGATAAGATACAGGTAAGACTAGTGAATGAATATTTGTAATACAGGGTGTGTAGCAATAGAGTAAACATGGGGTACTGTGATGCTTAATCTAATACGGGGGGGGGGTAGTGTCCGGGAAAGACTTTGTGGAAGAAGTGATGTCCAATCTATCCTATCCATTATCTAGGTCTATCAACTCTACCTCCTCTCAAAACACATCCTAAGGGGCACCTGGGTGGCTCGGTCGGTTAAGTGTCTGCCTTTGGCTCAGGTCATGGTTCCGGGGTCCTGAGATTGAGCCCAGCGTCGAAGCCCAATGGGGAGTCTGCTTCTCCCTCTGCCCCTCCTCCCTGCTCATGCTCTCTTTCACTCACTCGCAACCTCTCTCTCTCAAATAAATAAAATCTTTAAAAACAAAAACAAAAACAAAACAACACATCCTAAAATCCAACCACTTCTCCCCATCTCCACTGTCTCACCCCTAGTACAAGTCATCATCACTTGCAGTAGCTACAAAGCTGGTCCCCACCAAACCACAAGCTCTAAGAGGATAAAAATTTTAGCCCATTTTGTTTGCTGAGAATTCCCAAGCAAGTGCCTGACGTGTAGTGGGTGGCCAATACATATTCTTGAACAAATAAATGGTCTCTCCTCTTACACTGTTGGCCCATGACAATTCAGCAGCCAATGTGGTATTTTAAAAAGTACAATTGTTTCGTCCCCCATTGCTTCTCATTTTGCTCACCTTACCCTTTTTCTATATACTCCAACAGTTCTGAAGTAGTTAGTCTTTCAGTCCTGGGAACATTCCCCTTTCTCATGTATCCGTTAGGTAAACTTTTGTTTTTTATTTTTTTAAAGATTTTATTTATTTATTTGACAGAGAGAGAGTACACAAGCAGGGGGAGCAGCAGAAGGGGAGGGAGAAGCAGGCTTCCCGCTGAGCAGGGAGCCTGATGTGATGTGGGGACTCGATCCCAGGACCCCGGGATCATGACCTGAGCCGAAGGCAGACGCTTAACTGACTGAGCCACCCAGGCACCCCAGTAAACTCCTTTTAATCCTAAAAGTACAGTTCAAATACTCTTGCCTACACAAAACTTGCAATCACATGAGTAAGATAGACATCGAACAACTAAGGAGATTAATAAAATATTTTCAAAAGTGATGAATGACATGAAATAATAACAGGGTTAATTGAAAGAATAATTGGTTGTGAAGTAGACTCCTCTGAGAGGTGACATGTGAGCTGACACCTCAATCATTTGAAGGAGCCAGGGAAGCAGAGATCTGGGAGAACATTCCAGGATAGAGGAAACAGAAAATGCAAAGACTCTGAAGGAAGGAATAATTTGGCTTATTGAAAAGAATATGTGAGAATGGAACAAAGTTAGCAAGAAAGGTAGTGGTTGGTATAGGCCAAATCTTGGAGGGTCTTTTAGTTATAGTAAAGAATTGGGATTTTATTCTAAATGTGATGGAAAGCTTGAAACCATTCCATCATGCATAGAACCAAACCCCAGTTCTTTTCTTTTCTTTTTTTTTTTCCCAGTTCTTTTCTGTGGCCTGCCAACCCTGCACGATCTTCTTCCTCATCCACTTCTCTTCCTCCCTGCTCTCTCTGTTCAGCCATCTGGTGTTATTTCTGTTCCTTAAACATGTCAAGATTGTCCCTGCCTCAGGACCTTTGCACTTGCTGTTCTCTGTCTGGAGTATACTTTCCCCAGATCTTCCCATGCTTGGCTACTTCTCATCGCTCGAGGTTCAGCCTAAAAATTATCTCCTAAGGGAAGCCTTCCCTGGCTCTCTTAGTTTCCTAGGGCTGCCATAACAAATTACCGCAATTGGCTTAAAACAACAGAAAATTAGTTTCATAGTACTGGGGGCTCAAAGTCCAAAATCTAGGTGTCAGCAGGGAAGTCCCCCTAAGTGCTCTAGTGGAGAATCTTTCCTTTCCTTTTTTCAGTTTCTGGTGGCTCCAGGTGTTCCTTGGCTTGTGGCAGCATCACCCCAATATCTGCCTTCATCTTCACATGACCTTCTTCTGGATCTTTATGTCTGTATCTTCTCCTTTTCTGTTTCTTATAAGGAAGCTCATCTTTGGGTTTAGAGCCCACCCTAATCCAGGACGATCTCATCTTGAGGTGTTTACCTAAATTATATCTGCAAAGACTTATTCCAAATAAGGTCACATTCTGAAATTCTGGGTGGACATCTCTTTTGGGGGGCCACCATTCACTCCATTACACTCACCTTTCAATTTAAGTCAACCATCTAGGCACTTCCTAGTACATCATGTTGCTTGATTCATTATCTAAATTATCTTATTTATTTTCCTTACTTATTGTCTTTCTCCCCTAGACTATAAACTCTATGAAGGAAGGCACCTCGTTTGTCTTGTCCACTGTTACGTCTCCAGTGCCAAGCACATGGCAGACTCTCAGGAAATATTTGTTGAATGAATGAAGGAAGGGATGACAAATTGAAATCTAAAGAGTGAATGGTGTTGGTCACACAGAGAAGGATGGGAAACAGGGAAGTGTATAAGAGTATTTCCAAGCAGAATGGGCAGAGGCTAATAGGTGATAAGAGAGTATGACTGGAACCTACAATTTCCTGGAGAGGGGGGTAAGGGACAACCAGAACCCAAAGGGCCTTTTAAGTCATATTGAGTGGTCTTTCTGAAGTCCACCAGACTGGGTGACTCCAAGGTCTCTGCCCTGGATACATACAGGTGGGACTCTCTCTGGGCACACCCCTCCTCACATGGATCCTCACCTTTTCTGTATGCCTATATGATCTGGCTCCTTAGCAGACTCTTTACGTGTTGGAGCTGGAAGCTGAGAAAGTTCTTTTTGCTGGCCTCTGAAGGTGTTAGTCTCACAGGGCTTCTTGTCGTCCCCTTACAGAGGCTATTGTAAAACTTCAGTGATTTTGTCAAGGAAACCCCGTGACCTCTACCATCATTCTCAGCACATGATTTCATAACCAAATAGAGAATGGAAGCCTGCAGGAGAGAATTTCCTACCTGGAGTTGTGAGACAATTCAGCTAGCTAAGGGATGTGCAAAATTTCCTGATTCCCAGGGCTTAGAGTTTGAAGAATGGAAGTGGCAGAAATGAGGCTGGAGAGGTAAGCAGGGGCCAGATCATATAGGCACATTACAATATGTTCACCCTTCTTATCAAAAGTGTATAGGTCCTATGCAAAGTTAGGCAGATGTGGTGCCTGTCTCCTGGCAGTTTTACCTGAGATTTGTCTCCTGGGAAGTTTTGCGTTGTAAGATTAAGACTGCACTTGATGAATAGTACTTTTTCCCCTGTTTTTATTTGACCTAACGATAGGTGAGAATCAATAGTGCAGTTTAATGAATATTTATTGTGTACTTAGTAAGAACCAGGGATTTTTCCAATGTGCTACCTTAAACCAGTGCACATTTACTTTGAATTCTCATGCTTGATCTTTAAGAAAATCATGAGAATTTTTCATTTTACTCTATAATATTGCTGAGTTTTTTTTTTTTTTTAAAGATTTTATTTACTACAGAGAGAGAGAGAGAGAGAGCACAAGCAGGGGGAGCTGCAGGCAGAGGGAGAGGGAGAAGCAGGCTTCCCGCTGAGCGGGGAGCCCTGGACCCTCGCTGAGCCCAGGACCCTGGGATCATGACCTCAGCTGAAGGCAGATACTTAATAGACTGTTCCACCCAGGTGCCCAAGTTTGTTTTGATACACAAAGAATTTTGTCCCCTCCCTTCTCCCTCTTTGTGTAAAATGAATACTTCAGGGAGTTCCATATGCATCTTGTGGCTTCTTGCATCCCATTTACTCCCTCAAGTTCTAGAATATTCCTGTCCTTATATAAGCACCTCTCTTACACAGATGAGCCACCCGGAGTCCAGAGATATCCTGAAGCTGAGTCAGTGTCATATACCTACCTTGTGCCGAGCCAAGATTTGAACTCAGCTCTCTCAAGAATTGTTTCCAATGTATCACAGCCATTCAGGTTTTAGGGACTTCTTTTTTAAAAAAATTTTATTTAAATTTAATTTAGTTAACATATAGTGTATTATTAGTTTCAGGGGTAGAATGTAGTGATTCATGAGTTGCATATAACACCCAGTGCTCATTCCCTCCAGTGACCCACAGCTGTTTTTTCTAGAGTTAAGTGTCTCTTATGATTTACCTCCCTGTTTTTATCTTTTTTAAATTTTTCTTTCCCTTCCCCTATGTTCATCTGTTTTGTTTCTTAAATTCCACATGTGAGTGAAATCATACGGTATTTGTCTTTCTCTGACTGACTAATTTCACTTAGCATAATACCGTCTAGTTCTATCCACATTGTTGCAAATGGAAAGATTTCATTCCTTTTGATGGCTGAGTAATATTTCTCTATCTATCTATCTATCTATCTATCTATCTATCTATCTATCTATTATCTATCTATCTATCTATCTATCTACCCACCTACCTACCTACCTACCACATCTTCTTTATCCATTCATCTGTCAGTGGACATCTGGGCTCTTTCCATAGTTTGGCTATTGTGGACATTGCTGCTATAAACACTGGGGTGCAGGTGCCCCTTCAAATCAAATGGTTTATATGTGGTCCAGCTAATTGGTAATATTGGGCTGAGAAAACTGTTCTGTCACCATAAATATTTGCTTGGGGGAAACAGCCCCCAATTTTCACAAATCACTGTGAGATGAAGGAAAAATATGACCAGTATCTTGTTGGGTAAAATATTTTGAGTTGACAAAGCATTCTTTCACTTCAGGAAATTGGTTTTAGTAGAGATTTTTTTCTATTTTTTAAAAGTAGGCTCCACACCCAGCTTGGAGCCCAACGTGGAGCTTGAACTCACGACCCTGAGATCAAAACCTGAGCTGAGATCAAGAGTCAGATGCTTCACCGACTGAGCCACCCGGACGCCCCAGGAAGTTGGTTTTAAATGATCCATATATTTGAGCCCTTTCTTAGGCCTAAGGCAGTACTGTGTCACTGCTGTTTGGGATTACATTTCTTACCCTTCCCTCTCCTCCCAGGGTCAGGTCATGCCTCAGCACTTTATGGCTTCCTGATAGATTTTTTGCGATCCAGAAAGACACCAGGTTAAAGGAACCAAGTGCTCAACAATTCTGTCTTGGTAGCCGCCAAGAGATGCCACTGAGCTAGGGGAAGGATGCATTTGCCTTGGTGCCTTTATTTGCATGCCAAGCCCAGCTGCCAGTGGTGGTGGTGGGGTGACAGTGGTGGTGGGGAGGGGTGGGGGAAATGGTGGGGCTATTTGATGGCCTCTTGAGAGCAGTACAGAAGGGTGGTGGTAAGTGACCAAGGCTCAGGGTTTGGAGGAGACAAGTGGGCATTTCCGGCTTCTCACAGCTATGTTCTTGTTTTTGTTAAGCCTGTGTGCCCCCTTTCCACATGACCAGTATGCTTGAGAAGTCATTCAGCTTTGACTGGCAAGGGCTTGCCATTTCTGGATTTAAATAGATTTAAATAGAGTCTAACAGGGGCAGTTGCATTTCCTTACTTTGGAGAGCTATATTTTCCTTTCGCGGGTTAAAAAAAAAATGCACATGAAAAAGCCCTAACTTCATTATGCTTCGGTCACAGCAGGGAATTTATAGCAAGAGCCCAGCTGTTTGCAGCTCATGCCAGAGTTTTTGATCCTAACGTAATTGAGCTCACATTTTTGAATTGGGAAATAATATTCAGAGGAGCAGACTTTGGAGTTTTCAGGTTTCCAGGCCAAGCAATGGATTCCTGAATCTATTTTGGGTTGTTTTTCCCTTGTACCTTTCCCTCTTCACCCTTCGAGCTCTTTGCTCCTTTCCTGGAACTAGGCCTATGGCTGTGCAAATCTCTTTTCTGTACACATGCTGTTCTAACCGTCTTTTTGATGGAAAAAGAACCCCCATGATTTTATACCTTAACTCTTGCCTTCACTACTTAAAACTCCTTTCTATTAATTGGGCCTCCATACATTCAAGCAATACCCAGTATAACTTATGTTTCTTGGGCATGGGGGCCAGACAGTGTGCTAAGGGCTTTATATGCATTATCACTTCTGATCCAACAGCTCTCTGAGGAAGGCCCTGTTATTGCTCCCATTCTACGGATGAGATCTCTGAGGCTCAGAGAGGTGAACTAACTTCTCAAGGACACACAGTGGTGGAGTTGGGCTTCAAGTCCAGGTCATGGGGATCCAGAGCCAGTAGTTTCAGCCCTGCTGCTGTATTGAACTGACCACTTGAAACAGCCTGCCAAGTGTTAGATTCTGCAGGGGGTGATAAGGGCAAAAACACATAGGTTTTTTTTTAAAGATTTTTATTTATTTGACAGAGAGAGAGAGAGAGAGCAGGAGCAGGGCGAGGAGCAGAGGCAGAGGGAGAAGCAGGCTCCCAGCTGAGCAAGGAGCCCGATGCAGGGCTCCATCCCAGGACCCCGGGATCATGACCTGAGCGGAAGGCAAATGCCCAACCGACTGAGCCATCCAGGTGCCCCCAAAACACATAGTTTTTGTCCCCACAGAGCCTGAGTTGGAGCATAGGAAAGAGCCAGCACCTCATTTCTACCAGCTTGGTGGGGTTCTTGTTAGAGTCAGATGAAATGCAGGTAGAAGCACTTGGTTCAAGGTAGAGTGGTATACGGATGCTGGTTATTGGTATCATACCCGTCACAGCCCAGTCCTGAGCCAGTTACCTGCATGTCTGGGAGGGCAGGCATATGGGAGAGTGGCGCAGTGCACACCGGTAACGTCACAGACTTGTAGCATCTCTTGTTGAATATGGAACTTCTGCCGCATCCTGGTTAGCCTGGCATTACACACTTCCCGTTCAGCTGGGAAGATATTATATAGCTCTTCTCATGTAGCAGGTGCTGTTCTAAGCCCTTTACAAGTATGAACTCACTTGCTTTCATTTGCAGGATTGTGTGTTAACGTCACAGTCCTAGATTCCCCGTTCTCCATCAGTAACCAAGTCCTGTTGATTCTACTTCCTCAGTAGCTTTTAGACTTGTCCACTCTTGTCCAGCTGCGCTGCCTTTGCTACTGTTTTCGTTCATGTTTACATCATCTCTCCCCTCCAGGATCCTAGTAGCAGCCTTCCTGGGCTTTGGCACTACTGCTCTTAAGCCCTCACCCTTCCCAAGAGAAGAGAGGGCTTTTTTTTTTTTAAATTTTTTTAAATTATGTTATTTTATTGTTGCTATTCTTGCTGGTTTGGTTCTTATTCTCTCTCTTATTCTATTGTGCTTAACAGAGTCATTCCTCCTCTTTTAAACCCCCAATCTGGTTTAATCTCTGAAACTTTGCTTTCTGCTGTTACTGATCATACGGAAGGGGGTTATTAATGACTGGGAGGGGAGGATGTAGGTTGGAACTCTCAGTGTGCTGTGAATTATTTCCCCTGTTGTGGCGCAGGAGCGATTCCTGGATTTCCCATGCCTCTTCAAAGTCCTCTTCTCCTTGAAATGAGGCTCAGGGCTGCATTCAGCCCCCACCGGTGGGGTTCAGGGCAGTTTCAGTTTCTGTGCATTTGTTAGCCTATCCCTGCTGCTCGGTAAAGGGGAGATGGGGCATGAGGAAACAATGCCGGCTGTGGATGATACTCTGCTTTTTTCTCAAGAAGAGCCCAGTGAGTAATGCATCAGGCCCTGAACATCCTGGAACACTAACCTCAATGTCATTGTCAGCTTCTCCCCAGTCACAGTCATTTCCAGGTAATGGCTCAGTCTAGACATGGGTCCCACAAACCATCCAAATGGAGAGGGGGAGGGGGAGGGGAAACTGTCCCCAACACCCAGAGTACAATTTAGCCAAGGAGATTTATTTTCACTTTGATTTGGAACATAAATACTGTAAATATCCTCCACTCTGTTAGCCCCCCCCCTTTTTTTTCCAGAGCTATAGTTAATGGGCTAACTTTCTGGCTTGGCACTTTATCAAGTTGATAGAACTGTTTAATGAAACCCACGGAGATTGGACAATTTAGTCTAATGGTCAGTTGCAACCCTTGATGTAAGTAATTTCCAGCAATACTGTATGCATCAAATGTCCAACCTGCCAGTGGTTATCAATATCCATTATGCTTTTGGTTGGCTTGAACCATTAATAACCTGTCAGATTAAGCAATTAGGCTGTCTCCACTTGCCAGAGGAAATTGTTTTCCCCTAACTGATGATATTGGTTTTGTGGTTGTGCAGATAAGTACTTGGTCAAAATGTTTGGCGCATTCCTAGCTGGAGAGTGAGTCTTTTTGATAGATAAGGAGCAGGAGCTGAAATTCAAGGGCCTGAGAGGAACCCTGCAGACAATCCCTGGGAAAATGTCATTCCAGTGTACGTTATAAAAGTAGCTTAATTATTACCGGTGCTCTCCAGTGGGGGATTTCATTTGATGCGTCACCCAGGTGGGACCACATGTCTCCACGGAGCCCTAAGCCACAGAATTCAAGTTTGATTAGATATGTGAGCTATCCTGGGTTCTTTGGAAAGCACATCAGGGGCACTCTTGGGGCTTTGCCGTTTTGTACACTTTCAAAAGCAAGATGAAGAAGAGAAAAGAGAGGGGAAAAGTTCAGTGGAAACAATTAACCCTCCTCTATGCTGTTTGCTTCTGGTATCTCCTGTATTTTTTTGGTTTTGTGATTTTCCATTTCCATTTTCATGTAGCGGTACAGGAATGCATGTTACTTTCTACCTTTGTGTTTTTGCATATTCTAGTAACCTCGCCTGCTGTGCCCTCTTTCTCCCTTTAACTAGTTTTCATACAACCAGCAACTTGAAGACCTGGCTTGAAAACCCCTTCTGGGGAGACCTTCCAGAGGAACTTTACCCATTCTGATCACACGTTTACTCAAAGTCTTATTCCTGTGTCATCATTTCACATTTATCGATGCATTGCTTTTATGTTGTTTTTAAAACTTTGCATTTTTATTTTTCCTAATTACAAAAGCAATATGAATGCAGCTCAGAAAACAGAAAACACACTTAAGCACAAAGGAGAAAACCAAAAATCACCCATAATCCTACCACCTGTGGATCACCAGCTGTATGTCATTCATTCATTCATTCATTCAGCTAGGCTTTATTGAGCAAGGATTTTTTTTCTGTCTTGGAAGTTTTGGAGATATCATCGTACACAACATGGTCACTGTCCTTGTCTCCATGGAGCTTGGAATCTAATGAGGATTTTTCCCATCATCACAAATTAAATATGCAGTTACAAACCATGTTAAATGTTATGATAAAAAAGGAGTGTGTTGTGAGAATGTATGGGAGGGGGACTGATCCTGGTCTAGACATTAAGGAAGGGCTTTCTGCGGAAGTGACCTTTGAGGTGAAATCTGAAAGTTGATCAGGAAATAGTTGGCCAGGGAGGTTTGAGTGGTGGGGGAGTGGGGAGGGGAGGAGAAGGGAGGGTGAGATGGTAAGATCTTTTCTTTTTTTTTTTTTTAAGATTTTATTTATTTTTTGGAGAGAGAGAGAATGAGAGAGAGCAAGTGCACAAGTGGGGTGGGGGCCAGAGGGAGAAGCAGACTCCCTGCTGAGCAGGGAGCCTGATGCGGGACTCAATCCTGGGACCCCAGGATCATGACCTGAGCCGAAGGCAGACACTTAACCAACTGAGCTACCTAGGCGCCCAGGAAGATCTTTTCAAGCTAAGGTGATAGCACGTGGGAAAAAATATCAGTGACTAGAGGGAATATGGGATGTTCTAGGACAGGGGTGGGCAAACTAGACTTGCCAGAACACTACCTGTTTTTGGAAATCAAGTTTTATGTGCAGACAATACGCCCATTCATATACATACTGTCTATGGTTGCTTTTGTGCTACAACTGTGGAGTTGAATAGTTCTGACAGATACTGTCTGGCCCCCTGTAAAGTCTAAAATATTTGCTCTCTGTCCCTTTACAGAAAAAGCTTGCCAACTCCTGTTCTGGGATCTAAAAGAAGGCTGAGGTGACAGGAAAGGAGGAGTGTGGGGGATGATGAGGCTGGATCTAAGGCAAGGACCAGACAGAACCTACAGGTTAAGGGTTTTTTTTTTTCTTATTATGTTATGTTAATCACCATACATGACATCATTAGTTTTTGATGTAGTGTTCCATGATTCATTGTTTGCGTATAACACCCAGTGCTCCATTCAATATGTGCCCTCTTTAATACCCATAACTAGACTAACCCATCCCCCCACCCCCCTCCCTTCAAAAACCCTGTTTGTTTCTCAGAGTCCATAGTCTCTCATGGTTTGTCTCCCCCTCAGGTTAAGGGTTTTAAATTTCATTCTAAGAATAATGGAAAAGCACTGAACCATTTTTTAAAGTATTTTACTTATTTGACAGAGAGAGAGAGAGTACAAACCTGGAGAGGGAGAGGGAGAAGCAGGTTCCCTGCGGGGGACTCCATCCCAGGACCCTGGGATCATGACCTAAGCTGAAGGCAGGTGCTTAACAGACTGAACCACCCAGGCGCCCCAGCACTGAACCATTTTAAGCAGGGGCTTGAAAAGGCCTGTCCTTCTAACACATACTGGTTTTTAATAGTTTGTAATTTGGCAGTTCATCTTGTATATTTTCCCACTCTTCAGTTATATAATCTTTAATGGTGTGTCTACAGTTTCATCATATGGATCGTGAAATTATGTGTACTCAGCAGTGAACATCCTGTGCATACTGTTGCTAATTTCCTAATAATTTCTTAGAAATGGAATTGTTAGGTCAATGGGTATGTAGATTTTAAAGGCTTTTGCTTCTCCTCTATTTCCATTGTTCTAGAAGTGATGCTTATTATGACCAGCAAGGTAGAATACCTGGTTCCCCCACTCTAGTTAGACATTTAATATATTTGCCAGTTTACACAAGAAAAATGATATCGTAGTATTGCTTTTATGTGCATTTCTGTGATTACTGGAGAGGGTAATATTTATTTCCCATAAGTGTTACATTTCATCTTTTGTGAAATGCTTATTGATATAATTTGCTTATATCTCTATCAGGATATTTATCTTTTATTACTGATTTTTTATGAACTCGTTATATATTGGGTACATTAACTCTTTGGCATCCATATTGTAAATATTTTTTTCTTTTTTTTTAAAGATTTTATTTATTTATTTGGCAGAGAGAGACACAGTGAGAACAGGAACACAAGCAGGGGGAGTGGGAGAAGGAGAAGCAGGCTTCCCGCCGAGCAGGGAGCCCGATGTGGGACTCGATCCCAGGACCCTGGGATCATGACCTGAGCCGAAGGCAGACGCTTAACGACTGAGCCACCCAGGCGCCCTGTAAATATTTTTTTCAAGCTTGTCTTTTGCCTTTCCATTTTACTTATGGCATTTTGAGGACGATTTATGAGTATTTAGTTAGTTAATAAGCCAATTTTTTCTTTTGGATTTTCTGCTCTTCGGGTTATGTTTGGAAACACTTTCTCCACACTGAGATTATATAACATGCACACATACTTTCTGCTAATTTTAAACTAGTTTTTCTTTATATTTCAATCTGTAATCCATTTGGTATTTATTTTGGTAGTGGCATGAGATAGATATTTAACAGATTTTTAAGGAGGGGAAACTCATTTTGGGGGAGAAGAAGAAATACCTCTTAGAAAAATTGGGAACTCTGTGATTAGGAATCTCAAACACTGTATCTGGAGGAAAAATCTTTTTTTAAAGATTTTATTTAGAGAGAGAGAGAGCACAAGCAGGGGGAGTGGCAGAGGGAGAGGGAGAAGCAGACTCCTCGCTGAGCAGGGAGCTCTACCCAAGGCTAGATCCCAGGACCCTGGGATCATGACCTGAGCCAAAGGTAGATGCTTAACTGACTGAGCCACCCAGGTGCCCCAGAAATAGGGTTTTTGGATGAGATTCAGGCATTTGAGATATTCCAAAACCAAACAAGTTTACTTAGTGTAGAACAGAATTGTTAAGTACGTTGTCTGAAAAAATCACTCCCCCGACTCCAAAGTTGATATCCTCAAACCACTTCCACCTCTAAACACCTACTACCCTAAAGCCTCAAGCCTCATTACATCAAGAAGGACTCTTAAAAATGTCTTTTTTGTGTGGAAGGTGTTTATGCAATCTTTTGCTCATTTATCTTGTGTGCATCATGAGGCATGCCTTTTGAAGTAGAACTGTATTTGTGACTTTAAATGTTTCCCTTACTTTTATTTATTCTTTGTCTTGTAGAGGACTCATTGTTTTTTTATTTTTTATTTTTTCATTGTTTTAATTATTTCACAAACACATATAATATCTACTATTTCATAGACAATGTTTTAAGTGTCTTAAAAATATTAACCTGTTTACTTCTCATAACAGCCCTATGTCTTCATTTTGCATATGAAGGAACTGAGGAACACTGAGGTTCAGTGACTTGTTCGAGATCACACAGGTAGCAAGTCACCACCATATTCTGTTTCCTTTATGGTGGTGGGAAGTATTAGGGAGGAGGGAAGGATTATTTTAGGGGATAGAAAATTCCCTCTGTGGGGCAGAAACAAATGCTACCATAGGAACAAACTGAAGTCTGAATTCATAGACACCATTATTCCATCTCGAAACATGAATCACATAAACATTTTCAGTTCTATTCTATGTCTACTTTAACAGTCCTATCAATGCCTATGTATATATTGGATGTGTGCTTTCATTGTAAGTCATCTAGAATCTCTTTAGATGCAGGCAGCGTATAAATTAGATTAAAAGTCTGAAATGTGCTCAGAGCATTTCAACTGAAATAATCTTCAGACAAGAGAAATTAGTTTATAACCTTAAAACAAATGAAAGTAATTTGTACAAATGTTCATGGGAGTTCTGTAACCATTAAAAGCTGGAAACAACTGAATAGTGAGAGGTGGGTGGCTAAAGAAAACCATGCGTTCCATCAATGAGATGGAATACCCCGTGGATATTAACAATAACAAATATGGGGACAATATTGATATATGGACACTTGTATTTGAAGAAATATTCTGCAAAAGGCAGAATAAAAATAGTAGGTACACACATAAATATGTGACGATATATGAATACATATGACACTAATGGGAATATAATTTGGATTAATTTTTGTAGCTAAACACAGCACTGTTAGGGGTTTGGGGATAGGGTACTTAAAGTCATAATTAAAAAACACACTTTTTTCAGGCAGAAAGGAGTGGCCCCCTGATAATCACTGTTGTACTTTGGGCCTAGGAAGGGGTCTCAAGGATATTTCTGGGTGGTCTGGAAGGGGATTTCTTCTCTAACATTTTCCTGTAAGGTCTTGCCGTCCTCTGTGTTCAGGAACTGCATAGTGAGCTGCTATTTGGAAAGGATCCAGTCCAGTATCTTGTCATCGTCAGCTGGGCACGAGGAGGCCAATTTAGTGGAAAGCTTGGCAAGAATGGCTTTAGGGGAAAGGCCAAGGTAAGAAAAGTGGCTCTGATGGAGGCTGTGCAGTTAGAAATGAAGTCCAAACTGAAGCATGGTGAATCCCATCCAGTTCCGGCAGGTGTGGGGAATATGGCCTGGGAGCGTCCTATTCATTCTACTACACAAGTGCAGGATAAATATAACAAAACCTCAGATGGAGATCAGGTGAATCCAGGGGACACTCTTAGACTAGGGAGTGGCAGAACCAGGGCCAACCTATGGGGAGCGGTGCCAACAGCAAATGAGGCAGGTAGCTGGAACCCACAATTTGGCTGAAATGCAGGGCAAGGCTTTCCTTACCACTGGGCACCAAAGCTCTGAGGAGAATGGAGCTGCCCCGAGAAGTGGACAGAAGGGGGCCAGAGAAATTCTTGTTCTCTCTTCCAGAGGTGTTTGGTGGTTGTGGTGGTTTTAATTATATGTGCTCCAATTCTTGGATATTCCTCCCTTCAGGAGGTGGAGTCTGATTTCCTTCCCTTGAATGTGGCTGGTCTTAGTGTCTTGCTTCTAATGAACAGAAATGATGGAATATCACTTCCAAGATCAGGATATGAAAAGATTGTGGCTTCCATCTCGGGGACCCTCCTAGACCACTTACTCTGGGGCAATCCAGCTGTCATGTCATTGAACAGCCTTGTGGAGAGGCCCTTGTGGGGAGGAACTGAAGCCTCCTTCCAGAAGCCACAAGTGTGAACTTCTCCAGCTCCCTTGGATGACTGTAGCCTTGGCCTACAGTTGCAGTCTCCTCACAGACCCTAAGCCAGAACCGTCCAGCTAAGCTGCTCCAGGATTCTTGACCCTCAAACTTGCTATGTTTATTGTTTAAGCTGCTAAGAGTTTGGATTATTTGTTATGCAGCAGTAGATAATTAATAGAGTGGTGGCCTCGTGCCTGATTATATTGTGGAAATGTCTGGCACCTCGTGCTAGTGCTAGGGAATAGCCAAGATAGAATGGGGTGGTATATCGGCAGCCGAATGCTTATTCTGAACATCTGGGATGGAGCTGAGATGGGGCAGCTACTGACAGTCCTGGATGGTAAGTGTTCAGTGAGATACTGGTCTGTGTATGCTGATGAGAGGTACCTATTTTTCTTCTCTGTGTGGGGAAGTGGTGCAGGAAACATCTCAGCTGGTTGGTCCCAGAGTACCAGGGTCAGCAGCCCCAAAGTGTGCTGCATGATGCTTAGTGCCAAGTGAAGAACTGTGGTTGGGGCTGGAAGAAACAGAGGGAGAGTGCTGTTGAGCTAAAAAGGCAAGTCCAGAACAGACTGTTAGGTGAGGGAGCCTAAGGAAGTTGAATCTGGAGGCAAAGCTGAGCTAAAGGACCAGAAATGCTAGCGTGAAGAGCAGAGTGACCCAGCAAGAGGTGGATTATCCTGCATTCCGTCCACACATGTGGGGGCAGAGGGCACACACAGTGGCACACACCAGGAGCAAGGCTCTTATAGTTCTGACTCAAGGCTCTTATAGTTCTGACTCAAGGTTATATGGGTGAACTAGATCCAATTGGGCCAGGCAGGTTGGGAAACGGAACTTGACTCTTCTTCTTTCAGTGACTTGAGGGGAGTTGGGGGTGGTTGTTGAGTCTGGGTTGATAGTCCATTTCTATTTCACCCCTCTGCTTCAAACATTGTTCATTCCCTGGACTTTGGAGGAGTGAGGATCTATAATAAGGGCTCCGTTGTTTCCTGCAACATTGGAAATATGTCACATGTCGCTAGGCTATCCTTGGCTCTGGCTTCTGTTGAGGCTCTGATGGTCCTTCCTGAGAAACTTACATCTGGATATGTTAAATATCTCTAGAGGGCCTCACAGCTGGTGCTAAAATACGTGTTCAAGTGTCTGCTAATTCTGTTGACTAAATGCTGCATGGTCCTCTCAGCAGAATGACATTTCACAGCTTTCAGCTGCCATTAATCATTGACCTCAAGAGCCTCAGGGTTCAGTACCTAATCCATCAGGCTAGCCAGGCACTTGAGGCACTTTAAGACTTCGAATAGAAATAGACTCAAAGACATGCTGTCCCCCAAAGCCATTCCATTCCAGAATGATTAAATGTCTGTGCCCCCAGAGGTTTTCTATGATAGTTTAGAAGATTGGCACAAATATACCCAAACAAATTTTTTTTTTTAACCTGTGTGTTCAGGCAGCAAAACCTTGATGGAGATGAATTTGTGCCATTGCAGCTTTCTGGGGGTATCTCTGAGATGCAAACTCTTTGTCTTAGCTGAACTGTCATTTGGGCATTTAAATTCCCCCCTCCAGAGGAGGGATTTGGAACTTTGAGGTCAAAAGCAGATATTTGAAAATAACGGTACTTTGTGTTTTAGGTGAGTTTGCCAGTAAGGAGATGCAGAGCAAACTAGGAGAGGTGAGCCAGTTGGCACCTTTAGCTCATCCGGCTCTTGGGTCCACTCCTAGCTAAGCTCCTCAGGGACATTCTCTGCTATAAAACAACCCTGTATTCCTTCTGGCATAGTTGAACAGTGTAGCCAATCTCTGAAAATTATTTTGTAATTTGTCTCTAAGGTTAAAGTTCAATTAAATATACTGGCTAAGTGGATTTGCAGAGTCAGCTTACCAGCTTATATGGTATGACAAACATGGCTACTTAATCACCAAGAAATTCATATTCCTCATCTCTATGGAGTTGTCACTGGGATCGTGTTTCTGAGCTCCCTTTGCATCTAGATGGTGCCATAGGACTAATGCTTGCTGATGGAATGTGAGCAGAAGTGATTTGTGTCACTTTTAGAAGAAGGTGTTCATTCTAAAATCTCTTTCCATTTCAGACAACATACTGGCCTTGGCATTAAGTGTGTTTAAGATGGATGAGTCAAAAGATGTAAGGAGGCTGGGTCCCTATATTTCCATCTGAAAAGTCAACTGCTGACTGGGATCATCCACATTGGACTGCTAGGTGAGCAAGAAGTACATTTCTATTGTGTTGAGCCCCTAGGTTTATTTGTTATGACAGCTAGCATTACCTTAATCAACATACATGGAGTTTTTAGATTCTTGGGTAAAACGTGTTTTGTAGGGTTATGATTAGATAAGTTGTATCCTTGGCTAAACTGATTTTTTTAACTCAGTGTCAGTAAGGTATGAACAACTCTATCCTAAATATTTAATGCTACCTCCTCATCCTAGTTCATTCATTTTTTCCACAAAAATGTATGGAGGGCTTAGACTGTGCCAGGTGCCATGCTAGGTAGGCACTGGGGATATAATACTGATCAAGACAGACATAGTCCCTACCCCTGTGAACCTTAAAGTCTATAGATGAGAGATGATGAATTCTTGAACTCGGACAATGGAAGGGGGCCTGGAGAGGAGGGGATAGACTAGAACAGTGATTCTCAAAGCTTGATCCTTGGGCCATCAGCCTTCTAATCACCTGGGGAGCTTATAAAAATGTAGACTTCAGATCCTATCCCTATAAAATCTGAGTTAGTAGGACTGGAATGAAGTCCCTGCAATTACATTTTTAACAATCTCTCCCCAGGTGATTCTGGTACAGAATTCCATTTGAGAGCAGGGGAGGGAAAGAGAGTAGAGGTGGGGGGAAGGGAGGGAGAGGGAGGAAGTGAGAGAGAGAGAGACTGAGATTTAGAAGGTAAAGTTGACAGGCCTTTAATGACTGCTTGGAAGTGGTAGTTTCGAAAGAGAAGGAACACTCCAAGGTTTCTGGCATGAACCACTGGGATGGGGTGATGGTATGTGCTTGGGATAGGCAATATAAGAAGAGGGGCTGGTCTCTCTAGGGGTGGAGATACAAGTTCAGCTTTAGACTTGATGAGTTTGAAGCACCCATGTGCTGTTCAGGTGGAGATGCAGTATGTTTGGCATGTATGGTGGGAGTGGAAAGTGAGATTGTTAGAAAGACAGGAGACCAGGAGAACTGAGCCTGGTAGCTGTTAGGTATGAATTGAGATGCAGTCCCTGCTTTCAAGGAGCTCACAGTCAAGTGATGATGTATAAGGCTGATCTCAAGGTATACTGGGTGGCTTAGTGTGATTCCATCTCTCTACTATAGACACAACATTCTGGGATGCTGAATATAACGGAAAAAGTGGGGGTGAATTTAACAAAAAAACATCTGGCCATTTATTTATTTATTTATTTATTTGACAGACTGAGAGAGAGAAAGATAGCAAGAGAGAGCACAGGCAGGGGGAGCCGCAGGCAGAGGGAAAGGGAGAAGCAGGGAGAAGCAGGCTCCCCGCTGAGCAGGGAGCCCAATGCAGGGCTACATCCCAGGACCCTGAGATCATGACCCGAGCCGAAGGCAGACGCTTCACTGACTGAGCCACCCAGGCACGTGGCTCTGGCCCTTTAAACCCAGCCATGAATACAGCACTTTTCCTAGTCATTCATTCAGGTCCAGTTCTTCCTTCCCATTGTTGTCCCTGACACCCCACTCTCATATTACTGGTCCTCCAATTTCTGGCAATGCTTTTTTTTAAAAATTATTTAGCTTTGTAGGTTTTAGTGATTTGTTCTAGATTCTCCTGGCTTAAAAGGCATGGCTCTCCACCTAATTCTCAACTCTGCTTGCTCCTTGGTGTGGCATCTCTTAATGTTTTGGGTGACAGGGTTTACCAGCAAAGGTTTCCCTGGACCCCTGCAGGGGAGATGGAGTCAGATAAAGATCGTGTATGTGAAAGCACTCCATGCATGTAAGCTCTTATTCGGAATTGTTTCATAAGTAAATCAAGGTTCCAAATGAAGCTGCAAAAGGACTTAGAAAAGTGGTCAGAATCCTGTCCTTTCCGTTCTTCATGCCTTTCTGTCATGTCTGTGAAAATTTTCTCGAAAAGCAAATAGCTTCTCTCTTGTGTCAGTGAACTCACAAAGCTATGGAAAAGCTTGATGAAAACCAATGGAGAGATCTCCAAAGAGGACAATTCAGCGATTTCCTGTCCAAACCGAGTCAAATTTGAAATTTTCCTCTGGCCTCACTTTCAGCTAAAATCACTTCAGACCTAGAATATCAAAGTTTGGGCATAATTATCTGGGCAGATCCAAATTTGCTGTATCCAGCACTTTAAGCATTGAGGCTCTCAGCTTGAAAGCGCTCAGTCAGAGTGTGGGGTACTTTGCTTGGGGTTAACTTTGAACTCCAGTGAGTGATTTAGATAAAAGAACACTATTAAGCACAGGGAGAAGGGAAACAACTTTTCGTGAACTCTTATTATATGCTAGGTACTATATTATGGACTGTGTATTTGTGTTACTTTAACTCACACAACCAGCTTGTTACCTCCAATGTGTAGATGACAACGCCGAGGCTCAGAGAAGTGAAGAAATATGCTCAAGGGCACACAGTTTATTCGCAGCAAACTAGGTATTTGAACCTTGGCCTATTGACTTCAGACCTATGTGCACTTTACATGATTTTAGTGCCTCCAAAATTCAGTCATTTGTGATTTATGTACTGCCTCTACTATTGTACCTGATTTTTCCCCTTTAATTATTATTATTTTTTTTACTATGTTAGCCTCCTTAAACAAAGATATCTTGAAAATCATGGTGTGTGTGTGTGTGTGTGTGTGTGTGTGTGTGTGTGTATTATTCATCTGGGTGCCATCTCAGATCAATTCCTATACTACTTATGGAACACACAGCATTCTTTGGAAACATTGCACACTCATTGGTGGAGGAATAAAGGGAAGACAGGTAGGTGCTTGCATCACTCTGCATCTCCATCAACCTTCCTCTGAGCAACCTCAAATTAAAAAAAAAAACAATACATACCAAGAAAATATCAGCTTAGTATGTGTATAAAGCCTTCAGGCTGATGGGAACATACTTTTTAGGAGAGACAAAAATGAGTACATATTATAATCCAGTGCTTCCCGAGTTTATACTGTCATAGGACACAAAGGAAATATTTGGAAGGTGCAGTGAGGTCAATGGGTGAGGTTGCTCCCAGCTCCAGGCTCCACCCAGCCTGTCATGAGAGTAGATGGGACTGATATCTCAGCAAAACCATAACACTGTTGTGGCACACCAAGTCCCTACAACTCATAGGGTTGGGGAGTTCTGCCATAATCTACCATTGGAATAATTGACTTTTGGGAAGGAAAACAATCCACATTGATATAATCCAGTTAAGTACTGTGCCTGTGTCCTCCTGTGCACGTATGTGCACATGTGTGTGCATGTATGTTGGTAATTGTGCCCTTGTTTTTGTTTCATTTCTGCAGATCCATCCCTGTCGGTTGATTACATCACTCGGCACTTAGGTAAATGCACCTTTAGGACATGTCTCGGTGTTCCTCTTTTCTTCTCATAGTCTTTTATTATAGGAATTATGGAGTTGCCATGCTATTTCATTCAGTCTTCAGGTTATTATAATTAATAGTTATACACATATATAATTAATATAAAGACATATCAATAGTGAAAAGAAATTACTAGCAAAAAGGTGCTTAAGACTACCATACACTGATACCCAAGACATTATTACTTAAGTAAGTAGTCTCTGCTCTTACCCCATATCCTGTGTCCCTGTCGAAGCCCAAATGCTACCACCAATGTATGTATACATCCATTCAGGTTATGCTTGTGCCTTTGTCATTGTTTTGGATCTCTGGAGATCAGTTTTAGCCTCAGAATTCAAGGTGTGTAGACATACACCTCGCAATCGAAGCTGCCACTTGACTTCTGTTTGGGATCTCTTTCTTATATGGAACATTAAGCATGTTGACCTACTACCCTAACCCATCTTGCTCTATCCTGTAGACATCCGTGATCTGGACATGCTTAATGGGCAAGCTCTGACAACTCAGGACACAACTGGTCATGGCTCAGTTAACTGTTGCAGCAGTATCAGCCTAGCAAGGGCAAAAACCTGGGGCTAGATCTAAACACTGGTTGCATGGCCACCAGAATGGTGTTGAGAGTAGGAAGCAAATAGTCAGCAGACCCAGGTTCTGGTCCAGGCAAAAGGTTGGTGGCAGGAATGAATGTATCTCAAACATATACTTTCAGCTCAGACCTCTCTTTTCTGAGTTCCATCCCTTTATATTCAGCTATATTCTTGGAGTCCCATAGTCACCTCAAACTCAACATGTTCCAGATTGTACTTGTGATATACATCTGCCCCAGCCTGTTTCCCTTCTAGTGTCCTCTATATCAGTAGAACACCTTATGATCTATCCAGTTGCACCAAGAAAGTCGAGGGTGCTGGTGGGGTTATTCTTGGTCTCTTTCCTCTCCCACCCACATTAAACCCCTTACCAAGTCTTGCCAGTTTTAGCTTCTAGATGATCTCTCAAATCTTTCCATCCTCACTGATGTTACTGTAGACCACAACACCAGCATCTGTCACCTGGACAACTGCAGCAGGCTACCAACTGGTCCTGCTACCTCTACTCTTGCCTCCCTTCAATCCATTTTCATTATAGCAGCCAGAGTAAATCAAACCATGTCATTACCATCCTTCTCTGCCGTTCAGATTAAGACCCAGCAATAGCTTCCATTGCCCTTAGGATAAAGACATTCATTTCTGTGATCTGCAAGGGCCTGAATGGTCTCCTCTGGCCCCTGCCTATATTTTTAGCCATGTTTCATAGCACTTTTTGCCCCACTCAGGGTTGGTACAAAGTTTCCTGCCCAGCTTTCAATAAATGAGACTGAAGCTCTGGCTTGATTAGGTTTTTAATTAAGAAGTCCCTGAAATGCAACATAAGATGAGTTGCAAGTCAACATAGAAACTTGTCATCTTAAGATGATTGATGGAGTTAATGGGGCAGTGGTGCTCATTCATGCTGGGTTGACTGTTTTATTAAATTATTTGTCATGACAATAATGACTGTTAGACACCAAGCAACAATACTCCATACAATCTGACATTCAGATTGGCTCTTACTTTTTTTTTCAAAGCATATGCACAATTAGTTTTGCTCTCACTATATACCGGTGAGGTGAGTAGAGCAGGGATTTGTAATTCCTTGCTTAAGATAAAGCAACTGAAACCCAGAGTAGTAAGATGTATATCACCTAGCAAGTCAGGGGCCCATTTCAGTTGAAAAGCACTAAGAAATAATAAGAGTAGTAACAGATACCATTTGCAAAGCCCTCACTATGGTAGATTCAGCTAAGTATTTTTATTTTTTTAAAATTTTTTTCTTTCTCTTGTTTTGCAATTTATTTATTTTTTTAAAATTTTTTATTGTTATGTTAATCACCCTACATTACATCATTAGTTTTTGATGTAGTGTTCCATGATTCATTGTTTGCGTATAACACCCAGTGCTCCATGCAGAACGTGCCCTCTTTAATACCCATCACCAGGCTAACACATCCTCCCACCCCCACCCCTCTAGAACCCTCAGTTTGTTTTTCAGAGTCCATCATCTCTCATGGTTTGTGTCCCCCTCCGATTTCCCTCCCTTCATTCTTCCCCTCCTGCTATCTTCTTTTTTTTTTTTTTTTAACATATATTGTATTATTTGTTTCAGAGGTACAGATCTGTGATTCAATAGTCTTGCACAATTCACAGCACTCACCATAGCATGTACCCTCCCCAATGTCTATCACCCAGCCACCCCATCCCTCCCACCCCCCACCACTCCAGCAACCCTCAGTTTGTTTCCTGAGATTAAGAATTCCTCATATCAGTGAGGTCATATGATACATGTCTTTCTCTGATTGACTTATTTCGCTCAGCATAACACCCTCCAGTTCCATCCACGTCGTTGCAAATGGCAAGAGCTCATTCCTTTTGATGGCTGCATAATATTCCATTGTATATATCTACCACCTCTTCTTTATCCATTCATCTGTCAATGGACATCTTGACTCTTTCCACAGTTTGGCTATTGTGGACATTGCTGCTATAAATATCGGGGTGCACGTACCCCTTTGGATCACTACATTTGTATCTTTGGGGTAAATACCCACTAGTGCAATTGCTGGGTCGTGCAGTACCTCTATTTTCAACTTTTTGAGGAACCTCCATACTGTTTTCCAGAGTGGCTGCACCAGCTTGCATTCCCACCAACAGTGTAGGAGGGTTCCCCTTTCTCCGCATCCCCGCCAACATCTGTCATTTCTTGACTTGTTAATTTTAGCCATTCTGACTGGTGTGAGGTGGTATCTCCTTGAGGTTTTGATTTGGATTTCCCTGATGCCAAGCGATGTTGAGCACTTTTTCATGTGTCTGTTGGCCATTTGGATGTCTTCTTTGGGAAAATGTCTCTCCATGTCTTCTGCCCATTTCTTGGTTGGATCATTTGTTCTTTGGGTGTTGAGTTTGATAAGTTCTTTATGGATTTTGGATACTAGCCCTTTATCTGATATGTCATTTGCAAATATCTTCTCCCATTCTGTCGGTTGTCTTTTGGTTTTGTTGACTGTTTCTTTTGCTGTGCAAAAGCATTTTATCTTGATGAAGTCCCAATAGTTCATTTTTGCCCTTGTTTCCCTTGCCTTTGGTGATGTTTCTAGGAAGAAGTTGCTGTGGCTGAGGTCGAAGAGGTTGCTGCCTGTGTTCTCCTTTAGGATTTTGATGGACTCCTGGCTCACATTGAGGTCTTTCAACCATTTTGAGTCTATTTTTGTGTGTGGTGTAAGGAAATGGTCCAGTTTCATTCTTCTGCATGGGGCTGAACAATTTTCCCAACACCATTTGTTGAAGAGACTGTCTTTTTTCCATTGGACGTTCTTTCCTGCTTTGTCAAAGATTAGTTGGCCCTAGAGTTGAGCGTCCATTTCTGGGCTCTCTATTCTGTTCCATTGATCTATGTGTCTGTTTTTGTGCCAGTACCATACTGTCTTGATGATTGCAGCTTTGTAATAGAGCTGGAAGTCCGGAATTGTGATGCCGCCAGCTTTGCTTTTCTTTTTCAACATTCCTCTGGCTATGCGGGGTCTTTTCTGGTTCCATACAAATTTTAGGATTATTTGTTCCATTTCTTTGAAAAAAGTGGATGGTATTTTGATGGGGATTGCATTGAATGTGTAGATTGCTCTAGGTAGGATTGACATCTTCACAATATTTGTTCTTCCAATCCATGAGCATGGAACGTTTTTCCATTTCTTTGTGTCTTCCTCAATTTCTTTCATGAGTATTTTATAGTTTTCTGAGTACAGATCCTTTGCCTCTTTGGTTAGATTTATTCCTAGGTATCTTATGGTTTTGCATGCAATTGTAAATGGGATTGACTCCTTAATTTCTCTTTCTTCTGTCTTGGTGTATAAAAATGCAACTGATTTCTGTGCATTGATTTTATATCCTGCCACTTGACTGAATTCCTGTATGAGTTCTAGCAGTTTTGGGGTGGAGTCTTTTGGGTTTTCCACATAAAGTATCATATCATCTGCAAGAGTGAGAGTTTGACTTCTTCTTTGCAGATTTGGATGCCTTTTATTTCTTTTTGTTGTCTGATTGCTGTGGCTAGGACTTCCAATACTATGTTGAATAGCAGTGGTGATAGTGGACATCCCTGCCGTGTTCCTGACCTTAGGGGGAAAGCTCTCAGTTTTTCCCCATTGAGAATGATATTCGCTGTGGGTTTTTCATAGATGGCTTTTATGATATTGAGATACATACCCTCTATCCCTATACTCTGAAGAGTTTTGATCAAGAAAGGATGCTGCACTTTGTCAAATGCTTTTTCTGCATCTATTGAGAGGATCATATGATTCTTGTTCTTTCTTTTGTTAATGTATTATATCACGTTGATTGATTTGTGGATGTTGAACCAACCTTGCAGCCCAGGGATAAATCCCACTTGGTTGTGGTGAATAATCCTTTTAATGTACTGTTGGATCCTATTGGCTAGTATTTTGGTGAGAATTTTTGCATCCATGTTCATCAAGGATATTGGTCTGTAATTCTCCTTTTTGTTGGGGTCTTTGTCTGGTTTGGGGATCAGGTAATGGTGGCCTCATAATACGATTTGGAAGTTTTCCTTCCATTTCTATTTTTTGGAACAGTTTCAGAAGAATAGGTATTAATTCTTCTTTAAATGTTTGGTAGAATTCCCCTGGGAAGCCATCTGTCCCTGGGCTTTTGTTTATTGGGAGATTTTTGATGACTGCTTCAATTTCCTTAGTGGTTATAGGTGGGTTTTCTATTTCTTCCTGGTTCAGTTTTGGTAGTTGATACATCTCTAGGAATGCATCCATTTCTTCCAGGTTATCTAATTTGTTGGCATATAGTTGCTCATAATATGTTCTTATAATTGTTTGTATTTCTTTGGTGTTGGTTGTGATCTCTCCTCTTTCATTCATGATTTTGTTGATTTGGGTCATTTCTCTTTTCTTTTTGATAAGTCTGGCCAGGGGTTTATCAATCTTGTTAATTCTTTCAAAGAACCAGCTTGTTTCGTTGATCTGTTCTACTGTTCTTTTGGTTTCTATTTCATTGATTTCTGCTCTGATCTTTATTATTTCTCTTCTCCTCCTGGGTTTAGGCTTTATTTGCTGTTCTTTCTCCAGCTCCTTTAGGTGTAGGGTTAGGTTGTGTATTTGAGACCTTTCTTGTTTCTTGAGAAAGGCTTGTATTGCTATATACTTTCCTCTTAGGACTGCCTTTGCTGTATCCCAAAGATTTGGAACAGTTGTGTTTTCATTTTCATTGGTTTTCATGAATTTTTTTAATTCTTCTTTAATTTCCTGGTTGACCCATTCATTCATTAGTAGGATGCTCTTGATATTCGCTCCATGTATCTGAGTTCTTTCCGACTTTCCTCTTGTGATTGAGTTCTAGTTTCAAAGCATTGTGGTCTGAAAATATGCAGGGAATGATCCCAAAATTTTGGTACCAGTTGAGACATGATTTGTGACCTAGGATGTGATCTATTCTGGAGAATGTTCCATGGGCACTAGAGAAGAATGTGTATTCTGTTGCTTTGGGATGGAATGTTCTGAATATATCTGTGAAGTCCATCTGGTCCAGTGTGTCATTTAAAGTCTTTATTTCCTTGTTGATCTTTTGCTTAGATGATCTGTCCATTTCAGTGAGGGGGGTGTTAAAGTCCCCCACTATTATTGTATTGTTGTCAATGTGTTTCTTTGCTTTTGTTATTAATTGGCTTATATAATTGGCTGCTTCCATGTTAGGGGCACAGATATTTATAATTGTTAGATCTTCTTGTTGGATAGACCCTTTAGGTAGGATATAGTGTCCTTCCTCATCTCTTATTACAGTCTTTTGTTTAAAATCTAATTTGTCTGATAGAAGGATTGCCACCCAGCTTTCTTTTGGTGTCCATTAGCATGGTAAATGGTTTTCCACCCCTTCACTTTCAATCTGGGTGTCTTTGGGTCTAAAATGAGTCTCTTGCAGATAGCATATCGATGGGTCTTGTTTTTTTTTTTTAAAGATTTCATCCATTTGAGAGAGAGAATGAGATAGAGAGAGAGAGAGAGAGCATGAGAGGGGGAGGGTCAGAGGGAGAAGCAGACTCCCCGCTGAGCAGGGAGCCTGACGCGGGACTCGATCCCAGGACTCCAGGATCATGACCCGAGCCGAAGGCAGTCGCTTCACCAACTGAGCCACCCAGGCGCCCTTCTTGTTTTTTAATTCAATCTGATAGCCTGTGTCTTTTGATTGGGGTGTTTAGCCCATCTACATTCAGGGTAACTATTGAAAGATATGAATTTAGTGCCATTGTATTGCCTGTAAGGTGACTGTTACTGTATATCGTCTGTGTTCCTTTCTGGTCTATGTTGCTTTTAGGCTCTCTCTTTGCTTAGAGGACCCCTTTCAAGATTTCTTGTAGGGCTGGTTTTGTGTTTGCAAATTCCTTTAGTTTTTGTTTGTCCTGGAAGCTTTTTATCTCTCCTTCTATTTTCAATGAGAGCCTAGCTGGATATAGTATTCTTGGCTGCATATTTTTCTCATTTAGCACTCTGAATATATCATGCCAGTCCTTTCTGGCCTGCCAGGTCTCTGTGGATAGGTCTGTTGCCAATCTAATGTTTCTACCATTGTAGGTTACAGATCTCTTGTCCCGAGCTGCTTTCAGGATTTTCTGTTTGTCTCTGAGACTCATAAGTTTTACTATTAGATGTTGGGGTGTTGACCTATTTTTATTGATTTTGAGGGGGGTTCTCTGTGCCTCCTGGATTTTGATGCCTGTTTCCTTCCCCAAATTAGGGAAGTTCTCTGCTATAATTTGCTCCAATATACCTTCTGCCCCTCTCTCTCTTTCTTCTTCTGGCATCCCAATTATTCTAATGTTGTTTTGTCTTACGGTATCGCTTATCTCTCGAATTCTGCCCTCGTGATCCAGTAGTTGTTTATCTCTCTTTTTCTCAGCTTCTTTATTTTCCATCATTTGGTGTTCTATGTCACTGATTCTGTCTTCTGCCTCATTTATCCTAGCAGTTAGCGCCCTCATTTTTGATTGCACCTCATTAATAGCCTTTTTGATTTCGACTTGGTTAGATTTTAGTTCTTTTATTTCTCCAGAAAGCATTTCTCTAATAACTTCCATGCTTTTTCCAAGCCCAGCTAGTATCTTTAAAATCATCATTCTGAACTCTAGTTCCGACATCGTACTAATGTCTGTATTGAGTAGGTCCCTGGTAGTCGGTACTGCCTCTTGTTCTTTTTGTTGAGGTGATTTTTTCCATCTTGTCATTTTGTCCAGAGGAGACTAGATGAATGAGAGAACAAAATGCTAACAGAGTAACAACGTCTCCAGAAAATATACTCTAAACAAATCAGAAAAGACCTGAAACCGGGGGAAAAGAAAGGGAAAGAAAGAAAAAAGAAAAAGAAAAGAAAAAGAAAAAGATAAAAACAAACAAAAACAGAACAAAACAAAAAAAACAGAATATGATCAAATATGATCAGGCTGGTACATAGATCAGTGCCACACACTAGATTTTGGGTGTATTTTGGTCTGTTAGAAGAGAGTGCCTCCCAAAATTTTAAAGAAAGAAAAACTTATATATGTACAAAAATAAGGGTTAATATGATGAAGGGATGGAATATGAATGTAAAGATGAAAATTATAAAAAATTTTATAAAAGGAATTGATAAGAAGTTGTTTGAAAAAAGAAAGAAGAGGATTTAAAAAAAAAAGAAAAAAAAAGGGAGAGAATGTGATCAGACTAGAACAAAGCCATACACTAGAGATTTAGGGTATATTTTGATCTGTTAGAAGAAACTGTATCTCAAAATTTTAAAGAGAGAACAACTTATATATATATGCCAAAAATAAGGGTAACTACTATGAAGTGATAGAATATGACTCTAAAAATGAAAAATAAAAATGTTTTTTAAAGAACGGATTGACAAGATGTTAGTTGAAAAAGGGAAAAAGAAAAATTCAAAAAAAAAAAAAGTTAAATTAACTTTGAAAGACTAAAGAATCATGGGGAAAAAGCCATGAATTCTATGTGCAGTGTTCCCCTAGTGCTGGAGTTCTGCCGTTCTCATTGATCAGTAAACTTGGTCTTGGCTGGCTGTTCTCGCTGATCTTCTGGGGGAGGGGCCTGTTGCCGTGGCTCCCAAATGTCTTTGCCAGAGGCAGAATTGCCCCGCCCTTGCCAGTCCGGGCTAAGTAATCTGCTCGGGTTTGCTCTCGGGAGCTTTTGTTCCTTGCAAGCTTTCTGTACAGCTTTGGAGGACGAGAGTGAAAATGGCGGCCTCCCAATCTCCGCCCCGGAGGAGCCGAGAACTCGGGCCCCCACTCCTCAGTGAGCCCCCAGAGAAAAGCAGTCAGTCACTCCCGTCTCCCCGGTCTCCGGCCGCACTCCGTGTTCACCCGCCCTGTGACCGAGCGTTTCTATCTCTGGCACCCGACCCCGTGTGGAGTCCCCAAACCCAGCAGATCCCTGCGGTGCGCTCCCGCTCCGCTCCTCCTGGGGAGGAAGGTGAGTCTCCCCAGATCTGCCGCTTGTTGGGTCCCAGCTGGAGGAGCAGTGGCCCGACTGTGCCGCGGATCACGGTTTATGGCAACCCCGAGCTGAGAGCCCGCGCCTCGGCTCCGTCTCCGCAGCCGGCTTCCCCGCTCTGATACCTGGGAGCTCTGCCGCACTCAGGCACCCCCGGTCTTTCTGTGACCCCGAGGGTCCTGAGACCACCCTGTCCCACGAGGGTTCCACCCCCACTTAGCCACTCGAGCGACGTCCCTCAGCGGAGCCGACTTCTAAAATTCCCGATTTTGTGCTCCGCGGCTCTATCACTTGCCAGAAGCGGCCGACGGAGGCCCCTCCCCCGCCGTCTATCCTCCCGAATACCACCTCGGATTCACTTCTCCACACGTCCTACCTTCCAGAAAGTGGTCGCTTTTCTGTTCAGAGAGTTGCTGCTATTCTTTTCTTCGATCTCCTGTTGAGTTCGTAGGTGTTCAGAATGGTTTGATCCCTATCCAGCTGAATTCCTGGGACCAGACGAAATCCAGGTCTCCTACTCCTCCGCCATCTTGCTCCGCCGGAAATTCAGCTAAGTACTTTTATATACTTATCTTATTTAATCCTCTCAACAACTCTGTGAAGTAGGGAATAGAACTATATTTATTTGCGAAGTTAGGAAACTGAAGCTAGGGATGTCACTCAGGTGGTCAGTGCTATTTTGACTTTGACATATCTTGAATCTATCTAGTTTTCAAGTCACTTCTGGTCACCTACTGCTTTTGTTCTGCTAGGGCCCTACGTGACATAAAGCACAGAGGGGACACCACAGGCAAATGCATGTCCTTCACTAATTGCTGGGGTTTTGGTCCCCAAATTCCTGTACTCTATGACTCTAGGAAGGCTGGCCTGAACCATTCATGGGCCTTGAGAACTCTTCTATTTCTTGATTATGAAACTAGAGACAGAGTACTCTGGGTCTCTTTTTCCCTTTAACATTCACTTGATCCTGTCCATTTAACATTTTGGTTCCTTTTCATTCCAGAATGAGCGGAGGGAAGAGAGAGAAAGAAAACAAGTGTGTGTGTGAGAGAGAGACATTGATATTCTCCTGAAGATTAAGAACAGAGAAAATGTAAGCCACTTATGCCTTTCTTCCTTTCTCTTGGGCCCTACCCTCTTCCTCTTGGCCTTCTAAAAGCCTCCAGCAGGATTGCCTAGGCTCCGTCTTCCCATACTAACCACATGAGACTTAAAAGAAAAGGTGAATACTAATCCCCTTCACTCTTTTCACCAGACATTTTTGCATTTGGGAATTCTGCTAAATAGATTTCTGTGGTGCTGAGAACACCTTGATATACTGAGGGATTCTTTTCCTTGGTAGGGGAAAAAGTAGCCCCAAGTGCCCCTAGATGTTAAAGTGTTTGACTCACAGTCAGCACTGGGCATGCCAGATAGCAGGTAGCAACACATCAGTTACTGAGCTGCAGATCAGAGGCAGAAGCCTCAGTCCTTGGATGGGTCTGACATCAGCAAAGCAGGACTTCCTTTATACATGGTTGGGATATTAGATTTCAAGGATCAGGAATGGAGACTAAGACAAAAACTGATTCCTCGGTGCAACTTAGAGGTAATGCCCAGGCTACTGATGTGGGAAGTGCTTTAATTATGTCCTTCTTGCTCATAGTCAAGATTTGTCATTTAAATAGGAGTAGGACTGAGCCTGCAGGTATGAAGTAGAGAGGCCACGAAGCAGGTAGGGCCCCCAGCCCATGCATGATGTCAGGATAAACTTTAGCTAGAGCCTTCTCACCTTCTCCATCTCTTCTAACTAGAAGTTGGCAGTTCTCTCACATCATCATGGATAGACCAGAGCTTTGTCTCTTATCTGGAATCTCCCAGGGCATTGGTTCTCAAAGTGGTTCCAGGACCTTCAGTATAGGCATCACTGGGGAACTGGTTGGAAATGCAAATTCTTGGGTGCCACCCGAGACCTAGTGAATCAGAGACTCTGGGGTCTGGACCCAGCAAACTGTGCTGTGTGACACATCTCCCAGGGGATTCTGAGGCCCACTAAAGTTTGAGAACCACTGATCTCTGTTGCTCTGCTGGTCCAGGCCATGGGTTCACACTACCATCCGTTCATTTGTCCCAGAATCCTGATGTGATATGAGCTCTGACTTTTAGTGACTGCATAGCTCTTGTCTCTTCTGGTCCCCTGTCTGGTGATCTTGGCTCTACAGCTGTTCAGAGCGGCAAATAATACTGAGACTCTCTTGTCTGATATTAGTACAACCAGTTTAGTGTGCAAACATGAGCCTGAATCATCTGTGCCTACATAAAACCAAATCACAAGTATAGCATAGTGCTTAAGGGCCCTGGCTTTGGGGGTGGGCATATCTGCGTTAATATTCAGTCTCTACCTCTTAACTAGCTCTGTATCTTGGACTCTGTAAGCCCCTATTTCCTCAGCTAAACATGGAGATAATAACACAACCTCACAGGGTTGTTGTAAGGACTAAGAGAGATAATACACATGAAGTGCTCGGTACTTGGCATTTAACAAGTGCTCCCTAATGGCAGGACTCATTGCTAGACTCTCCCCCGCCCCTTTTCAGTTGTCGTGACATCCTGTAGTCAAATTATAACTTCGGAGAATTGGTTTTTCTCATTTGTTTTACCACTGAAAATATTTTGTCTTACCCTTTGGAGGGCAGATGACATATATACCACTGAGGATCGATGTGAAGGTTGAGAGGCATGAGAGCAGAGTGGTTAAAAGTGTGGGCTCTAGAACCAGATAGCTTGGATTTGTGTCTTGATTCTGTCACTTATTAGCTGTGTGATCCTGCACAAGTTATTTACCACTCTGAGCCTCAGCTTTCCCATTTGTAAAATGGAGCTAATAGTTGGAACTGACTTAGTGTAGGGATTAAATGAATTAACATGTGTAAAGTGCTCAGAACAGAGCCCAACACATTTTATTGTAAAACTGCTGACAAGCATTGCGTGGACAGAGTTTACAGAAGAAGGGAATATCATGGGAGTGGGGGACGCTTGTATAAACGTGACTGGAGACCCGGCCCCAGTATGCAAGGGCTATCCTGAGTGAGTACCTGATCGAATCACATGTGTTTTGGCATTGTGTACATGCAGCTTTCTGTTTAGCACCACCCCAGTGTATTTGCTTTGATAATATGTATAGAAAAGCCAGTAAAGAAATAATGAACTTCTGCCAGGAGACTCTCAACGTAATGCCAGGGACTGTGGAAATACAAATGAAGAAGAAATGCTCCCTTGCCTTTGGAAACCTACAGTCTGGCTGGACAGATGAGATTAGCAGCATGAAACATTACAGAAGAGTACAAGAGAGTATTAAGTGCTAAATGGTGTAGTGGAGATGACAAGTGCGGCAAGAATCCAGATGAGAGGGAGGGGAGGGAGGCTGGAGAGAGGAAAGGCTTCTCAGAAGTGTTGTTTTGAGCTGCGCTTTTAAGGATAGGGAAGATCTGGCTGGGTAGAGAGAAGGATAAATGAGAGGTGTTTATCACATTGCAAAATGACTCATTAAGGATTCTTTAGAGTAGTTGACACCCTTAGGACATTTAATATCCACCTCAATTTACAAAGTTCTGTTTACACACAAATATTTTGACTCACACTGGACTGGGGGAGAAAGATCTGGGGTCTTGCTTCATCCTTCCACTAAGTAGTTGTGTCCATTTGCTCAAATGTCCTTCTATTTTCTAGGCCTCTGTTTCCTTGTCTATAAAGCAAGAGGGCTGAGCACAATGACCTCTAAGAGGCATTGCTACTCTGAATATAGCCATACTAATTGCTAATGTTCATTGAGTGCTTACTCTGGACCAGGCATCATAAGCCCTGTATACTTATTAATTCACTTAACACCTGTTTGAGTGGATGCTCTCATATCACCCCTTTTATGGATGAGAGAACCAAAGCACAGGAAGGTTCAGTAACGTGTTCAAGGTTTGTCATGCAGGGGGGGCATGGACACATACTATTAGGACCACGTGGTACAGATACAACATAGGGTTTCTGTGTGGGCAGTATTTACAAACAGAGAAGTAGGAGAGTGTATGCAGTCCCCTGAAGTCTCATCATGCCACAGCACAGGCCAGGTATAGATCTTCTGTATGCACCATGGCCAAGGTTCCAGCAGGGGCAGGGTCTGCCTGGGCCAGCACGTTAGACTTGGGACAGAGAGCACTCCAAATATGCGAGTGAACCCTGTCCTTGACTCACATTACATATTTATAGGCGACCTTAAGAGGAGCTAGGGAACACCTAGTTTTTTTTTAAGTGACAAGAAATAAAGGATCTCCCAGCCTAGGGGTCACACCAGGGAACAGGCATATGGAACACCAGGATCTGCACACTGAAGATGCTAGGAATAGCTTTGCCCAGTAGGAATGGTTACATTAGCCCACAGTCTTGTCTGTCTGCACTCAGGTTCTATGCACTCGATCTAGGTCTTGGTCAGACCACCAAAAGAGGGGAGGAAATGAGCCACCAGAGTCATCTGTATGTTTCCTGTCAAGGGCATCCAGCAGAACTGGAATCAAGCTCAAGTAGTGTAGCGCCAGGACCCGCACTTTTAACCAATGAACTATTCAGTGTCAGTTATCATACTCCTGCTAAATATAGTGGTGGTTTTATAACACAAGGAAAGCAAGTTATCTTTCAAGCCAGTAAAGCTTAAATTTGAATTCTGGCTCTTCCACTTACCAGATGTGAGGTTTTGGATACGTTATTTAATCTCTCTGAGCCTCAGTTTCTCTGTCTGCATAATGAGAAAAAATAATCCCTACTTCCTGGGCTTACTCTGAGCATTAAGTGATATAGTCAGTGTAAAGTTCCCAGGACTGCGCCTGGCATATAGGAAGTGCTTAGAACGGTGGCTGCAGTTATCATCCGTGGTGCCATTCCAATTACTGGCTTGCCTTCCCGAAACGCTCAGTTCTGAGATAATCCACAAGATGTCCCCCTCTCAACAGAAAGTTCTGTAGCACTGGCATGTGTATAAATATGTGTATCAGAGGATCTGAGTTCTTGAAAAATGACTTTCACGTCCATGCCTGCTTGAGCAAAAACATATATTGAACCATGTGCCCAGGAGGAAATCATAGCTGACTTTGCAGCCGATGCACATATGGCTCTCCAGGCAGTTCTAAGGCGAGCCAGTCGCTTCCCAGGCTGTGTGTGGGCGGTGACTACATCCCCACAGTATAGCCCAAGCATGATGCGGTGGAAGGAGTTTGAGGATCTGTAATTATGTTCCCTTATCAAGTCCTGAGGGAAGTAGATGGCTCTTGAGGAGTGTGTATGTGTGTGTGTGTGTGTGTATGTGCCATGTGCATAGTGGGGGCATAGAGAGGCTGTGGACTTAGCCTTCCCCTCCGAAAATTCTGTACCAGACACGGAAGCATTCTTTCACTTGCTGCGATTTTGTGGATTTTATTTTTGGTAGGTCCTTGTGGTACAGGACAGAAGTTCAGAAAGGTACTCTGCTGTTTGTGTGGAACAGATAATACCAGACCTAGAATAATTACATGTATTCAGGACGATGGAACAATAAGAAATCTAAGTGTGGAGGCTGCCTTTGCAGCAGGAGCAATATAGCTGTAGACTCATTTATTTTTTTTAACCACTTGAAAAATCGTTTCCTCCTGGTCAACACAGGAAGAAAGAAAACAGAACAGCTGTTTTTGATTCTTTCTTCCCTTCGATTCAACTCATTTGCATACTGAGTAAAAGGCCTACAGCCTGGCAGATATTTTGCCCATTAGTCTATTGTACATGGGCTTGCGTCTCCTAAGGATAATTTCCTTTGTTGTTTCTGAATGAAGGACGACAGTGTCTCGGCTGCTGTTGCCGCATCACATCGCTTTGTTCCGGGAAGAGAAAATGGCCTATTTTTTTTTTGCAAACTTCAGTATTCTGGATATTTTAGGCAAAGCTCGTGCCCTTGTTTGGGGCAGAGCAGGCTTGAATTGGAATGCTGAAAGATCTTTCTGCCCCAGGGAAACTTAGAAATTGGGAGTACCAAGAATGGTCTTCGGCACCCCCTCTGACCAATTCTCTCTTCCCAGGCACACTGCCCTTACCCGGCCTCCACCCTGCCCAGTTATTTTAGCTAGACTAGTCCTTTCTGGCAAATACTCCAAGATCCAGATTTTTCTTGGATTTCTTCCCTTTGCCCGAGTTTCTGTTCCTCAGTGTCTTTCCCTTTATTTCCCAAGGTTGTTCTTGGCTTCGTGCTTTTCAAACCATAGGTGTACATGGCGGTGTGGCAGTCGGTATGTGTAGCCTCCTCCTGGATTGTCACTTTTTCTTGGTGGCAACAAATTTGAATATATTCTGGAGTAGAATGCAAAATTCCCTCAAATCTTTAAGATAAAATACTAACTAGCGCCCATCGAGTGCTTACTGTGTACTGAGCTCTGTTCTGAGTGTTTGGTACAGATTAATTACATTGATCTTCACAACAACACTAGGAAGTGGATTACTATGTCTCACCGAGTTTTATGGATGGGAAAACTGAGGCATGGGGAGGTTAAATGACTTGTTCAAGGTCAAATATCTGGGCAAGTTGCAGTCTGGCTGAGAGTCCCTGCTCTTACTGTATTTCCTGTCGAGGAGAGTTTTCTATGCCATTAGGGGTAAAGTGCAGCTCTTCTGTTTATTGGATTTATAGTTTAACCTGGACCTTTTTAAAAAAAATTTTTATTGTTATGTTAATCACCATACATTACATCATTAGTTTTTGATAACCTGGACCTTTGAGTGAGGTAATCTTCATTTAAAGGAATAATTCTGATACTGGGTTTGAGGGTGAGTGGCAGGTCAGTGGAGGAGATTGAGTGAGATAAAAGAACCTTTTTATGTCCTCACATCAGGCCAGAAGTCAGTCATCTTTTCATATGATCAGGGATATAAATGGGTGTAGCGCATATAAGTTTTAGTCCACATCACTGAGGGCAATGTTATGGACTGAACTGTGCCCACCCCCCAATTCATATGTCAAAGTCCTAACCCTCAAAACTCTGTATTTGGAGATAGAACCTATGAGGAAGCAATTAAGGTAAATGAGGTCATAATGGTGGGACCCTGGTTTGAAAGATTAGTGTCCTTATAAGAAGAGACCCCAGAGAGTGCTCTTGCACTCCCCTGCTTGCTTACCAGTGCACTCTCTCTCTACCCTCCTCTGCTCCCTCCCCTCTTTTTACAGGTGAGCACACAACCAAGATGGAGATTAGTCTACAAGCCAAGAGAAGAGGACTCAGCGTAAAACCTACCTTTCTGGCACCTTGATCTTGGAGTTCCCAGTCTCCAGAACTGTGAGAAATGAATGTCTGTTGTTTAAACCACCTAGTCTAGGATATTTCGTTATAGCAGCCCTAGTAAACGAACACAGGCACGATATAGCTTGTTCCTTTATTTCTTTTTCTTTTTAAGATTTTTATTTATTTATTTATTTGACAGAGAGAGAGAGAGCTGGAGAGGGAACACAAGCAAGGGGGGTAGGAGAGGGAGAAGCAGACTCCCCACCGAGCAGGGAGCCCGATGCGGGGCTTGATCCCAGGATGCTGGGATCATGACCTGAGCCGAAGGCAGACGCTTAACGACTGAGCCACCCAGGCGCCCCTTGTTCCTTTATTTCTATAAATTAAATGTAATCTTTGGGTCCCCAACATGTTGTACGGGCAGGAAATTAAATCTTGATGATTTTGGGGGGTTTCCTGTACTCCTCCATTCGATCACTGAAGAGTCCTGGCCTTTTGTTGTGCCAGAAAATCAGGCGAGGGCTGGGTACTTATTTTTTGGATTCGGCTTCACTGTTGCTCCTTGGGTTCCCAGAGGTTGCCGTCAACAGGTTTCTGTTGACTGTCTTTGTCCGAGTGGGCCCTGAGATACTGTTCACTGAGGTCTTCCCTTTTGACTGCTGACATGGCTGGGGCCCTTTGCCCGCACTCAGTGCACTGGATTTGTCAGTTCTGACTTCTTCCAGTGTCCGTGGGAGGGACTACAATCTCTGTTTCAGGCCTCCTTGCAACTCAAAGCCCTTCTCTCCATATGCAATGATGCAGCATAATCCTCTTTATTAATCTTTCAGACCTGTGGTTGCAGAACTTTTTCTGTAAAGGTCCAGATATTTTAGGTTATGTGGGTTATATGGTCTCAGTTGAAATTACCTGAGCTGAAAGCAGTCATACACAATATGTAAATGAATGGACACGCTGTGTTCCAATAAAGCTTCATTTATGGACACTGAAATTTGCATTTAACATAATTTTCATGTGTCACAGAATATTCTTCTTTTGATTTTTTTCCCCTCAACCATTTAAAAAAAAATCTAAAAAATCATTCTTAGCTCACAGCCTGTACAACGGCTGGCAGTGGGCCAGATTTGGTCTGTGGGCTCTAGGTTGCTGATCTCTGGTTTAGACTTTTGCTACTCCAGGTGTGGGTACATGGACCAGCAGTGTGTGTCACCTGCAAGCTTGTTAGAAATGCAGAACCTCAGGCCTCACCACAGACCTACCCAATTGGAATTGGAATTTTAATAAGATCCCCAGGTGATGCACATTAAAGTTTGAGAAGTACCAATTTAGAAATCCAGTGCTGGCTTCTCTTTTTTGGACACTGGGGAGGGAAAAGCAGATGCTAACATTAGTTATCAGTTTTTTTCTTCTGAATACCATCCATTGCTATCTCAATGTTGACCTTCCTACCTGATTTTCACTGTTGCCCTTTCCTGAATGTGAGAGCACTTAATAATATGAGTTAAAGCCAACTTCCATTAGTCATGCTAATCCATAGATCATTAGCACCTGACTGCGAATGAATCATTTGATGATTGTAGCAGATCTACTTTCCAACTTCTGGTTTAGTTCTTTCAAAGTTAAAATTCCCACTTGCAGAGAAGAGCACCAATTGAGTATTAAGGAAGAGATGGCCTTGGGGCATTCTCAGAAACAAGGTCGAAAATAGCCTGGAATTAAAATTTTGTTGTGACAAACCAATTCCCTCAGTATATGCAAATTCAGTAATACAATGCATGGACCATTACTATGGAAAATATCAACAAAACTGGCAGAATTTTTTTTTTAAGAACTGAACACGGTTTTAGATACCGTATTAGTTTTTGTTTTGTAGGTTTTTTCTTTCTTTTTTTTTTTTTTTTTGGTTTTTTCTTTCTTAAAAAAATATTTGAGAGAGAGCACGCGCGCATGTGCACATGCGTGTGAGTTGGGGGATGGGCAGGGAGAGAATCTCAAGCAGACTCCCCGCTGAGCGTGGAGCCCCATTCAGGCTCCATCTCACAACACATGAGATCGTGACTTGAGCCAAAACCAGGAGTCGGATGCTCAACTGGCTGAGCCACCCAGGCGCCCCTGTAGGCTTTTTCTTAAATGTATTTTTTCTTAGGCTGATATTAAAATGACTTTGTATCGGGGCGCCTGGGTGGCTCAGTCGTTAAGCGTCTGCCTTCGGCTCAGGTCGTGATCCCGGGGTCCTGGGATCGAGCCCCACATCGGGCTCCCTGCACCGCGGGGAAGCCTGCTTCTCCCTCTCCTACTCCCCCTGCTTGTGTTCCCTCTCTCGCTATGTCTCTCTCTGTCAAATAAATAAATAAAAAAATAAATCTTTAAAATGACTTTGTATCCCATGGGCACACATCTGTGGATGTAGGAAGCTCAGAGGCATAGGTGGATGCTGTGGGGGAAAGTCTCCTTGAGATTAAAATTGTCCTTTAGATAATCCGTGAGATGATGTGCAACAGCCTTGTGAGGTAAGAGTGTATCCATAATTAAGACATTCAGTAACCTGCCTTGGGCTCTTTATAATCACTCTTTCCCAGGTTTCCTTGGTGAATTGTAGACTAACCCTCTCATCACTAATTATCAGTGATTCCTGCCCGGGATTCCGAGGAGCCCAGTTTTGGGGAAGCAGAAGACAGACTCCTGCTTTTCTCTTCTTTCCAAATCTTGCGATCATTGAAGTTTGATTTCCATTAATGCATGAATGTCACCACCCCAGTGAAAATGCAACTCTACTGTGTGTGTTTTGATTACCTTGTCAGAGGCCAGGCAAGGAGAGCTTGAACAGCAGTGTTGCTCCTGCACTGTTATTTCTGCTTCCATTACTTGTCACATCTGTCAATTTCAGGAACATTCATATCTATGGAGCCATTATTTTTAGTACTTTAATTATCTTGGGTGTCTAAGGACACAATTAATGTATCATGTTGGTCACATTGTTGGTTTGCAAAGATGGTAGGTAGCCCTGCAAGGGATTTGGGCTTAGAGAGTGGGTTCCAAAGTGCTTGGGCATGTGGCAGATTAAGTGGGTCAATTCCCTGGCTCTTAGTCTCTAGAGAGTCAGCCTCTGAAGCAAATCCCTAACGCTGGTTTTGGTCTTCAAAAATACTTTAAGATTTTCTTACTGTCTCTTGCTCCTCAGTCTTTTTCGTCTACACATCACCTAACTTGACTCTTACTTGATCTTCCTCACCAGGATCCTGCGTGCCAATCTCCTTTTCCTGATAGATTGGAATAACAACGCTAGCTAACCTTTACTGAGTGTTTACTCTGTGCCAGGCAATGTGCAAACACGATCGCATTTATCCTTACACAGCAGCCCTACAAGGTAGGTACTATTGTTACCCCCAATTTACAGATGAGGAAACTGAAGAATAGTGAGTGACTTGCTCAGGGCCACATGACTGGTATGCTCTGGAGCTGTGATCTTGTCCCAGTGCACATGCTCTTAACTACTGTGTTATACTGTACTCAACTCGTAACAATAACTAATGATTACCGAGTGCTTACCTTTTGGCCAGGCATGGTGCTAAGCTCTTCATACATATTAACTCACTTACTCTTAACAATTCTGTAAAGTAGGTTTTATTATTATTCCTGATTTTCAGAAGGAGAAACTGGGGCACAGAGATTTTAATTAACTTACCAAGTCACACCATTAAACAATCATAGACAGAAGCAGTCTTTGGACACAAAGCAGTTTGACTCTAGAGTCTATATTCTTTTTTCTTTTTCTGGGGGAGAAGCAAAATAGTGTCACCTCGTCTGGGCCCAATAAAAGAAAGGATGGACCTTCTTTTAGAGCCCAAGGCCAGCAGAGCCCAGTTGACTCCGGAGTCTATATTCTTTTTTTTTTTTTTTTTTTTTTTTTTAAAGATTTTATTTATTTATTTGAGAGAGAGAGAATGAGGGGGGGGGGAGGGTCAGAGGGAGAAACAGACTCCCTGCCGAGCAGGGAGCCCGATGCGGGACTCGATCCAGGGACTCCAGGATCATGACCTGAGCCGAAGGCAGTCACTTAACCAACTGAGCCACCCAGGCGCCCTCTTTTTTTTTTTTTTTTTTTTTTTTTAAAGGTTTTATTTATTTATTTGAGAAAGAGAGAATGAGAGACAGAGAGCACGAGAGGGAAGTGGGTCAGAGGGAGAAGCAGACTCCCTGCCGAGCAGGGAGCCCGATGCGGGACTCGATCCTGGGACTCCAGGATCATGACCTGAGCCGAAGGCAGTCGCTTAACCAACTGAGCCACCCAGGCGCCCAGGAGTCTATATTCTTAACCACTTTCCTATACTGCCTTCCAGATTCCTGCTCAGGCAAGGCAGAAGATGTCAAAGGGTGAAGCATGTCCATTTGGGGAGACAAGGAGGAGGAAGTGGGAGCCACTATTCACTTTCTGGTGATTGTTACCATGTGGAAAGGTAAGCACAGTGTCATCCAAGCTGCCAGTTTGTAGAAGAGAAGCCCCTGATCTGGATCTTTATATAAAATTTCCTTATTTTAAATATTGGCAACAAATGCCAATTTTTTACAAAGCACTTTGCTAGATTACAAAAAAAATCTGTTGATAGGAAGCATTAAATTATAGATAAGGATGTTTAATTCACATACTTAGAAAATATTTATTCAGTGCTGCTTATGAACACTGCTAATTCTAAATACTGTTGTTCAATGTAAGTCTATGGAATCCCCATTTTCTATGTTGGTTCTCAGTGTTGTTAATAAGAAATCGACTCTTTCCCTGATTTCACTGGTAGTAAATCAGTTTAAATGATGGTTTGTGTATATTTTAGAGTTTAATTCCTCCGTGAAGTTATGACTATTGGAAGAAAAATGTGGACTTTAACTGTTTAATATGCCAAGGCTGCATTTTTTTTCCAAATGTGAATAAGTTGTATATAAAAATATTTATTTATGTAAACTTTGCAAAGAACAGAACACACATATATGCTCTCTCTCACACACACAAACACACGTACACAAAACACCTGTGAGCCACATCTGACCCAGGGGCTGCCAGTTTGCAACCTCTGTCCTGGGGACTTATCTCTCTTTTTTTTTTTTCCCTCCCTGCAGTTCCTAGCCTATTACCAGTTTTTATTTTTAAAGATTTTATTTATTTGAGGAGTGCCTGGGTGGCTCAGTCGGCGCCTTTGGCTCAGGTCATGATCCTAGAGTCCTGGGATCGAGGCCCACATCAGGCTCTCTGCTCCGCGGGAAGCCTGCTTCTCCCTCTCCCACTCCTCCTGCTTGTGTTCCCTCTCTCGCTGTCTCTCTGTCTCTCTGTCAAAATAAATAAATAAAATCTTAAAAAAATTTTTTATTTATTTGAGAGAGAGAGAGAGACAGAGCACAAGCAGGGGGAGCGGCAGGCAGAGGGAGAGGGAGAAGCAGACTCCCCGCTGAGCAAGGAGCCCGAAGCGGGGCTCCATCCCAGGACCCTGGGATCATGACCTGAGCGGAAGGCAGACGCTTAACTGACTGAGCCACCCAGGCGCCCCCTATTACCAGTTTTATAGCAGGCCCTGACTGAATACATATTGACTTTTGGTTGTTCTTGTTCTGACCCAGACATGTCTCAAACCTGATGCCCTCTCTCAGGTCACCTATGTCCGTTTCCACTAAGAGAATTCCCTTGCTGTTTTGCAAAGCTGGCGTCCAATTCCTTCTCCTTCACAGAGCATTTCCAAATCAGTTAGAAGGGGTTTTCAACCTATCCTAAGCAGAAACTGTTTCCATATAACATTTCTCAAAAAAGCAAGTGAGAGAGGAAGAATGGGCCAGCCTGGGGGTTTTCAATCCTGGCTGTCCATTAAAACCACCTAGAGATCTTTTTTAAAATGCTGATTCTAGAGCTCCGGTCTCAGAAATTCTGATTTCAATGGTCTGTGGTGGGACCCTGGGCATCAGTATTTTTTTTTAAAAAGCTCCCTAGGCATTCTAATCTGCAGCCAGGTTTGAAAACTGGCCCAACTGATGAATATGTGTTTGTCAGAAGGTCCCAAATATCCACTTTGGGTCTTGATCAACTGCTTTCTCCTTTACTAAAATCAGACGTTCGTAAGGTAAAGAGTCAGACTAGGGTAATCATATCTTTATGCATTGTTTTCTTGTGAACCAGACTATTATTTCTGGTTCTTATGCAGTGACTGGGTAAATAGGCAAGAACACGGGCTAAAAGGTGTGTATTGATGTTGAAGAGGGAGTGGCAGGTGGCTTTTGAAATGGCTCCCGTGATTTCCCCACCTCTTGGTATTCACATGCTGTGTAATTCTCTCCCCTTTTATGTGGGCTGGACCTAGTGACTTCTTTCTAACAAGTGTAATTCGGCAAAAGTGATGAGATGTCCCTTTCATGATTAGGTTACAAAAGATTGTGACTTCTGTCTTGCTGGCTCTCTTCCTCTCTGGCTCTCTACGCCAGTTTGCTCCAATGAAACAAGGTGCTATGTTGTTAACTGACCTAGGAGAGGTCTGCCTGGCAAGAAAATGAGGACAGCTACTGGTCAGCAGCCAGTGAGGAACGGAAGCCTTCTGTCCAACAGCCTATGAGATACTAAATCCTGCCAGATGAGTGAACTTGGAAGCAGATCTTTCCCTAGGTGAATCCTGAGATAACTGTAGCCTTGACCCGTATCTGGATGGCAGCCTTTGGAAAGATTCTGAGCCAAAGGACCCGTCTAAGTTATGTCTGGGTTTCTGACCCACAGAAGCAGTGAGGTAATAAATGTGTGTTGTTTTAAGCCACTACATTTGGCGGTAATTTGTTACATAGCAATAGATAACATAGAGGGTGTGATGCTGGATTCTGTTTATGGTAGGAGGCTAGAGAAGTGGTTCCCCAACTTTAGCATGCATTGACTTTCCTTCGGAAACTTGATAAAATGAGGATTCCTGGGCTCCCCTTTCAGAGGCTTTAGATTTGGTAGGTCTGAGGCGGGACTCCGGATTATGCGTCTTTTTTTTTTTTTTTTTTTTTTTTTTTGGTTTTTTTGTTTTTAATTTTTTTTTTTTAAGATTTTATTTATTTGCGAGAAAGAGAATGAGAGACAGAGAGCATGAGAGGGAGGAGGGTCAGAGGGAGAAGCAGACTCCCCGCTGAGCAGGGAGCCCGATGTGGGACTCGATCCAGGGACTCCAGGATCATGACCTGAGCCGAAGGCAGTCACTTAACCAACTGAGCCACCCAGGCGCCCCGGATTATGCGTCTTTATCACACATCCCAGGCACTTCTGATGCAGGTGTTCTTTGGGATTGCATTTCCACAACTGTCCGCTAGGAGGTGGACTCAGCCTTTGGAGAAGCAGAGAGTGTTGGAGGACCAGTGATTGTTGAGTTGTGCGGGCTCAGTGGGGCAGGATTTATGGAAGGCTTTTGGATTAATCAGGTGACCTGTTGGAAGGCATACCAAACTTTGAACTGGAAGAAGTCTTGGAGGTCAGAAGAGTAGCCTGGTGGCAGTGTGCTGGATGGGTTGGAAGGGAGAGAGACTGGAATCAGGGGCCAGGGTAGCAAGAGATGATAAAAGCCTGCACTAGAATGTTGGAATTGGAGACAGGAAGGAAAGGCATGAGAAGCATTTTATTATTTTATTTTTACTTTATTTTATTTTTTAAAAGATTTTATTTATTTATTTGACAGAGATAACGAGAGCAGGAACACAAGCAGGGGGAGTGGGAGAGGGAGAAGCAGGCTTCCTGCTGAGCAGGGAGCCTGACACGGGGCTCAATCCCAGGACCCTGGGATCATGACCTGAGCTGAAGGCAGACACTTAATGACTGAGCCACCCAATGACTCAGCCCCCGACATGAGTTATCTGATATGGAGGACTTTGAGAGTAGGAGGAGAGGCGAGTAGATCAGCTGTGTTGTGTACTGGATCCCCTGAACTTGGGTACAGAACATGGAGGGAGGTGGGGGTCCCACAGTGGCTGGGCTCTGTGCCCCGATTCCCCTACCTCCTAGCAGCTGGAGGAATGTAACAGAAATTATTCTTTGGGGATGGAGGGGGGTGGCTGTACCTCTAGGTTTTGTTGTTGTTTCCACCCTGACTCTGGCCATTATTCTTGGTGACTTCATTCATGTGGATGACCCATCTCTCATCATGGCTTTTCATTTCCTTGATCCCTTTACTTCAGTGATCTTTCCCTCTACACACCTCAACTACCCACTTGCTTGGTCACACGCTAGCCCTTTTCACCACTAGTAACTGCATTGTTTAGTAAATCTTTTTTTTTTAAGATTTTATTTATTTATTTGACAGAGAGAAAGATAGCGAGAGCAGGAACACAAGCAGGGTGAGTGGGAGAGGGAGAAGCTGGCTTCCCACTGAGCAGGGAACCCAATGGAGGGCTCGATCCCAGGACCCTGGGATCATGACCTGAGCTGAAGGCAGACACCTAACAACTGAGCCACCCAGACATTCCTGTTTAGTAAATCTTGACCTCCATTGCTACAGTTCTTCAACCTTACCAGGTTAGACCTCTAATCTATTGTTTCCCACTACATTTTCTCTCCCCATCAGCCCATCATCTTCTGTTTGCCTCCTACCCCAGCTTAGAACCCATCTACAGTATTGTTAACATCACTTTCCCCTTCCCTTTCTATCTTTCATACCCAGTGGGCTGTCATACCCTGACTCTTCAGTGTCCCATCTTTCTTCCCCCTCACCTCCTTTTCTTTGCAGCTGGGACTTTCACAATTTGGCTACCTGTCATCGCTCATCATGAACTTCAGATGGACACCCACACTGTCCATCACTTTCATGACCTTTCCTTAGTGAGGGTTTTTGGACTGTAATTCTCTGAGCTGACCTCTTCCTCCTCTGGCCTCAGACCTCCCTCCTCTACCCCTTTTTCCTTCTCATGCTCACTGATGACCTCACTCCATATGGTACTGAGTAAACAGAACCCAGAAAATGGGAACATTCTCATCTCACCACTTAATCTACCCTTCTAACTACAACTGTAACTGTTGTCTTTCCCCCTTTTGTGATGGAGAATGTGTGCATTTTCCTGATAGGAGAAGGTACTTCTCTCAGAGGCCAATCCCTCCTAGATTCTGTACAATCTTGCCTCCTCTGGAACTTGGGTTCTTTGGTTATCCCCTCTGCTTATTGCATTATCAATATCTCCCTCTCTTCTGGGTCTTTTGCATAAAAAAATCAACCATGTCCTATGACCCCTATTCAGAAACACAAAACAAAATAACAATGTACTTTCCCTTTGACGTGACATACACCTCTAGCTACCATTGCATTTCCTTATATTTCTTTACAGCCAACTTCTTCAAAGCTTTATCTGTTAAGTCTCCCTATACTCATATCTTATCACCCCTTGAACCCTCTCCAATCTCACTTTAATCCCCAACTGACTATATTTTGCCTCTATGGAGGTTTGAGAATCAAGCCTATAGGTAGCTGAGACTATAGCATCAGAGTCTATTATGGTGAGAACACATGAGGAAACTGAGGCTCAGAGAGGTTAAGTGATTTGCCCCAGGTGACACAGCTAGTAAGTAGGTAAGTTGGTATTGAATCAGGGTGCATCAATTCTAGGAGCCTGTGCATCTGCATTCTTGTCATTGATCATGCCTCCTCTGTGCTCTGCATGTCTTTGTAGGGATTATCACATTGAACCATAATTATTTGTTGACACTCCCTTTCCTCACTGGATTATGATTTTGAGGACAAGAACAAAACTTAGAACACATAGTAGGTGTTTGATAAATGCTTGTTGAGCGAATGAAGAAATGCTGTTATCTGAGCTCATTTGTTCTTTTTCTTTTTTTTTTTTTCTTTTTTTGCCCTCAGTAGTGATGGCTCACTGCTGGTCACCACTTTCCTTTTAATATAATCATAGAATCATGAAATTTTAGAGCTGCAAGGGACCTTGGAGATCAGGAAATTAAGATCCATAGAGGTTAAGTAACATACCCAAGGTCACTTGGCTAGTTAGTTGCAGTCCAGTGCTCTTCCCATGCCATCTTCAATAGATGTTAGTGCTCCCTCCCTCCATCCATGTTCTCTTTTCCAGCCTAAATAATTCCAATGCCAGGCAGCACATAGACGGCAGAAAGTCAGTAGAAGGACACGTTGTGAATGTGATGGGCAGCCGGTGCAGTGCTTTTTAGTTTTAATGAACACTTTCCTCCTTGCTTTAAGCAGGTGCCTGCTAGCTACTTTGGTTCTAGTTTAAAATACCCTTTTCAGGAGCTCCTGTCTTACATTATATTCCTCTTAGTGCTTTAGTTATTTTAATGAGTTTTTCTTATCTCATATTTGTAAAACCAGACCTACTTTCTACTGTTTTGTTGTTGTTGTTTTAATGACTCAAATTCCCAAGTCTTGTTCCTTTTCCATCGCTCTTTCTTCTTTATACTCTTTATGTTTGTGTGCTTGGAGTTGTGCAGTGCATTTTTAAATTCAATCTTGTTGGTTGCTAATACAGTGCTAGAGCAATCAGTTTTTCTATAGGGAAGAATAAGCTAACTGGAATCCTCAACTAACTGGAACCCACAGCCTGAAGTGAAAGTAGCACAGTTTCTGAAAGCAGGCATAGTGGAGTTTAAATCTTGGCTTTACTACTAATTTTTTATTAATTATTAATTTTACTGTTGGTCTCCCCCTTATTCTTTTTTAAAATTAAGGTCTAATTGACATAACATTATATTAATTTCAGGTACACAACATGATGATTTGATATTTGTGTATATTACAAAATGGTAACCTCCCTGTACGTGTTTCCTCATCTTTAAAATTAAATCAATAATAGTATGCTTATCTCATTGAGGAAAGATTAAATGAAGTATACATAGTTCTAGGTTTAAAATTCTCATTCTGCCACATACTGGCTATAGAATGACCTCAGTAAATTTATTTAACTTCTTTGAGCCTCAGTTTCCTTCTCTGTAAAATGGGAATTGTTATCAGTTAGCATTTGCTGCATAACATACCACCTCAAAATGTAGTGGCTTAAAATAACAACCATTTATTTGCTCATGATTCTGTGGGTTGGTGGTTTGGACTGCACTCAGGTGGGACTGTCTCTGCTTCCTGTGTGTCAGCTGGGTTCACTCATCCATTTATATCAACTGGCCTAACTCATATGCCTGGCAGTTGGCTGGTTGTCACCAGGGGTAATGGAAGTAACTGGGCTACGTGGCATTCATCACCCAGTGGGCTTGCCTGGGTTCATTCACCTGGTGTATGAGGGTTACTAAGAGCATCAAGAGCGAGTAAGACCCATTGCATAAGCACTTTTCGAGACTTGGCTTATTCATATTTGCTATTGTGCTGTTGGTCAAAGTAAGTGATATGATCAAGACCAGTATAGGTGTGGGAAGGGACTACCCGAGGGCATGGATATAGGGAAGGTAATTATGCAGCCATTTTTTTTCAGACAATCTATCATAGACTTGGTATTACCTGTTTTCCAGGATTGTTCTGAGAATTAGAGATAATACATATCAAGAACTGAGTGAAGTGACTGGTATTATAGGTGCTCAGCAAATGACAGCTAAAGCATATTAGATTGTACCTGATCTACAGTAGGTGCTTAGTTAAGGAAAGTTCTTTCTGCCTATTCTCCTTCCCTCATTACTTTGTTAATAGAAAAAAACTGCAATTCAAAACAAACGAACAAAAGAGACAAAAACAACCAAACCCACATCAGTGATTTTTAATTTAATTTAGTAATTTATTTTAATTAATTAATTAATTTCTATTATGTTATGTTAGTCACCATACAGTGCTTCATTAGTTTTTGATGTAGTGTTCCATGATTCATTGTTTGCGTATAACACCCAGTGCTCATTGCAACACGTGCCCTCCTTAATACCCATCACCGGGCTAACCCATCCCCCCACCCCACTCCTCTCTGAAACCGTCAGTTTGTTTCCCGGAGTCCATAGTCTCTCATGGTTCGTCTCCCCTTCTGATTCCCCCCCTTCATTTTTCCCTTCCTTCTCCTAATGTCCTCCATGCTATTCCTTATGTTCCACATATGAATGAAACCATATGATAATTGTCTTTCTCTGCTCGACTTATTTCACTTAGCATAATCCCCTCCAGTTCCATCCATGTTGATGCAAATGGTGGGTATTCATCCTTTCTGAGGGTTGAGTAATATTCCATTGTAATTTTTATAAATGAAATATCTACAAAACACCAAGTAAAATAACTCTCCAAACCAAAACTAACAGATTGTTGGGACAGAGCATACTTTATTAGTGTACTTTGTTCATCCCTAGCCCTAGGGTCTGATGACCCTGAAGCCATACAGGATACTGGGTTTTCAAAGAAAAATTCCATTGTAGTGACCAAGGCAGTGAAGAGGACACAGACATTTAACAAAGAATTTCCACACCTGATAGTTTAACCAAAACAGATTTTAGGGTTAACTCTTTTTTTCAAACAATTCCATTGAAATCCTTGAATCTTTAAGTTGGAAGGGATTTTTTAGATCCTCCATTTCTCTTTAGCAGTGGTTCTCAAACTTTTTGATTTTAGGAACACTTTACACTTAAGACTATTAGGGACCCCAATGTGATTTTTTTTCTGTATTTTGTATCTGTCAATATTTACTATATGAAAAATTCAAACTAAGAAAAATTAAAAGAATATATAGCATACATTCCATTATCTGTCAGAGAGCAGTGACTCATCAGTATCATTATAGCCTCTGGAAAACTCCACTGTACATTCTGAAGAGAATGAGGGTGTGAAAGCAGACGGTCTCTTCGTATTATATAAGTGGTTTTGACCTCACTAAATACCTGAAAGAGTTTTGGGGACTCCCAGGGATTTGTGGACCACATTTTGCAAATTGCTACTCTTATAATCTCCCTGTCAGATAGGAGTTGCTCAACTGAAGTATCTGGAGGCAGTATGGTATAGAAAACATCTCTACTTTGGACACATGAAATTAATTTCCTCATCTATAAAATGGGGGAGGGATAATAATTAAATCCACCTCATATAGTTGTGAAGATTAAACAAAATGAGGCAATGTATCTAACCTATATTAAGGGCCTTGTACAAAACCTGGCATGTAGCAGGCTCCCAATAAATGTCAGTCCTCTTATCACTGAAATAAATACCTAATAGCTCACTGCCTCATGAGGTGGCTTATTTGGGCTCTGGTTTTTAGAAATTTCCTCCTCCTTCCTCTCTGTAATTTCTACCATGTAATTGTAGTGCTTATTCCTCTGTACAGAATAAGGCAAAGCCCTCTGAGTTAGATAGAAGCAGTTGTGGCACCTTTAGGTATTCTTTCTTACAAGCTGTGTTGTGGTTTCTAGATTATCCTGATCATTTTTTCCCCTGTGGATGAAGTCGCTCATTCAACAAATATTTATTGAGCACTAGTAGTGAAAAAATATGCTCTGCTCTCCTAAAGCTTATATTTTAAGTGTAGGAGACAGATCTAAAGCAAGTAAGCAAATGAATAATAACAGACACTAGGTCCTATAATGGAAAACAAAGCAAGGCAGGGAACAGAGAGTGATGGGAAGGTGCAATTTTAGATAGGGTAACCATATAAATGCCTCTCTGAGGAAGTGACATTTGAGTGGACACCTGAATGAAGTAAGGGGGCAAGCCAGGCTGAGGGAAAAGTCACTGAAAATTTTGAATTTTATTCTTACCGTGATTGGAATCCATTGGAAGATATTAGGTAGGAAAATGAAGTTACTATGAATTATGTTTTAAAAAGATAACTCTTGCCATTTTGTAGAGAACAGACAAGGGGACAAGAATAGAAGCAGAGGGAACAATTAAGCAGCTCTTGAAATAGTTCAGGCAAGAGGTGATGATGGCTTGGAGGTGGTGAAAATTTAGACTGGGTTAGAACGCAGAGCCAGTAGGGTTTACTGATGGATTAATGTGTTATATGAGAAACAAGAAGGCATCAGGGATTATATCCTAGGATTTTGGCAAGAACAACTGAATGGGAGGTGGTGCCATTGACTAAAAAGGGGAAGACTGGCTGAGGAACAGAGTGGAAAGAGGATCAAGAATTCCATTTGAGATCTAAGTTAAATTTGAGCTGCTTATTAGACATCCATATGGAACTGGAGCTGCGGGGAGAGTCAGGGCTGCAGCTTGCTCTGACATTTGGAAGTGAGTGTTAACAATGTAGTGAAGGGATAACATTTAAGAATTGAGCCCTGGAGCATCCCAGTGGTTAGAGGTTGGGAAGATGGGGAAGAACCAGCAAGGAGGGCTGAGAAAAAAAAGTGGCTGAGACATAGAATAAAACAGCAGACTGTGGTCACAAAAATCAAGATACGTTCAAAAGGAAGGAGTAATCAACTGAGCCAAATGTAGCTGAGAAGTTTAATAAGATGAAGAATAGGAGTTTGCTTTTGGATTTGGCAAGATGAAGGCCATTGGCAACCTTGATAAGAGTGCTGTCACAGCATGAAGACAAAAGCCTGTTTGAGTGAGTTGAGAAGAGAATGAGATTGAGGAAATGGAGCACTATAGATAACTACTTTGAAGAATTTCGCTATAAAGAGGAGGAAAGAAGTTGTGAGGTAACTGGAGGTGGATATATGGTCAAAGGAGTTTTTTGTTGTTTAAGAAGGGAGATTTTGTAGCATGTTTATATGCTGGTGGGAATAATCTGTTAGCATATTGATGAAAAGAAAAATTGGTGATATCAGAGAGGGGGGTTTGACTGCTAGAGCAAAATGCTGGACTAGCTTAGAGTGGAAGGGATCCTGTGAACAAGTAGGACTGGTCTTATGGGAATGTGGAAAGTTCCTTCTTGGTAACAGGAAAGAAGGCAGGTATATGGATAGTGAAGCAGGTGAGTTGATAGAAGAGAACTACCTCATCTTCAAACAAATAAGTCTGATCATTTCTATTTTCTCTATGAAATAAGGGAAATAATTAGCTGAGAATTATGAAGAGTTGTTTGCAGTTTCATTGTGGAAGAGAGGTGTGAAATAGTTGTCTTGGAGAGGATGGTGAACTGACTAGGAACATTTAGGGTTGTCAGGCATTTCAGAAGGCCCACTAGAGATTTCTGGTCAAATTGAATTAGTTAATTAATTAGTTAATTGTTTTTTAAAAAGATTTTATTTATTTATTTGTTAGAGAGAGAAAGAGTGAGCACAAGCAGGGGGAATGGCAGGCAGAGGGAGAAGCAGGCTTCCCGCTGAGCAAGGAGCCCGATGTGGGACTCGATCCCAGGACCCCGGGATCATGACTGCAGCTGAAGGCAGACGCTTAACCGACTGAGCAACCCAGGTGTCCCTGGTCAAATTGAATTTAAAGTGGGATCATTCTGCTGCATAGGTGGAGTTGTTCTTAACCAGGGTTAAGTCTGATGCAGTACAAGGATGTCTCCCCTGCTTGCAGATTTATACAAGGCCATGGATATAATGATGGAACCTGGGATTTAGCTGGGTAGTGGGGAAATGAAGGAATTAAAGGACAGATGGACAGTGAGGGTAGTAGGATCCATGGATTGCAGGTGGAGGTTATGTGGAGGGGGGCTTGAAGATGAAATTACAGAGGTGAGACATTTATTGGTAATGACATCTAGAGTATGACTAATGAGTGTGTGGCTGGTCTCCGATGATGTGAAACAAACGGTTATGAGAAGTGACTTCAAGGGATGGTGGAAACAAGGGATTGGCTATATCTTCAAGTGGATATTTAAATCACAGGAGAAGTGGTGGGAGAAAAACACTGTGGCCAGGTGCTAACATTTTCAATGAATAAATGAAGAGGAGTGACTGAGAAGTTGGTGGAGGGCAGCCATAAGGAGGGGTGGTGATTGTCATAGTCTGATGGTGTACAGTTTAAGTGGGCTGGGGTTTTTGAGGAAAGAGGGAGAAAAAATGGCCTGGAAGTGGCAAAGAGGAGGAAGAGGACACTCCTCTACCTCCAGATCCAGTGAGTGATATAAAGGATGTGGGAAAGAAAATATCCACTATCTAAGAGGACTCTGGAAGCAGAGACCTAAGGGAAGAGCCAAGCTTTCTTTAGGACAACAAACTGAATGAAATGTTGAGGATTTAAAGGAATATTCTGGTGATGGGGCTTTAAGTTTCAGAGGGCATGGCAAGAGGGCTTGGGGGTTCACTGATGAGCAGGATATTGAATCAGATTAGGGAACTTATGAAATCTTAAGGGGTTAGAAAGCCAGGTACTGATGCATGCTGGGAAGCTAGGACTTATGGAGGTGACTGGGGTAAACAGGGATGTAAGACATGTCCAGATTAGTCCTGTTGGGCCATTAGGAAGAGGTAGATGATCAGTGCTAATTAGTGCTCTTAGTGGGCTGATCTCTTAGCCACTTTGTATTGGCAAAGCTGGAGGATGGAGGCTAGAGCAGAGGAACTTACACCATAGCACTTGACACTTCCTTGCCTCCCCTAAAATTTTCTGTGGTCCTTTCCAACCCTGGGGTAAATGGCTTATTAGGACTTTTCAGCAATGATAGTACCTTGGGGGAAATTAACTTATGTCCTCCAAATCTCTATTAAATCTTACCAGAGCCACTACAAATAAATACATAATGTGAGTAAAAACATATGCTTGTTATGTAGACTGCAAATGCAGTTTCAAGACAAGTACCCTGCAAATTCCAATCATTAGAGAAATAGGTTCACATCATGAGCTCCCATATATCCCATCACCTAGATTTAACAGTTGTTAACATTTTGCTTCACTAATTTTTTCTTTTACTGAAATGTCTTCGAGTAAATTAGAGACATTATGACCTCTCATTCCTTTTTTTTAAAGATTTTATTTATTTATTTGACAGAGAGAGAGAGAGCACAAGTAGGCAGAGAGGCAGGGAGAGGGAGAAGCAGGCTCCCCGCTGAGTAGGGAGCCCGACGCGGGGCTTGATCCCAGGACCCTGGGATCATGACCTGAGCCGAAAGCAGCCGCTTAACCAACTGAGCCACCCAGGTGCCCCTGACCTCTCATTCCTAAATACTTCAGTATCGTAAGCCTGTTCTATATAGGAATTCTGAAGCTGTCACTGCCTTTCAAGATGCAGTGTCAAGAACTGGACAAGAGTGTTCCAGATGTGGACTGATCAGCCAAGCATACAGAAAGAATGACTAGACTCAATTTTTGTGAATGCAGATTACAATCTCTGAAATTAGTCATTTTAGAGGCTACAGCACGCTATTGATTCAGGTGCATTTGTGGTCAGTTCAAGTTCCCAAGTTCTTTGCACATGTATTGCTGCTGTCAAGTCAGGCTTCCCCTGTCTTGTATTTATGTAATTGAATTTGTGTTGGTTTTAGCCTATTGAAAATATTTTGAATTGGAATTCTGCCCTCCAGTGAGTTAGTTAATCCTTTCCCACTTTGATTCATCAGCAAAGTTGGTAAGTACACCTTTTATATATTCTTGCAAATATATAGTAGCTGCTTTCTAAAATTGAAGCTTTTGCTCTCTTAGAATTGTGGAGACTGCAGTAAGATCATCTCAGGCATTACGAGTGGACTTTTTGTAGGATAAATGATTTAAGTTAAGTGTGCCTGATTAATGATTGAAATCTATCCTTTTTGACTATTCAGACCTTCTGGCTTAACAGACTGGTATCTGAGTATAATTTTCTAAGAAACTAAATCATTCCAGAGTAACTATTTAATATAAGAAAATCACCAAGGAGTTTCTTAGTAGAGCCTTGGAAACACCCACATTATTCATGACGGCTAAATCCAAGGTTGGATTGGCTTTCTGAGGACTCCATGGGTTTGCTTGGGTGGCTTCTCGGATAACTGTTCTCACAATTACACAGGGATCATTTTTTTTTAAGCTTAAGTGTGAGAATGAGCTGACTGGACATCTCCTGGCTCTGCCTCCAGCTTAGAAAATGGGACTTCACTGGAAGCATGTCATCAACTGCTAGATAAGTGGTATTTTTGTAAATTTTCAAATCGAATATATAATATGCCCAAGGAGAAGGCATAGTCTTGGTAGTACTCAGACGCAAAATAGCAGATCAGTATTGTAGAACTCCACATTCCTCAATATGGTCCCCAATTCTTGGGTATTTCAGAATGAGAGCTCTGTGACACTAGTCTTCATGAAGAGGCATCATACCATAGTAATTAAGACCATACGTACTGGACTTCAACTGTCTAGGTCTAAAGCCTGTCTCTACCACTTATTGACTGTGGAACTGGGATGCTTTATTTAACCTCAGTTAATAATAATTTCCTTATTTGTTAATGATGAAGATCATACAAACACCTATCTCATACAGCAGTTGTGAGGATTAACAGTGTTCATTCAAGCAATGTGCCAAGCATTTAGTAAATGTTAGCTACTGTTATTTATCATGGATCTGATAGTTCTCATTGGGACCCAAGGTATTAGATGCCATTTGGTCTCATATTCATGAAGTTCTTCATCTAAACTTAAATATGTCTAATCTGGGGATCGTCTAGGCTGCCATGTAGTCTCCCATATTTACCTCATTATTTTAATTTCTATTCCCATGCCTCCAGAGGCCTGGTAAAAATAGTTTAAAGATGCATGAAGAGTGCTTACACACCTTCTACTTTGAACAAGCCGAGGTAGTTCTGGCCTCTTGGTTGCTTGTCCTAAGTCTTCAGATTATAGCTCCCATGGTGGCTGACAACCACACCAACTTGCCAGGGGGAAGAAATATAGGAAATCTAATTTTTCTTCATACATGAATCTATAGATACACTACTTTCAGCATTCCCAATAGTCACCTTTTTCCAATGTTTTCTCATGATTAGATTGAGGTTACACATTATTGGAAAAGCTAACAGTGGTATGCCCTTTGTGCAGTCTCTCAGGGGGTACATGATGTTACTATATATTACAGGTAATGATAATCTTGATCACTTGGTTAAGGTGGTGTCTGTTAGGAGTCTCTACTGTAAATTTACCATTTTTCTATTTGATATTATGAAATATTTTTGGGAAGATACTTGGAGAGTATGCAAATATCCTATTTCTGCTTAAGATTTGCCCCACTGGTATTAGCATCCATCAGGTGATCATGCCTGCAGCAGTTATTACTGTGATGTTCTAATGGTGGTTTTCTATTTCCCTCGTTCTTTGTACATTTATTAATTGGGAATTGGACTTCTATAAGAAAGGGCTGTCTCTATACTCCCTATTTATTTATTGACTTATTTTTATACCAGCACAAACTAATAGATATTTATTTTATTCTTTGGGTTATAATTCTATATTATCTTTATTTAGTTTGTTGCTCAAATTATTCCAAATTTGGCCATTGGGATCTCTTTCAGGTTGGCTCCTGTGTTCGACATGCCCTTTATCTTTTTTTCTTTTTTAAAGCACTTCCTTATTTTCATCACCACAAGATGCATCAGGTTTATCTTTTGTTTTCCCTAGTCCAGCCCTGGAATCAGCCAGTCCTTTGTTTAATGGAGAGTGATATTTTAAAACCATGATCTGTGCCTTAAGTACGCTTGCTATTAGAATATCACTGCTTCTAGTTCTTCTCAGTGGATACAGCTAGGAAATATATATATACACTTATATATATGTATATATATTTATATGTATATAGGTATATATATTAAATTATATATGCACACATCCATATTTCTGTATCTATCTGGATTACATTAAGAAAAAAGCCATGAGTTCATATTGATACCTATGACTCCAACCTAGCACACAGGGTTCATTTTAGCCTCCTCCTTTTCCTTATTTGTACCTTTTTTCTCTGACACTGAGAAACCTGGTTCTCATTATCTACAATATATTTACTTAATTTTTAAACTGGTATATTAAAGTAGTTTCAGAATCCCTAAGCCATACCTCTATGAAAAACAAATTTGTGAACTAGAGTGCAGTATCTGTATAACTTTTTGTTTTCTCTTTAGCCTTATAATATCCAGTCAACACTTTGTTTTTCAGTTATTTAGGTCAGCTCTTTTCTTTCTTCCCCATCATCATGTGACTTGATTGTAATACAGTTAGATTTATTTGTCACGGTCTTCAGTTCATCACCCTTTTCCCCAACATTTAGGTTGAATTTTCTAAAATTTACATATATCTATTCTATGGGGTTTTGGCAAATGCATATAGTAGGGTATCCAGCAGTATCATATGGGACAGATCCATCACTCTGAAAAGTCCCTTATGCTGCTCCATTAAGATCAGACCTTCCCCTCACCCCTAATGCTTGGCAACCACTTACCTTTTTTTCATCCATATGGTTTTCTCTTTTCTGGAGTGTCATATACATGTAATCATATGATGTGTATGACTTTGAATTTGAATTTGGCTCTTTTTTTAAATTAGCAAAATGCATTTAAGATTCATCCAAGTTGTGTATATTGATTGTTCCTTTCTTTTTATTTATTTATTTAATGAATACAATGACTTTTATTTGTTTAATGATGTACATACTTAATTCGAAATCATTCCAATGTTGGAAGAGCCTTACGCATTCAAGGAAGGCAATTCCCATCAGTTCCTTTCTTTGTTTTATTTTTTTATTTTTTTATATATTTTTTATTTTTTTTATTATTATGTTATGTTAATCACCATACATTACATCATTAGTTTTTGATGTAGTGTTCCATGATTCATTGTTTGTGTATAACACCCAGTACTCCATGCAGAACGTGCCCTCTTTAATACCCATCACCGGGCTAACCCATCCCCCCACCCTCTCCCCTCTAGAACCCTCAGTTTGTTTTTCAGAGTCCATAGTCTCTCCTGGTTCGTCTCCCCCTCCGATTTCCCCCCCTTCATTCTTCCCCTCCTGCTATCTTCTTCTTCTTCTTCTTCTTCTTTTTTAACATATGATGTATTATTTGTTTCAGAGGTACAGGTCTGTGATTCAACAGTCTTACACAATTCACAGCGCTCACCATAGCACATACCCTCCCCAATGTCTATCACCCAGCCACCCCATCCCTCTCACCCCCCACCACTCCAGCAACCCTCAGTTTGTTTCCTGAGATTAAGAATTCCTCATATCAGTGAGGTCATTTGATACATGTCTTTCTCTGATTGACTTATTTCGCTCAGCATAATACCCTCCAGTTCCATCCACATCGTTGCAAATGGCAAGATTTCATTCCTTTTGATGGCTGCATAATATTCCATTGTATATATATACCACCTCTTCTTTATCCATTCATCTGTTGATGGACATCCTGGCTCTTTCTATAGTTTGGCTATTGTGCTATGGTTTGGACATTGCTGCTATAAACATCGGGGTGCATGTACCCCTTCAGATCACTACATTTGTATCTTTGGGGTAAATACCCAGTAGTGCAATTGCTGGGTCGTGCAGTACCTCTATTTTCAACTTTTTGAGGAACCTCCCTACTGTTTTCCAGAGTGGCTGCACCAGCTTGCATTCCCACCAACAGTGTAGGAGGGTTCTCCTTTCTCCGCATACCCGCCAACATCTGTCGTTTCCTGACTTGTTAATTTTAACCATTCTGACTGGTGTGAGGTGGTATCTCATTGAGGTTTTGATTTGGATTTCCCTGATGCCAAGCGATGTTGAGCACTTTTTCATGTGTCTGTTGGCCATTTGGATGTCTTCTTTGGGAAAATGTCTCTCCATGTCTTCTGCCCATTTCTTGGTTGGATCATTTGTTCTTTGGGTGTTGAGTTTGATAAGTTCTTTATGGATTTTGGATACTAGCCCTTTATCTGATATGTCATTTGCAAAGATCTTCTCCCATTCTGTCGGTTGTCTTTTGGTTTTGTTGACTGTTTCTTTTGCTGTGCAAAAGCTTTTTATCTTGATGAAGTCCCAATAGTTCATTTTTGCCCTTGCTTCCCTTGCCTTTGGCGATGTTTCTAGGAACAAGTTGCTGTGGCTGAGGTCGAAGAGGTTGCTGCCTGTGTTCTCCTTTAGGATTTTGATGGACTCCTGGCTCACATTTAGGTCTTTCACCCATTTTGAGTCTATTTTTGTGTGTGGTGTAAGGAAATGGTCCAGTTTCATTCTTCTGCATGTGGCTGTCCAATTTTCCCAACACCATTTGTTGAAGAGACTCTCTTTTTTCCATTGGACGTTCTTTTCTGCTTTGTTGAAGATTAGTTGACCATAGAGTTGAGGGTCCATTTCTGGGCTCTCTATTCTATTCCATTGATCGATGTGTCTGTTTCTGTGAGTTCCTTTCTTTTTGACCTGAGTAGTGTTCCATGGTAGGATGCACCATAGTTTGTTTAATCATTAACCCATTGAAAGGCATTTAGATTGTTTCTCCTTTTTACTATTATGAATAAGGCATAATAGCTTTAAGCATTTGTGTATGGTTTTTTGTGTGAGCATAAATTTCATTGTTCTTGTGTAGGTACCTAGTAAGGGGATCAGTAATTTTAAAAACTATTTATTCAGATATCCAGAAAAGAAAAAGGAAAACATAAGTATTCAGTACCATATTTTGGTAACTACCACATTAATCCTGTATCATTTCAGTGTAGTTTCATAACTCTCAACCTCACATCTCCATGACCATTAACTCTCAGAATCTTCTGATTTTGGTCAAACTGGGTGCATTTGTATTCTCCCATAATTCCTGTCTTGTAATCCCCATAGTGATCCAACTTGTTATATTCTGGTTTATTGTTACATAGACTAGGATAGACCCTTGATCACACCATCCCTGAAACAAACGTACTTGTGTACAAAATGGGTAGTTTTGAAGCCAGGTTCTGACCTTGTTTACTAGTCCCTGAAAAACATTAACTTTGTAATGACCATTTCTTAAGGAGATTCCCTTTGTATAGTCAGAATGAGCAATGACCTACCTGATGTTAACTGAGAGTCTTCTTAAAGAACCCTTGCCCTAATATATCAAACCTATCAGCTTACAACAGAACCTGGAGTTGCTGTCATTAGCATCACTCTTCTGGGCCAAGGTTCAGTCATTTTCTCTAGAAGGTTTCTGTTAAAAATGCACATTTTTAATCTGTGAGGGCAGATGTTTAGCACATTAGCTAGCTGTCACCTCAGAGAGATCACAGCTCTGATCTCTGAGATTCTTCTCTACTGACACCTTTTCGTTAGTCTGCAAACACTCAGTTCTGTTTCACTGAACTGTGAGCTCTTAGACTGAGGGTAGAGTTCATCTCTGTATTCTTAGTGCCTGGCATGTAGTAGGTGGTCCATATATGACACTCCAGAAAAGAGAAAATGAATTAATGCATGATGAGTACATGATGCTTGAGGATAGAGGGTGAGGAATTTATAGGGAAAGCTTCTTCATATTTGGTATAGGCAGGAAAAGGCAAACCTAGATGGGAGGACATAGTAGGGGTTTGGAGTACCAGAGAGCAGCAGGATGGTACAGGTCTGTCGTGGGAAGAGTGGACTACTAAAGATGGGAACTAATTGAAGACCAGCTTCAAAGTTAAAGCTTTTGGGAAGCTGTGGCTAAAGGGGTGGGGTGGGCTCTGGGGACAGAATGGGCTAAAATCTCAGCCTTGCTACTTCTTACAGGATTTTGGTTCTTCAGGTAAGATAGGGATCAGTTTGGGATGTGGTGTATGATTAAAAGAGTAGTGTGATCTGACTTATTTTAACAGGATCACTCTGGTTACATTCTTGGGAGTGGAATGAAGTGGGAGGGCAAGGACAGCATCAGAGGCATCAGTAAAGAGGCTATTACAGTAATGTAAGCTGGAGGTGAGAGTGGCTTGGATCAGTATGGATGCAGTGGAGGTTGTAAGAAGTAGTCAGATTCAGCATATATGCAGAAGGTAGAGTTGTCAGCATTTTGTGATGGGTAATGCTAGATCTCTTTCCTCTGTGTCTAACAAAACAGAGCAAAGCAAAACAAAACACTTTATAATGTCTACTAACTATAAAACGGAAATTGGTATTAATGGTTAAAGCAGAGCTAATTTCCCAGTAAAACGAAACTTTCTTGATGTGAAGTTACCTTGGAGTCAGTGTGTTTCCACCAGCTGATATAAAGCTTTCAAGTCCATGTTTTCCAGCTGCCTTCTATAAGGAGCTTCAGCAGAGCAGTATTTACATTACCTCTATTCCTGCTGATTGAATCTGTAACAAACAGAACAGTGTGTATAATTTTATCTCACTTGAGAGCATTTCTGACTGTGGATCTGTCACTCCTCATATGGGGAATAGAATTCTTTCAGGATGTACTGCTTGCAGGGAAAGCTTTTACCTAGTGAAGTAAATATGCTAGGAAAACAATTTGATCAGATAAGGGTTCATGAACCCCACCCTATTCACCCATGTACACACATTCAGCTTCATATATTTTAAGTGAAAGTCTCTCTGGTCCTGCTATGAGAAGACAGAGTCTTGGTTAGAATAACAATTGATATTCTAATCCCTGGGTAAAATTTTCATTGTTGAACTTCTGCTGATTACCCAGATTATTTTTAGGATTGTGTAGCACCTGCTCTGAAAGCATATTAATGAGTAGCCTCTGATTTGTATGTTGATTTCTGTCACTTGGATTGCAATTAAACTCCTTAATTCATTAGCACCTCTCAGAGTAGTGCCCCTTCCCCTGTTTACTCTGACATAACTAGGCATACAAGCAGCAAGGGAAATGTTGTTAAGGGGATCTGAATTCCTCAGAAGACTTGTAGTTTCATGATTGAGCCTACCTGTGGTTGAAAAATGTAATAATCCACCTTCACTCCAGGGTTTGCAGCAGCAGCTGGGAGCGATCTCCAGGAGTCCTGTGTGTCTGGGGAGGTCACCAGGGACAGCTAGCAGATACAAATGGCTTTGGGCAGTTTGGTTGAAATCCCTCCTTTGCAGGGATGACATTTGGCCCTTTCTTTGAGGTGAGAGCTAGAGAAGTCCTTGTGATTTCTGTCAGTGTGCCTATCCACAGGGTAGTAGCTAGAGACTGAACCTTGCATGCAAGAGAGTGCCTATAACTGAAATAGTTACATCCCAGTTTGTCTGAAAACTCAAGGGAAATTCCATTTTGATGGACCCCTCTTTGGACAGAAGTAAAATTTTCAAAACTTAAGGGTTGAAGACTTAAGTGATAATTCTGGACCTTGTCTTTTATTGTGCTTCAATATACTATGAAAAGCATAAGAGAGTAAGAAAGTTTTCTCTTCCATCGTTATTTAAATAGATTAGAGTTCTCAGAATGTTCATAGGCACATTACTAATTCCTGGAAAATCTGTTTTTACAGATTGCATTTTATGTCTGTCCATTCTATAAAAATAGAATTTTACTGGGTGAATGTATATTTATTCAGAGCCAGTTTATGAACCTCATAAGAAAACCAGGCTCACAATTTTGTAAACTCATGACATATACACAGAGAATAACACAACCCAATCCAGAAGCAGGCAGTAAGAAATGAAAAGACCCCCAATAATGGAAATATTTTCATTTATTCAAATTTTAACAAATATTTATCAAGCAATTATTAGATGCTAAGAACTGTTGTAGGAGATATAAGTACAAATGTGAGCAAGATAGATAAAATCCCTGCCCTCTTATGTTCTAGTGTGTGTGTTGAGGGGGATGTGAAACTGGCAATAAATAATAAATAAGGCAACAAACAAGGTGACTTTCATAAAGAGACCAGTGCTGTAAAGAAAATGGAGTTCTGGTATAGAGTTCCTTGTGGGCCTGTATGATGAGGCTAAGCCAGAATTAACAAGTAATCAAGGAAGGCCTTTTTAAGAATGGGATATTTGAGAGTTGAGATCTAAACAATAAGGAGTGGACCATGTATAGATCAGGGTAAAGTAACTTCCAGAAGGATTAACAAGGGCAAAGGCCCAAAAGTGGTTTCCACCTTAGCTTGTTTGGCAAGAATGGAGGAAGGGAGGACAGTTAGAATGTTCTTGCAGTGGTATAGGACTGAAATGATGGTCTCCTTGAACTAGCAAGAGAGCAATGGAAATAGAAGTGAACGGATTCAGGGTATATTTTGGTTGTGCAGTTGATAAGACTAGCAGATGTATTGCATATAGGAGGTAAGGGAAAGATAACCATAAAGAGTAACTCCTAGATTTTTGGATTGAGCCGTTGGGTGGGTGGTGGTATGCCATTAGCTGAGGTGGAAAAGACTAGAAGAGAAATATGTTGCAGTGTGAGTGGAAATCAAGAGTCCTGTTTTATACATGTTAAGTTTGAGATGCTGATCAGACACACAAAAGCAGTTGCCAAAAAATCATCACTATAAAGCTCATGTTCATACAGAAGCTCCTTAAGTCCTCTCTCAGAGATATTTTTCTTATTTTATGTACGGATTAAATGAATTTGGTTCTCCAATTTTTAATGCACAACAGAGTAAAAACTGAGCTCTCTCTCTTTTGCAATAGATCCCATCTATCAAATTGCCTACTAGAAATGTCTACCCAACCTAACGTGTTCAAAGCTAACTCTATGATCTTCCTCTTCATGCTTGTTCCTTCTGTATTTTTTATCTTTATCAGTGATTCACTCCATGACCTAAGCTTATTCCTAGACTCTGGCCCTTCCTCACCCCAGCATTCAGTGAATTACTAAGTTGTGTCTCAGTGTCTCTCTGATATTTCTCTTGCTCTCCATCTAAGCTGCTACTGCTATTCAAGATCACATTACTTCTTGCCTGGGTTAGCATATAAGCATATGCTGCTGTACCATCTTCTTAAATCATTCTTTAGTAGTTACCCTCTACATTTTGGGTAACTCTTCCTTATCCTTCTGAGCTCAGCTCAGAGATAACGTTTTCCAGGAAGACTTCACAGACATCTCCAACTTGTATCCTACCCCATTTAGATTAATTAACCCCTATTATATGACCCTGTAGTGCCACATAATTATTATTATAGCATAATCACATGGTGTTATAATTGCCTCTTTATTTGTCTCTTGAGTTGCACTGTGAGCTTGTAGATGTCAGGGACTGTATCTCTCATTGTCACATCTGCATTGCCCAACATGGTGTCTGACACATGACTGACATTCAGTAAATGTTTTTGAACAAATGGATGCTTGAGGCAAATTAGAAGGAAAACCTGCTTAAAGGGAAACTGTAAACAGTAAGTAATGATAGTTTATACTTGTGTAAATGAGGAAGGAAACAATGAAATAAACCATAAAAATCTCAAAAAGTACCACAGTCTGGGGTCATTTTAGCATTGGGACTATAAATATTACACTGCATTATGATTTTGTATTATAGATTATGTAGCATAATCATTCCCATTAGTTTTAAAGACATTGGAGCATCTAGAAAAGACTATATTTACTTGTCTCCATTGAAGAAAATGTGGGACTATGTACTACCTAATATGACTTATGACTGATCTACATCAAAACAGGTTGGGGAAAAATGAGTATAGACCAATAGTTTTAACATAGTCAGTTTTGGAACTTGATGTGTTTCCCTCTAAATTGATTGGCAGGTTTAGACACAGACGAAAAATATCAGAACCAAAGGTCAAACCATCCTTTTATTCACAAAGGTGCTATTGAGTTTGCTTTCTGAGAGCATCCTAAAAACTCATTTACTAGACAATTAAAGAAAACATTTCTCTAAATACAAATGTCTTCAAAATGCTCATGATCTGTGTAAAGTTGTCATTGTTTTGATGTAAAGTAGGATGGAATTGATGACTTGTGCCTAACCCTCTGCTTAGTTGCTCCATACCACTATATACTGTACCCTTTGACCTCATTTTCCTGTCCCTGATGTTTTCCCGAAAACTCTTCTCTCCAAATGACTAGCCCAATAAATTGCGAGAGTATACAGAATATAGGTAATAAAGATCTGAGCAACTATGAATCCATATTAAGTAGTTGGCAACCTTATAAATTTTTATTAAGGAGTGATTGATGCCCATCACTTGGAGGCAGCCAAACCAGGATAAATTGGCTATAATCCACTCACTGCTTACATCTTCATAGGATGATCTTTTGCAAGGGTGGGTGTTTGGAATTGAGGTGGGTAAACTGAGTAGATTGGAGGAAGAGGGACTATTGCAAACCAATAAAAAAGAAAGAACAGAGCCCATTCAGAAGTCTTTTCTGTACATGCAATACTAATCAAACTCTTAAAAAATATAGATTACTTTTTCTTTCTGAGAAGATAAAGCTCTCATTAGGGTGAGGGAGAATTGTGTGATTTCAGGATGGGTAACTGACAGGAGATTTCTATCGTCCAGTTTCAAGTTGGCCTGGAAGAGTGACATGTTGTGTAGGAGTGGGAAAGGACTGAGAAAAACTCCTTCCAAGGGGAGACCAAGATTCATCCCTATCTTTTTAAGGTCAGGACTTTGTTTAAAAAAACAAAAATAAAAACACAAAAATACTTCATATGCAATGAAAACATTATTCTACACTCTATAGTACCTAGTACTAGAGGGGCTACACATAGGGAGTTGCCAGATAAGAGTTGTTGTTTGACATGGAATCTACAAGTCATGAAGAGAAACTAATACTTATTTAGTGTCTACTATGTGTTATGCTTTACGGTTTTCTTTTTCTCTTAATTTAATCCTCACAATAACCCTATGAGGTAGGTACTGTTATCCCATTTTCCAGATGAGAAAATTAAGGGCTTCAGGAGGTGACATTAATTGCCCAAGATAACATAGTAAGTAAGTGATGGAATTGTCATTCAAACATGTGTATCTGAGACTCCAAAAACTATGCAGTTTTCACTAAAATATGTTATTCTGTTCACCGGCAAGCACCATATTCCTTTCCTTTCTCTGCCTCTTCACCCATGTTTCTGGGTAGGGAAATAAATGCGGCATGTTGGCTTTGCGAAATCCGAAGTGCGAATGTGGAAACATCTGGTCACAATTCTGTAACCCCAAAAATGCCTGGAGTGTTTGCACCAGTGATTTATAGCAGGACTGGTTTTAATGTGATTTGAGGACTGCATAACCTGTGGGGCTCAGAGAGCTCCCTCACCAGCATGCCATGTGGGCCAAGGAAGGCCATATTAAAGGGTATTAGGTGGGAGTGAGAGAAAAATCCTGCTGAGTCCTCAGTAGTGCTCAGATATCTGTAAGATGCTCTCCTGGAATGGGCTTTGAGGATGGAGTCATATTAAGGCCCCAGTATAGAATTATGTAGTTTATAAATACATTTGTTTCAGCCAAGTATGGCACCTCTGATGGGTACTAATGGAGATGCTAATTATAATCAAATGGTATTTTTTAAAAGAAGAGAAATATCAGAAAGCATTTAATGTTTTACACTGGAAAAATGACAACATTTCTTTCAACTGAGATAGAAACCAAAATATTTCAGTCGCTCCTGTGACACTAATGAGTCACAGACATGGTGAGCTTGCCAAAGACACAGAAACAAAATATATTCTTTGTTGTGCCTGAAGAATGTCAGGGTAGAAGTATATTTTTATTCAGGCTTCAACTTTGAATAAATGAATGAATGAATGAGAAGTTCTTTTGTATTCCTCTGCTCCTCCCTGAATTCTGAAAACATTTTCTCAAAGACACAATGTTAGAAATGGTGTTATTTCTGCCAGTATGAAAAATCCACTAAGATCTATCTGTACACAAATTGTAATAACAACTGTTTATTGAGAACTTACTATGTTCAAAGCATTTTCTAATGTAATACCCACAAGAATCAGGTAATACTGGGTGTTATTATTGATATTACTTTACAGCTAAGAAAATAGGCTCAGAGAGCTTATATTTATTGATCTAGGTCACACAGCTAAAGCCTGGTGATTTTAAATGAGTCCACAAATCACTCCTTTAACTATGATACTGTACTGTTTTTGAGGATTATATTTATAGAGTGCCCTTAAGTAACTAGTCCAAGATAAAGAACACGGGTAGTAGTAGAGGTAAAGAATTAAACTCAATCTTACTTGAGGAACTAAACATTTAATCAGAACCTTAGAATGCCTCATAAGTACCTAACTAAAAGTAGTAAGTAACTGGCCCAAGGTTTGTTTGTATAGATAGACATAACTGTGTAAGTAGCTACTGTCATTGATTGTTACAGGGCGGAGGTGAAAGGGCAAGGCAGTTATCTTACTGTATTATATCTACACTAAAAGTACATCACTCTGCTCAACAACCTTTAGTGCCTCCCTAATGCCTAGAGAATCCAGTTCTGATTCCTTATCTTGATGTTCAGGGTCTGCCACATGATGGCCAAAACAGAACTTGGCAGTTTGATCTTAGACTATTCACCTATGCTCCAGACTAACTGCATTACTTGCTCTTTGAATATGCTACGTACTTACTTGTGGCCTGTGCTTTTGATTAAATTGTCTCCTTTCTCTGTTGACCTCTGGAGATGATTTCCCTTCTGTTCCTTCTATGCCCTGCTCCCCCAATAATTTCTACCCATCAAAATCGTATTCATCCTTTAGTGCTCTTCTCGAATATCACTTTTTATTTATTTTATTTTATTTTATTTTTTTATTATGTTATGTTAATCACCATTCATTACATCATTAGTTTTTTTTTATTATGTTATGTTAATCACCATACATTGCATCATTAGTTTTTGATGTAGTGTTCCATGATTCATTGTTTGTGTATAACACCCAGTGCTCCATGCAGTACATGCCCTCTTTAATACCCATCACCAGGCTAACCCATCCCCCCACCCCCCACCCCTCTGTAACCCTCAGTTTGTTTCTCAGAGTCCATAGTCTCTCGTGGCTCGTCTCCCCCTCCCGATTTCCCCCCCTTCATTTTTCCCTTCCTGCTATCTTCTTTTTTTTTTTTTTTAACATATAATGTATTATTTGTTTCAGAGGTACAGGTCTGTGATTTGACAGTCTTACACAATTCACAGCACTCACCATAGCACATACCCTCCCCAATGTCGAATATCACTTTTTAAAAATAAATTTTTATTTTTATTTTATTGAGGTATTTAATTTTATTGACTTACAACATTATCTTAGTTTTAGGTATACAGACATAATGTTTTGATATTTGTACATGGTGTGAAATGATCCCCACAATAAGTCTAGTTAAGATCCATCACCATACCTAGTTATAGAACTTGTTTCACTTATGATGAGAAACTTTTAAGATTTATTCTCTTAGCAACTTTCAAATATGCAGTATTAACTATAGTCACCATGCTGTACATGACATTCCCAAGGACTTTATTTTTTTAGAGCAGTTTTAGATTTACAACAAAATTGAGAGGAAGGTACAGAGATTTTTCATATACCCCTGTTCCCCACACATGCATAGCTTCCCCATTATCAGCATCACTTATGAGAATGGTACTTTTTTTTTTTACAAAGGATGAACCTACATTGACAAACATAATCACCCAAAGTCCATAGTTTACCTTAGGGTTCACTCTTGGTATTGTACACACTGTGGGTTTGAAAAATGTATAATGATATATATCCATTATTATAATATCATATAGAGTGTCTCCACTGCCCTAAAATCCTCCCCACCCCTGGCAACCACTGATCTTTTTATTGCCTCCATAGTTTTGCCTTTCCCAGAATGTAGTATAGTTGGAATTATATAGTATGTAGCCTTTTCAGGTGGGCTTCTTTCACTTAGTAATATGTATTTAAGGTTTCCCCCGTGTCTTTTCATAGGTTGATAGCTCATTCCTGTTTAATGCCGAATAATATTCCATTGTCTAGATATACCACAGCTTATTTATCCATTCACCTACTGAAGGACATCTGGGTTGCTTTTAAGTTTTGTTAAGTATGAATAAAACTGCTATAAACATACATGTGCAGGTTTTTACGTAGACATTATGTTTTCATCTCCTTTGGGTAAATGCCAAGGAATGCTACTGCTGGGTCATATGAGTATATTTAGTTTTGTAAGAAACCACCAAACTGTCTTCCAAAGTAGCTGTACCATTTTACATTCCCATTAACAATGAACTAGAGTTCCTATTGTTCCATACCCTTGCCAGCATTTGTTGTTGTCAGTGTTCCAGATTTTGGCCCTTCTAATAGGTGTGTAGTGATATCTCATTGGTTTTTTTTTTAACATTTTATTTGTCAGAGAGAGAGAGAGAGAGAAAGGGAGAGAGAGAACACACAAGCAGGGGGAGCGGCAGGCAGAGGGAGAAGCAGACTCCCTGCTGAACAAGAAGCCCGATGCGGGACTTGATCCCAGGACCCTGGGATCATGACCTGAGCTGAAGGTAGACGCTTAACCAACTGAGCCACCCAGGCATTCCGTGATATCTTGTTGTTTTAATTTACATTTCCCTGATTGGAGCATCTTTTCATAAGCTTATTTGCCATCATCCTATTTTCTTTATGAGGTAACTTTTAATGTTTTTTTTATTTTAAAATTAAAAAAAAATTTTTAAAGATTTTATTTATTTATTTGACAGAGAGAGACACAACTAGAGAGGGAACACAAGCAGGGGGAGTGGGAGAGGGAGAAGCAGGCTTCCCGCGGAGCAGGGAGCCCGATGCGGGGCTCGATCCCAGGACCCTGGGATCATGACCTGAGCTGAAGGCAGACGCTTAACAACTGAGCCACCCAGGCGCCCCCAAAATTTAAAAAATTTTTAAATTGGGTCATTTCTCATTGCTAAAGTCATCACCATACCCAAGGTCCTCTATGTTTTCTTCTATATTATCTTCTAGGAGTTTTATAGTTCTGTGATCTATTTAGGTGTTGATCTATTTTGTTTTGTTTCCTCTTTGAAATTGCATTTACCTGATTTATTTTTTTCTAGAATTACGGTGATGGAAGTGTTTTTTTTGCACGTTGTCCCCTAAGTCCAGAAGATATCTCTCTTTGATAGTTCATTGAAAACATGGATTGCATTTTGCCCTGTGATAAAGGCTGCCAGGTTCCTTGTGGTTGGCCACTTTAGGAAGTGTTCCTTCATCCCTTCTGAGAATGGAGATGTTTCTCCTTTTCTCCTGTCAGACAAGAGCTTAAGTATAGAGGAAAGAGTAGTTTAGAAACCCATTTACTGATTATAGAGTACACCTACCCAGAGCTTTTCTTCCCAGGTATTGCTGGAAGATCTCATAATGAAGGAGGAGGAACAGGATGGCAAAGGGTTTTTGCAGCATATTACTTCCTTAAACTTCTTCTTTTGTGAGCTACAATTGACCTATAACATTATGTGTACAACTTGTTGATTTGGTACATTTATATATTGTAATATGATTACCACCATAGTGTTAGCTAGCACCTCTATCATATCACATAATTATCAGTTATTTTTTGTGGTGAGAACATTATTAAGCCAGGAGAAAAAAAGAAATCCTGCCATTTGTGACAATAGGGATGGACCTTGAGATGAGGTAAGTCAGAAAAAGACAAAGACAAATACTGTATGATACCATTTATACATGGAATCTAAAAAAGCTGAATTGTAAAACCAGAGTAGAATGATGGTTTCCAGGGACTGGGGGGAGGGGGTGGAGGAATTGGGAAGATGTTGTTTAAGGGTACAAACTTGCAACTAGTAGATAAATTCTGGAAATCTAACATACAACATATTGATGATAGTCAGCAATACTGTATTACAAACTTCAAACTAAGAGACTAGATCTATGCCATTTGGAATTAATTTCTGTGAAGTGTATTCAAGTATCACTTCTTCACATAGCCTTTTCAGAGTACCTTCTACCATGGAATGGATAGGACTTCACCCTCCTTAGAACCTACTGAACACTTGTTTTTTTCTTCTGTCGTGGTTGGTTTGACCAAATAATTTATTGTTCAAACTGGGATGCTTTTCAGAGTGAAAGAGTATGCTACTAATAATTACATCAGGAGGCGCCTGGGTGGTTCAGTCGGTTGAGCATCTGCCTTTGGCTTGGGTCATGATCCCAGAGTCCCAGGATCGAGCCCCACATCTGCCTCCCTGCTTCTCCTTCTACCCCTCACCCATTCATGCTCTCTCTCTCTCTCTCTCAAATAAATAAAATCTTTTAAAAAATTACATCAGGATAATAGATACCGGAACTGTCCTTATGGACACATTAATGATAGTACGTCTTATCTTACCTATATTCTAGTCATTTCTGAACTTAACACAAGGATTTTGTGAACTTTGAAGGATTTTCTGAACTCCTTAGCATCATCTTCTTATTTTCTGAAGTTCCCAACATGATATTTTTGAAAGTATGTAGAAGCCCTCTTATCTAAAGTGATTCTACCTACTTAGTTAATTGAAAAAGGTAAAGGAAAATATTAAGTGATCATGATACCTACTTATCTTACACATTATATTTTTTTTCTCAGAACATGTAAATATCTATTTGTTCACTTACCTTTTGATCTAGGATTTATCAAGTCCTTTTCTTTGAGGGTGAGTTTATTGACTAGTGCTCCACGAACTCTTTTTTTTTTTTTTCCCCCTAGAAATGGCATTTAAAAGGCATTAGCTCTGATTTTCAGGGCAGTTTCTTTAGAGTGAGATCCTAAAGATACTTGCAAAGTAATAAGTAATAATTCTCTCCTTAAGTTTTTTCCAATTTGAAAAAACATATAACATAAAATTTACCATTTTAACCATTTTAAGTATACAGTTCAGTGTTATAAATACATTCATAATTTTGTGCAACCATCACCACCATTCATCTCTGTAACTCTTTTTATCTTGCAAAATGAAATATTATACTCATTAAACAATAACTGTATATACTTCCCTCCCCACATCCCCTGGCAACCACCATTTTATTTTTTGACTATGATTTTGACTATTATAAGTAACTTGTGTAAGTGGAATCATATAGTATTTGTCTTGTGACTGTCTTATTTCACTTAGCATAATATCCTGAAGGTTTATCTATGTTGTAGCATATGTCAGAATTTCTTTCCTTTTTAAGGCTGAATAATATTCCATTGTATGTATAGACCACATTTTGCTTATCTAGTCACCCATTGTTGGACACATGGGTAGTTTCCACGTTTTAACTATTGTGAATCATGCTGCTGCTGTGAACATGGGTGTGTAACTATCTCTTTGAGACTCTGCTTTCAATTCTTTTGAATATATATCCCAAAGTGGAATTGCTAGATCATACGGTAATTCTGTTTATAATTTTTTGAGCCATACTGTTTTCCACAACAGCTGTTTTTACATTTGCATCGACAATGCACAAGGGTTCCAATTTCTCACATGACCTCCAACACTTGTTATTTATTTATTTTTTGATAGTAGCCTTCCTAATGGGTGTGAAGTGGTAGCTCATTATAGTTTCAATTTTTCATTTCCTTGATGATTAATGATGTTGAGCATGTTTTCATGTGCTTATTGGCCATTTGAATCTGTTCTTTGGAAAAACATATATTGAAGTCTTTTGCTCATTTTTGAACTGAATTTTTGGTTTTTGTTGTTGAGTTTTAGAAGCTCTCTATATATTGTGAATATTAACCCCTTATCAAATATATGATTTGTACATATTTTCTCCCATTCTGTGGATTATTGCTTTTTTACTCTGTTGATATTGTCTTTTGATGCACAAAATTTAAAAATTTTCATGAAGTCCTATTTGTCTTTAGCCAGTCTTTCCACATCTTTAAATGTAATTTTTCAGAGAAACACATATCTTTCAAACTTCATTTATTTGCATAACATTTTGTTAAACTACACAATCAAATTACAAGTAGAAACAAGTTTTGTGAGGCAGAAACAAGTTTTGTAAACAAACCCAGTTGACTCTTGGCAAGCCTAGAGCACTATGAGGGGGAGCAGAAGCATATGAAAAAAATAGAGATTAGCCTACTAAAAGCAACGGCTCAGTGAACCTCAGACATCAGTTAGTGTGTTTTACAGAGGGCGTGGATAAATTTTGTTAATCTGGTGTGTTAGTTAAGTGGAGATTTAGTTGAGAACATTTACTGTAAAGGTTCTAGTAAGTATTTGTTAGGTTTAATTTAACTGAATTTAATGGAGTCTTTAAGAAGAAGCTTTTCCACCCAATCTTTTTATTGGCAGCTTATCCACTGTGTCTGTGAAAGGAGAAATGCAGATAGGATGACCCCTTTTATTAAAATTAAAATTTCAACCCTTGTTACTCTTGGCATGGCTTATCCTTCCTCAGCACTCATTTTTTTCTCCATAGTATTTTCCACTGTCTGATGTATTAAATATATTATTTATTTCGTTGTCTATTGTCTGTCATTTTATGCTAGAATCAGAGGTCAATAAGTACAGGAATTTTGGGCTCTTTTATTCACTGATGTGTTCCTAAAGCCTAGAAACTGAGACATAGTAGGTGCTCAATAAATATTCATTGAATGAAAAATGCATGATAGAATGGTTTTATAGAATGTTAAAACTGCAAGGAAGATTTGACATAATCTAGTTCAGTCCTGTTATTTTATATAGATATAGCATAGCATAGAAGTCTATTATGGGACACATAAGTAGATCTGGGTTCAAATTAATCACTTGCTATGTGATTTTGGGCAAATTACTTAACCTTTCTGTGCCTCAGTTTACTCATATTTAAAATGGGGTAATAACAGTGACCCATCTTATAGGGCAAATTGTGAGGATTCAATGACATGATGCATGCAAAACACTTAGTATAGTGTTTTGTGTCTAACACATGGTTAATTTTGTCTCAGTCAAGGTTTGACAATTGAGATCACTTCAAGGATTGACAATAGAAGGAATTTAATGCAGGAAATTGGTAACAAAGGGGATGGATGAGCTGAGAAGCCAAACATGGGATGGTAAGGTAATCTATTGACTAACAACAGCAAGCTAGGACTTGGAGGGATAAATAAGAGTAGGTAGTATTATTAGAGCCCAGAGGCTTAATCATCTGAGGTAAGCTTGAAACTTAGTGAGCCTTTCTGTCAGGAATTGAATCTATAGGGAAGATTCAGCTGCTATAGGAGATGTCATCCCTCATGGAGAGGGGTGGAGAGAAATACCCTGGTTTTCCCCTTCTTAGTACTTAACAGGTTCCCTCCAATAGCTCCGATTGGCTGAACCTAGCTAGAAACCAGCTCATGTGGGAATCTGGAAGGGGCAGCCTGCAGAAGTCTCTCCCCTTCCTACCCTGGAAAGATACAGAGCAGAGCCTGGAAAGGATGAGGAATGGCATGCTGTTTAATCAAGAAGAACTATTATTGCTATTATTGGCCTCACTAGCACAATGCAGAGCTAACTGGCTAGAGGCAGTCTGTTACATAAGGGAAAATGTGCTAAATGATGAATCAGAGCCAGATTCTGTCATGTTCAACACCATTTACATTAGTCATGATGTGACTGACTCACAAGGGATTGGCTGGGTATTTTAACCCTTTGAGATCCAACAATACTGTGTTTCTGAGTTGGAATATCATGTGTTAGCTATGTGCATAAGTTTTTCCCTACCCCTAAACTTAGGCCACTTACCAATTTCACAACTAAATGTTACTTACAGTTCCATAAATTCCAACCAAAATTAATGTAAACTGAAATGTTTAATTTTTTGATGCTTAGTTTAAACAGCCCAATTATGGACTAAATTTAAATTAAAAACTCAGCATGAATCGGATGGCTTATGTTTCTGTGTGATGGCTTTTATATTAAATGGTTTACATGAATGCTGTTGTTTATCTTGGAAACAGGTTGTCATGCATATTAATGAATCCCAGGTGTTAACTTCATGCTGTTTTCTTTCCAAAGAAGAAAATCTTTACATTAAGTTAAAGTGTTTTTACAAGTATTTGTTGTAATAATTATAAGACAATGTTTTATGCATCACAATGTTTACCAGGTTTATTTCCTAATTCCAGCCCACTTCTTAATTCCTCTCTTTTCCCACTGCACTTTTGCTTTTGTATGCTAAGGGCTTCCAGCCAGACATGAAAGTAGCCTGAAGGTCCTAAGGAGCTCAAGAAGGACAAACCTTCCTGCAGCAGCTCTTCAAATGGCAAGACTTCATGTTCATCTGTGTTTTGTCCAAGGTCATCTTCTACTTACCCCTTGTGGTTTTCTCCTTCCCTATCAGGAAGGGAGATTGGCCAAGTGATTGCAGGCTATAAGACCCCATATCTTTTATAATTTTCTAATATTTCCTTAGGATACTTTGATAATTTCTGTGACTTCTCTGTCACAGAAGGGGCAGCCTGCAGAAGTCTCTCCCCTTCCTACCCTGGAAAGATACAGAGCAGAGCCTGGAAAGGATGAGGAATGGCATGCTGTTTAATCAAGAATAACTATTATTGCTATTATTGGCCTGTTTCCTTAGGATACTTTGATAATTTCTGTGACTTTTCTTAAAGTGCAGAAACCTGGGCTGGTTGGATTTCTCTAAGAGAAACTGACCAATGTTACACATAGCAGGACAATAATTTTGTGGCTCTTGCTCATCTTAGAGAAAGTTCTCAGAGCAGCAATAATCTACCTAATTTTCTGAGATCGATATTGTGGGTTTGTGTTCAAAGAAACCACCCGCTGAATGAATGGTGGGCATACACTCCACTCAATTTCACAAACAAGTTTTTAAGTACCTACTGTATGCTGGCCATTATGCTATGTTCTGGGAATATAGGTGTATGTAAGACATCATCCTAGCTCTTGGAGAATGTGTAGTCTCACAGGGAAGACTTGTACATGAAGTTTTTAAAAGCATGGTACTGTTTTTGAGGTATACACTGGGTAATTCTGAATCTCAGTAGAGGCATGCAAACCAGCCTTGGGTAGGGATCCTAGAGGATGTGATATCTGGAGTTAAGTCTTGAAGGAGAAATAGGAATGATTTGGGGGAAGAGGTGAGGAAGGGGCATTCCTGGAAAAGAGAACAATGTGAACAAAGGCAAGGAGGTGTGAAGAAATGGTCTATTCAGCAGTACAGTATTAACTATGGATTTATGAGTGAAGTGCAATATGATTGAGAAAGCAATGGGGCCAGTTTGTGAAAGGCCTGCTTGTCATGCTATGGAATGTAGCCTTTCACCTTGAATTTGTTCGTGGGGCAGGGATGAGATGTGATGAGGTGAGGAGGGATGGAAAGGTTTAAGAAAGAGTACGTATTTTCTTTGAGGTTAAAAAGGAAGAGATGGTATAAATAACACCTTATCTTTAAATGGCACTTTTTTTCTCTAGATTTTTCCAAAGCTGACATGTATACCCTGAGGCTTCTGTCTGTTTGTATGGGCGTGTGAAAAATTTTTTTTAATCATGAAAAAAAAAAGTAAGTCAAAATCCAAAGGACTCAATTTTTAAAGTAACATTTATTGTGTGTGTGTTTTTTTTTCTGATTCAAAGTAGCACATGTTCATTTTCCAAGTGTGGAAAGTACAGAAAAGCGCAAAGGAGAAAATTTAAATTACCAATAATCCTGATATTCAAAGAATATATTATTACTATTTTGGAGACTTTCTTTCCAATCTTTTCTACACACACACACACACACACACACACACACACTCACTCACACATACATATACATACATTCACACCCACATACATATGCATTTTACAAAGTTGGGGTCATATTAAATACATTGTTTTATAACCTGCTTTTTTCCACTTAACCTTATATAGTGAATATTTTTCCAGGTTATTAAATATTCTTCTTTGGGGGGCAGGGGCAGAGGGAGAGAGAGAGAGAGAGGAGAATCCTAAGCAGGCTCTATGCCCAGTTTGTAGCCCAATGCAGGGCTCCATCACAACCCTGTGGTCATGACCTGAGCTGAAGTCAAGAGTTAGATGCTTAATCGACTGAGCCACCCAGGTGCCCCAGGTTATTAAATATTCTTTTACAAAAACTTTAGCAGTTGCATAGTATTTCATTAATCTTATGTGCACACTATTTGTTCCCCCTTTTTTGTTAGATATTCATTTTTTCACTGTTATACATAATGCTGTGATAATCATGCCCCTACATAAATATTTATGTATCTTACTGATTATTTTTCTTCCTGGATGAATTCTTAGAGGTAGTATTGCTAGAAAAAGGGGACTGCAAATTTTTTAGAACTTTAATAGGTTTGCTAAATTGTCTTCTAGAAATGTGGCTCCATTGTTACTTCCACTTATTACAAATGTTTGAAAAAATGCTGCCCGTTTCTCCATATTTTTGCAAAATTTGTAGGTGAAACTGGTATCTCATTTGTTCTAATTTATTTGATCACTAGTGAATTTTACCAACTTTTCTTATATATGTATGTCATTCATATCTCTTTTATGAATTTCTTGTGTGTATTCTTTCTGTATTTTTATTGGCATGCTCTTTATTCATTATTGATTTTTAAAAGTGTTTATATGATAACAATTTTACTATATATCTGTCCCTTATGTTGCATTTTCCCCAGTCATTTAAAAATTTTTTTATTCATGGCATTTTTATACACATTTTGATGTAGTCATATAATGTTTCATTATGGTTTCTTTATTATTCTTAGAATAAAGAATTTCCCTAATTTATGTCCAAATAGTTGCCCATTGTTTTTTTCTTTTTATTGAAAAATATTTAAGTTTCTACTCTGTATGGAATATAGTTGATATATATTGTGAGAAAGGGGACTAAATGTTTCTTTTCCAAATAGTATGCCAATTTGTCCAGTATTATTTATTGAATAATTGATCTATTCCTCTCCCATACTAAAATGATGTATATGTTGTATATAGAATACTCATTTAAATCCGTATCTCTTTCTGGACTTGTTATTCTCTTGCTTTAAACTGTCTGTTCTGGCACCAGTGCCTTTGCAATTATTATAGTTTCTTTTTAAATATTTTTTTTTATTTGAGAGAGAGAGAGAGCAGGGGGTAGGAGCAGAGGGAGAGGGACAAGCAGACTCCACGCTGAGCGCAAAGCTTGATGCGGGGCTCGATCCCAGGACCCTGAGATCATTTACCTGAGACAAAATCAAGAGTCAGGTGCTCAATCAACTGAGCCACCCAGGTGCCCTTAATTATTATAGTTTTATAATATATTTAATATCTGAGTATACATATCTTATTTTAAAGTTTTAGGTATTCTTTCTTATTATCCCATATGACCTTTAGATGTATTTTGTTCATTTCCCAAAGTAAAATCCAATTGTGATTTTGACTGGAATTATGGTACATTTATAGATTAAAGAGAGAGGGATTGATATCTGTATATATTTGGACTTACCATCCAGGAACATCATGTGGCTCTCCATTATTTGAATTTTTTAAAAAACGTATGTCCTCAGAACTCAATTTTGAAAATGCCCTGTAGACTAGGATAGACAGCTTGCATGTAGAACCTGCATCTTCATGTTGAGGATTAGTGGTTGATTATCTGACCTGATGGGGCAACTTGACAACTGCAAACTCAAGGAAGAAATAGCATGAGAAAATTGGTAAGGCCCTTTCAACATTTAGCCCCCAGTGTTCTTCAGATGTTCACAGTTGCACATATCCTCCTAGGTCACTTTGAGCTTTTTATCCTGACAGAGGCACCCTGCTTGAGTTTTATTACTGTTATTGAAGAACTGGAGTCTTCCTTGTGAATAGCAATATGTCAACACTTTACTAATTAGAAGAGACTTTACAACTAAAAAGAGCCAGGGGAGGGCTGGGATTTCAAGAAGAGACCTAATTTTAAAGCAGGAAATGTAGCCAGAAAATTCTTAAGTGATAAGATTCTCTAACTTGGTTGTTGGATTCCAAGACACACCCACTCAGTGCCAGACACACACACACACACACACACACACACACACACACACACACACAATTTGCTGTTTGAGTTGTTGAAGTACGAACCTTTTTGTTGTTTAGAAGAAAAAAATGTAACTTGCATTACTGTATCACTTCATCTTGTTTGAAAATTGGAGACATTAAAAAAGTACCTTTAGGGGCGCCTGGGTGGCTCAGTCGTTAAGCGTCTGCCTTCGGCTCAGGTTATGATCCCAGGGTCCTGGGATCGAGCCCTGCATCGGGCTCCCTGCTTGGCGGGGAGCCTGCTTCTCCCTCTCCCTCTACTGTTCCCCCAGCTTGTGCTCTCTCACTCTCTCTATCAAATAAATAAAATCTTTTTTTTTTTTTTTAAAAAAGTACCTTTATCCAGTTAGGGAAATATGAAGATTATTGGCTTGATAGCTTTTGGAGATAAGTTGAAAGTGAGAAAACCCAAATTCTGAAGTAAATAGGCAGCAGTGTGGAGGTAATATTAATGGTTACTTCAAAGAATAGAATTCCATTGGCCCTATTGGTTTGCATATGTTTGGGGGGGCATAATTAAACTCATTAGAGGACTCTCATCAAGCCTCATCAGGCTATTACCATATAATCTGTGAGGTAGAGTTTATAATAGGTTTCATTCTATACAATTCAGTATCAGGATTCTTGTTTTTTTTTTTTTTTTTTTTTAAGATTTTTCATTCATTTGACAGAGAGAGACAGCGAGGGAAGGAACACAAGCAGGGGGAGTGGGAGAGGGAGAAGCAGGCTCCCCGCCTAGCAGGGAGCCCGACGTGGGACTCGATCCCAGGACCCCGGGACCATGACCCGAGCTGAAGGCAGACGCTTAACGACTGAGCCACCTAGGCGCCCCAGGATTCTTGTTTGATCACTGTAATACCATTGTATAGGTGTCAATAGGAATAGGTCTGGTTAAGAGGGGACAGAGAGATAGGACTTCTGGAATGGTGAAATAAGGACCTCCATAAATCTGGATGAACCTCAAAAACATTATGCTAAGTGAAAGAAACCACTCATAAAAGATCACATATGTATGATTCCATTTGTATGAAATATCCAGGATATGAAAACCTATGGAGACAGAAAGTAGACTACTAGCTACCTCAGATTTGTTTTAATAATTAAATGATTGCCTAGGTTTAGGGCAGGGCATGGAGGAGAATTGGGAGTGATTGCCTACATGTAGGGTTTCCTTTTTGAGGTGATGAAAATTTTCTAAACTTAGATTACAATTCCATAACTCGTATATATAGTAAAAACTACTGCATTGTACATGTTGGGTGAATTTTATGGCATGTAAATTAAATGTCAATAAAGCTTTTTTTAAAAGAGGGTGCAAAATAAGAATTTAGCAGAGCAGAAATGATTGAGCTGATACCATCTATCTTGGGCAAGTACCTAACTATTCTGGACCTTACTTTCTTCATCTGTGAAAATAAGAGCAATAATTTCAACATCAGAGAGTTGTTTTGGTAATTAAATGAGGTAATTTTAAAGCACTTAACTTAGTAATTGACACATAGTAGTTTCATAGGCCATTAAGAAAGGTCAAATTCCAAGTGACCCATTGCTAAGGTGGAGAAAAAGTAGGTACAGTAGATTCAAGTGGGCAATCAGGATCAAGAGTCCAGGAAGTCAGAGTCAGCAGAAATGACATATATGTAGGGTTGGTGCCCACCAATCCCTAGAGTAAGTGTCCTTTGTTTTATTCTGTTTTTATACTGCTTTCTAGGTTGTATAACCCGGAGAGGACCATCAGATAGTGATTTCAGTTAGATGGAGATATGGGCCTACAGGTTAATTTGCTCTTATGTGACAATTGAGGCAAAGATACTAGGGTTATCTTACACAAAGTCCTTGTTTTTCTAGTTAATTTTCTCATCAGATACAAAAATGCAGCATCTGCCATATATCTTCCCTTCCCATTGTCACCAAATTAAGAAGCTCTGCATTTTCATAAAATGGAGGGAAAAATTATGATTTCTTGGCTGAGAGTTGGTTTGGGAACTTGTTTTCCCATGTATGCTGGTGGGAAAATCAATCCTTATCTATTAGTCATCTCTTTGCCTCTCCTAGAAATGGAACGTATCGGGCCCTCTTGCCCATTCTTGGAACCATTTGAACTACCTAATCTCAGCTGCTTGCTTGGTCAGCTTCTGCTAGATGGTCTGGGGGAATTGGAGCACTGTTGAATGTTTGTCCTTGAGAACTTGTCTGAAGCCAACATAGCTCTTTCTCTTTTGCCAATTAACTTAATGAGGTTCTTTAGGATGGCTCCACTGAGGTTTGGTAAAAGTGAGAAGGAATATTGAAACCAATTAAACTTCAGTCTTGGAAGAAAAAGCATAACTGGTGGATTGAGTGTTACCACCAGAGACAGAAGTAACTCAGAACATTGGCCATGAAAAATCATAATACACCTCGTGGGGAAATGGCAGGCTGGTGGAGTCCTGGAGCTTTGCAACTGGAGGCAAGAAGCCTGCTAGTCAGACAAGTTTTGTAAGTCACTTTCACCTCACTCATGTTGGTGCTTATAGGAAGCACCTCCTATGGGACACAAAAGTTATGCTCTGTGTAATCTATACTGCCATGCTTCATCTTTGTTGGGATAAAATGAGTCAGGATTTCTGGGATTCTTAGGAGAAGTTATAGACATGTTAACCATTTTCACAGGATTGCTAAAATCTGTCAGTCTTCTTGACTGATTGGTAAGTACTGTTCCTGAGATGTAGTGTGACAGTTTTTCAACTTTATATGTCAGTTTTGATGATGAAATCTTGGCTGCCTCGAATGTCTTGGAGGCATTCCTCCAGTGAACTGCATCAAAGCAGGAAGATCTCCAGAGTTCTGTGAAGGGAAATCAATCCTTGGGAAGATCAGGGAGGTGCTCTGCATGTTACTAAAGTAAATTTGGTAAGACATAGCAGTAGGGAGAAGAGAAAGACATTCTGAGAGCTGGTGTCAAATAATGGCCTAGGGATTGAGTTTGTTCTCAATGGAAGAAGAGGAGTATGACACTTGTAAATGCTGCTGGGAATATTTCAATTGAATTCCTTTAAACAGTTGAATGCCTTGGTAGAGGTGAATTCCTTGGTAGAGGTGAATCTCCTATCATTTCAGGGAGACTAGGTGGATAAATGGAAGAACAAACAGTACAAGTGCCCCCTTAGTCCCTGACATAGCTTCTCTGGTGACTTCCTATTGCCACGTGGTCTTAACTATTCAGTGATTCATTCATAACACTTGTTGTGTGTTGAATGGGTCACTAGTATCCTTTATTAAGGTTATTTAGAGAAATGGGAAATTTGAGCAGAAAGAGTTGCACTTGAATACCTTGTTTATAGTAGATGCTGCTTTTGGTGTCTTGGAGGGAGAAAGCTAAATAACAAAACTCACTTAGCCCTCACACAACCCTATGAAGTATCATTATTAATTCCATTATACAGAGGAGGAATCCATGGCTCAGACTGTGGAACCTACAGCTTTAAAAAAAAAAAGATTTTATTTATTTGAGAGAGCGAGAGCGAGCGAGAAATAGAGCATGTAGAGCATGAGCGGGATGAAGGGCAGAGGGAGAGGCAGACTCCCTGCTGAGCAGGGAGCCTGAGGCAGGGCTCCATCCCAGGAATGTGGGATCATGACCTGGGCCAAAGGCAGATGCCTAACCGACTGAGCCAGCCAGGTGCCCCTGTGGAGCCTACATCTTTAACCATAAAACTGTATTGCTTCTTTGTATGGGGAAGTGACTTTCCCTGAAGCAAATAGGGCTTACCAAACACTTTGCTTACATGAAAGACAGTTTGCTTATATAAAGTTAGGGAAGAGCTCATTTTTAATTACCCATAATAACCAGGTGGGTTTTCTGAGTTGCATTTTCTGGTTAACTAAGAATATTCATGGATATTTGTTCCACTTCTCATTCACATGGTGGTGGTTGCAGGATTACTAACAACAAAAGAGGGCAAGCCTCAATGCATAAGCACTTTTCAAGCCTCACATTTGCTATTGTCCGATTGGCTAAAGCAAGTCAAGTGGCTGAGCCCAGACTCAAAGGATGGAGAAACAGTCTACCTTTTGGTGGTAGGAGTGGCAAAGTTGCAAGGGGGGTGTGCATACAGGGATTTTTGGACAAATTGGGAGCCATTATTAAAACAATCTACCACACCTCCTATTTCATCTCTCGCTTGGTTTTTTTTTTTTTTTTTTAAAGATTTTATTTATTTATTTGAGAGAGAGAGAATGAGAGAGAGCACATGAGAGGGGGGGAGGGTCAGAGAGAGAAGCAGACTCCCTGCCGAGCAGGGAGCCCGATGCGGGACTCGATCCAGGGACTCCAGGATCATGACCTGAGCCGAACGAAGGCAGTCGCTTAACCAACTGAGCCACCCAGGCGCCCTCTCGCTTGGTTTTAAAGCTTGTTCTTTAGCCATATAGGATTGCTTCCTCTTCTCTGAACATGTCATGCTGTTTCATGTTTCTGTGCCTTTTCTCGTGCTGTTCTCTCTACTTGAAATATACCCCACTACCCATTGTCTCCTCACCCTACCACCATCTAATTGGTTAATACCTAGTTATTCCTTAAAGATCACCTCCTGGTTCCTCAATCTCCACTGTACTCTGTGCAGACTTCCATCATCACACTCTATTATATTCATCTATTTACATATTTATCTCCTCTTACCAGGCTTTAATCCCCTTGAGGGCAAGTACTGCATTTTATTTTGTGTACCTTGAACTTGGCAGTGTACTTGCTACACAACAGGAGCTTAAAATGTATATGCCTAATGATAAAATAAATGAAGTGCTTCCAATATTTTGGTAGCTGTGGTCCCTGCCTCGTTTTTTTTGTTTTTGTTGTTTTTTTTTTTTGACCCTGCAAACTGATATTTTAGCTGAAGTTGTAACCAGTTGTTCGATTTCCTCAAAGTTCTATAAGACTTCCAAAACTTAGGGTTGACTTTCTATTGAGACTTTGCAAGGCCATTTTGAGATATGGGGAGATACTGTAGGATGTTATCAAGACTACAATTGGGAAGCACTTGTTTAGATGGGCACTAGCCGAAGCTATTGCCCTGCCTTGCTGAGAAGAATGGTTCATATCTCATATTTGATGTGAAAATACAAAGTCTTATAGATACAAAGTGCTAAGCCAAGTAGCAGACGGGACAGTAAGAGTGTTGCCTAGCAATCGAACATGTGTGTCATACACGATATTTGTGGTTCTGGATGACAGAGGTCAGAGAGATAGCGAACATGCTGAAGAAATATGGTGACAGCCATTTGTACCCAGAGATAAGAAAATGAAATTTTGCTCATGATGTACAGGAGGTGCTGAGAATGAATGAAAGCCTGTGAACTTGAATGTTTTCATGTAGGTCAGCAGGTATTTTTCTCCTTCTTTCAAAGCACCAGACTTTTCATAAATAGTCTTTATTCTTCACCCCCTTTCAAAAAACAAACAAAAAATCAACCCAGCTCTTAATAGCCTTTGCTGAGAAAGAAGTGAACACATTCCAATGAATCAGATACCTGCTTAGCCTAGCCTGACAGAGGCTCTCACTCAGAAGGCTGCCATAATGGACCCACTGAGCTTTGGCTGCCCAGGGATTTCAAAGGCTTTAATGGTCCCAGCTCATTGTTTTCCACCAATGGCATTATCTTCAACAAAAGAAGCAGTGGCCCCAGTGAGACTTTCCTTCACTTCTGCAAGCTTCATCATCTTTTGTCTCTGCTCAGTCTACCTCCTGTTAAAAGCATTCATGTCATCTAGCTCACCTTCTGGTTGGATGGAGGCACTGCCTTCTTCCTCCAATGATAGAGGCCTATTCAAGGGAGATGTTCAGGCCTTTGAAAAGAGCTGGCTATTGGAAGAAAGGTGGAGGTTGGGGAGAAAAGTATAAAACCAAATACTATATGTTCTTTTTCAGCATATGACCTTCAAAGCTCACAGAAATTCTTGTCAGTTTAAAATTTCTAAAGCCTCAGACTCTAAAGAAGCTCTTTGTAGGGATTTGTTTTTAAGGATTTGAGGACTTGATTTCAGTGGGTCACATGACCCCCTATTGGATCTCTCATTTACTACTTGAATTTTTGCAAAGTGCAAGGCCTTTGCAAAGCCATAAATACACAAAAGTTGGCTTCATCTTTCTCAGCCCTTGTCTTCTAGTCAGATTTCCAAGGTAACTGCCTCCAAACCACAGCCTATCATTGCCTGTAAGATTTTGAAAGGGCTTCTTAAAATCTTATGAGCAGGAGCTTCCCCACATGAAGCCATTAACAGAACTCAAAATAGTTTATCAGCACAAGCTTGGGAGATGAACAGGTTGCTGAAGAGCAAGACGGGTGTATAGAAGAGTGGTAGAGCAATGTGGGTAAACAGACTTCCTCTAAAAGGTTGGTGGGTGAAGGGAATTAGGAAAAGACTGGATTTGACAGGAGTACATGAGTTCCTGAGGGGAAGGGAAGTAATTTTTATAAGGATCCTTCAAAGCAGTTATTAGTTTCCTAAGTATTCTAGAGTTTTACTTTGTATACACAAGCAAATATGAATATAGGACTCTTATCTTTTTTTACATAAATAGTAGTATAGTATACACATCATTCTGCCCTTTGTTTTTTTCACTTAAGATATCTTGGAAATACTTTGATGTCAGTATAGGGAGGACTTCATCATTTCTTTTTATAGATGTACAGTATTCTATTTAATAAGCATGTCCTATTTTTTCCAACTAAATCCCTATTGATAGAATTGCATTTTTGTGATATATATGAGAATGCCTTTCTCCATAGCCTTACCACATTGTGAATTATCAGATTTTTTTATTTTTGCCAATCTAGTAAACAAAAAGGCATATTTAAGTTTTATTTTGTAATTCTCTTATTATTCGTGAGTTTGCACATTTTCCCATAGGTTTACGAGCCATCTGAATTTCCTTTTCAGTGAACTGTTGCGTTCTTTGACCATTTTTTTGTTGTTGGGTTATTGGCCTTTTAATATAGTGTGCTGATCTTTGGAATTTGAATCTATTAAGAAGCCTTCCCCTGATGTACAAAATGAGATGCAGAACCCCATTACATTCAGTGTAAAATACTGGGCATCACACTGTCAGGAGTAGAGCTGGGTTGAGATGAGAAGAGCATGGGAAGAGGTTGTTCCCATGAACACAGTCATCTGAAGGAGTGCCTTTTCAACAACTGTTGTAAAGGTTTTATTGCTGATATGATGAAAAGACATCAGAGGAAGCAGTGTGAAAAATAAGACACATAGAGATAGTAGCCAAGGATAGCATGTGTCCATTCCCCGCGCCAACTAATAGCCCAGGCCAACATAGCTTAACTCTGGCTCAGTCTCTGCCCCTTGTTGGAATTTGGCTATTACCTCTCTTTACTGACCATTGATGACTAATTCTGTGTGGGTGGGTTTTTGTGAGTAGTGGTAGCTTCAGGTTAGTATAGGTAAAGCTCACTCTGTGAACATTTAAGTTTCTTTATCAATTTTAATAACATATTTTATTTAACTCATTATATCTAAAATATTATCACTTTAACATGTAATCAATATAAAAATAGTGATGTATTTTGTATTATTGTTTTCCATATTAAATTTTAAAAATCCAGGGGTGCCTGGGTAGCTCAGTTGGTTAAGCAGCTGCCTTCAGCTCAGGTCATGATCCTGGGGTCCTGTGATTAAGCCCCGTGTCCGTGTTGGGTTCCCTGCTCAGTGGGGAGTCTGCTTCTCCCTCTCCCTCTGCCCCTCCTCCTGCTCATGCATGCATGTTCTCTCTCTCTCTTTCTCCCTCAAATAAATAAAATTTTAAAAATCCAATATGTATTTTATGCTTACAGCATATTTCAGTTTAAATTAGCTACATTTCAAGTGCTCAATGGCCACATGACCTGGTGGCTGCCATATTAGACAGCACAGTTATAGGCAATGGAGAGCTATTGAAGCCTTTTTTTTTTTTTTTTAAATAGCTGTACTTTTTAAACAGTTTACTTTGAAGTAGTTTTAGTTTTACAGAGAGTTCTCATATGCCCTTTATCCAGTTTCCCCTAATACTGATGTTTTTATTTTCTCTATTGTACAACCCTCTGTCCTTTTTTCTACTTTTTTGAGAGATTTCTTCCTTTTACAATCTTCTCATGTATATTTTATTTCATATTTTTAATTTCTAAGAGCTTTTTCTTGTTCTCTGGTTATTTCTATTTATAGCACTCTGTTCTTGGTTCATGGATGTACTATCATTGATCTCTCTGGGGTTATTAATCATAGTTTTTACTATTCCCAGCATTGTTTCTATTGCCCTTAAGGAGGGCACGTACTGCATGGAGCACTGGGTGTTATACAAAAACAATGAATTGTGGATTACTACATCAAAAACTAATGATGTATGGTGACTAACATAACATAATAAAATAAAATAAAATAAAAACCCTTTTTTTGTTAGTGCCTTTCCTAAAATGTTTGGTGATTCCTGGCTGTTCTTTGTGTTTAATTGTGAGGCATTAGTAAATACAAAAGTGTATGAATGGACATCTATCTGTGGGTAGGACTTGACAACAAGTAAAAATCACACTGGATAATTATGTGAAGACACAACGTTTTAATTAGGAGTCCCCTATTATATCTATAGATGTTTTCTCATGAGCTGCTCAGTATACCTGCAGAAGTATTCTTCAGTTTTCTGCCTGGGCAGTATAATCATGTCTGCTGGTATTGTGAGAGATGCATGAGGGAAGAGAGCTGAGGGTTTCACTATTCGTCATGTGGACATTTATTTAATGCTTTTTCCTTCAATAAGATCTTTGATGTGCATCTTCAGCTGTTCCTGGGATCCCCAAGTCCAGATCCTGTCTGGTTTAACCTTATTGGAAATTGATCTGGGTGGTGCAGGAAGTAGTTGTCTATCACCAGCCCCTTCTGTATTCCTTCCTTCAGTAACATCTTGTATCTCTAATTCTTGAGCCTTTCCTGGATTTTTGAGGCCAAGATAGGCTTGCTCCTTGATGACTACTATTACTACAGGCTTAGATTTCAGATTGATCTGACCTGCAAAGTTAGCTACTACTTAGTCATCAGCTTTCCATTTTTCTAAGATGTTTACTTGTCTTCTCTTTTCTCCCCTCCTATTCTCTTTGTATATATGGGTTTATGCCTTTTTATTCATTTATTGTCATTTTCGTGGGGATTCGGGAGAAAGTGGAGATAAACAGTGTTCAGTAATCCATGTTTAGCCAGAGGTCTGAGCATTTGATTTTAAGAATTATTCTTGTATAAAAATGGTTCCATCAGCCTGGTGTGCTTTCTAACTGCCAGAGGCTCAAGAATGTCTCCTGTATGAGCTTTGGCACGTCTTGCTGCCCTGGCTGCTTAAAATTGCAGAGCTGCTCTGGACAGCACTAATCTAACTGCCTCAAAGTGAATAACTGAATAATTTTACTTTCATGTAAGCCTATGATTTTTCTCTAAAGGTACAAAAGGACAGGGCTATAGCATGCAAGAGGTGGTAGAGCACTAATCTTATAGATCATTGATCACAGAGTTTCCCAAGTTGTGATCTATGGAGTATTTATTCGTCAAAGTTCTCTGAGAGAGAAGATTTCTGTGGTCAAATAAATTTAGGGAACTCGCTGGAGCAGGGCCCCACTTTGAAATTTTACAGAATATATGTCTTTGTCTCAGAGAAGTCTGTAGAAACTTCCATTTCCAGCATATGGCTGACTTTGCTGAGTTGGCACAAAAGGAACGATTTTATAGAGGCCAAAAAGTAGTTGAACAGGAGAAACCTGAGAGGTAAGCTAGCCTTCAAACTAACTTTTTTCTCTTAGGGCTTTTCCTGAATTCTAGAGACCTTGAGCTTCTCCTTTAAAAACTGCATTGGAAATGGGGAACAGGAGGTAAAGCCTAAAGCCAAGACAGATGGTTTTTTACAGGAAATCCCTGAATAAAGCTGGGGGTCCAAAGACATACCCTCAATGTGATGGTGAATGATAACTAGCTAGTCCTATAAAATACCTTAAAATTGTCCCATAATGAGAACATGAGGCTTAGATTGTTCAGAGTTCAAACACTTAATGAAGTAATTTCAATTTTATACAGATTATTCTAGAGAAAGTAAAAGAGGGAGTATAACTCAGCTTTTTCTATGGAGCCCTAAAACCTCAAGAACGAAATTAGATAAGGATAATTAAGGAAAGTAAAATTACAGGACAAAGTTGCTCATGAACACAAATGTAAAAAATCTTAAGGAAAATGTTATAAAATTAAATCCAACAAAATATAAGAAAGATAATATTTTAAAACAAGCAAGGGTTATCCTAGAAATATAAGGTCAATTTAACATTAGAAAATAAATTAATGTAATTCATTACATTAACAGAAAATAATATATGATGATCTCAATAGATGTGAAAAAGTATCAGGCAAAAGTCCATTGATTAAAAAAAAAAAAAAAAAAAAAAAGCTTTTGCCAACTAGAAATAACAGGGAATGCTTGTAACCTGATACAGGGAATCTGTAAGTCTTAACACCAAACATAATTTTTGATGGAGGAATATTGAATTTATCCCTTTTAAGAAAGAAAATGAGGCTGACTCTCATTTCTTGTATTCAGTATTATGTTAGAAGTTCTAGCTATTGTACAAAAGACAAGGGAAAGAAATAAAAGATATAATTGGAAAGGAAGAAATAAACCATCATTTGTGCATTTTCTGATTTTCTACTGTAAAGAGCTTCAAGTATCTGAGGATAAATTATTTGAATCAATAAGAATATAGCAAGGTTGACAGATTAAATACACAGAAATCAACTCCATTTCTATTTATCAGGAACAATTATTAGAAATATTAGAAAGTATAATAAAAAAGAAAACACTTGATAGCAACCACAAATATAAGGCAATCAAGATTTTTTTTTAAGTTGCAAGCCTTTTATAGGAAACATTGTAAAAATGGAGAGATATACTATGGATAGGGAGACTCAATACCAGCAATTAGTGAATTCTCCCCAAATTCATCTATACTTTCAGCACAATTCCTTTCAAATTCTCAACAGAGTTTTCCATGGAACTTCATAAACTGCTTCTAAAACATATGGAAGAACCAAGAACTAGTAATAGCCATTACATTCCCAAAGAACAAGAGGCCAGGGGTGAGGGTGGGGGCTTTCTCCTCCAAAGCATATTATAAAAATATAGTAAATAAGAGTGCATAGAAAATGAGACCAATTGTATTGAAGTACAGCCTACATACCACAAAATGCCCCTAGTTAAAGTATATAGGGTAATGAATTTGAACAAATGTACACACCTGTGAAATCACTACCTCTTTGCAGTTGAACGGCTTCACCCAACCCTCAGTCCTTGGCAACCACTGATCTACCTGTTGTCCCTATAGATATTTTTGGAGTCACCATTTTTGAAACTCAGTTAATGTTGAACTTCTGCATACCCTCTGATCGGGCAATTTGACTTCTAGGGATATACTCTAGAGAAACTCTTACACATGCGCATAGGAAGCAGGCACACGAGTTGGCATCATGGCTGCTTGCAACACCCATCCTTGCTGTATGTTGCTCTTGCTGTTTGGGTATGCTGCCCCTCTTTGACTCACTTTTTCCCCTTCCCTTCCCCCCCTTTTCTTGTAATTTTGGCCTTGCTTGTTTTCCTCATTGCTTCTGAGTTTCTACGTCACTGACATTTTTATTTTCAAGTCTACTATGCAGTGAACCCCCCTTTTACATTGCATTGGCTATAATCATGGTTTGGAGTTTTCTCGGCTATTTTTGTCATCACCCACTCTTCAGCAGTTGATTCTGCAAAAGATACAGTCTGAAAAAAGGGAAAAAATAAACAAAAATCCCCTCAGATTTCAGGCCTTTCTGGATGCTGCAGGTGGCAAAAGGCAGATCTCAAGGCAAATGGGGGTCTTGGGATAGCAATACCACATTTACCTGGTGGTCGGGCTTTTAGAAACCTGAGTGGCCTGGAATAGTTGTGACTGCAAGTAAGTGACCACTAATCACAACAGTATGCAATTTATACTACAAGAGAGGCATGGAATTAGTTTTAAGCTGGATTTTGATTTATTGATTTAGAATTGTGTGAAATTTAGGATTACCTCTTCCTTGCTGTGGGCTGTTACCTTTTTGCATATAAACAGGTTCACATCTCTCCCATGTATTTATATTTTATTTATTTATTAATTTTTAATTGATGTATAGTTGATATACAATATTATATTAATTTCAGGTGTATGGCACAGTGATTGGACATTTATATACATTATGAAATGCTCACCATGATAAGTTATAGTTACCATCTCTCCCATCTATAAAAAGTTACTTTTTTACCTGAGGTCCACTACTGGCTAATGCCTCATCATTCTCCTTTCCATATCTACATTTCCTAATTTTTCTTTTTAATTATTTTAAATTTTATTTTCATTCCAGTATAGTTAACATACAGTGTTATACTAGATTCAGGTGTACACTATAGTGATTCAGCAATTCCATATGTTGCTCAGTGCTCATCAAGATAAATGTACTATTAATACCCTTCACCTGTTTCACCCATCCTCCACCCATTTTCCCTCTGGTGACCATCAATTTGTTCTCTATAATTAAGAGTCTGTTTCTTGATTAGTCTCTTTTTTCCCTTTGTTTGATGTTTTGTTTCTTAAATTCCACATATGAGGGAAATCATATGGTATTTGTCTTTCTCTGACTGGCTTATTTCATTTAGCATTATACTCTCTAGATCCATCCATGCCATTGCAAATGGCAAGATTTCATTCTCCTTTACGGCCAAATACTATTCCATTGTGTATATATACACCACATCTTCTTTATCTATTCATCTATCAATGGACACAGTCTACTTCCATAATTTGGCTATTGTAAATAATGCTGCTGTAAACTTTGGGGTGCATGTATCCAATTGAATTGTTTTTGTATTTCGGGGGTAAATACTGAATCATAGGGTAGTTCTATTTTTAAATTTTTGAGGAACCTCCATACCGTTTTCCAGAGTGGCTGCACCAGTTTGCATTCCTACCAAAAGTGCATGAAGGTTCCTTTTTCTTCACATCCTTGTTTCTTGTGTTGTTGATTTTAGCCATTCTGACAGGTGTGAGATGATATCTCATTGTAATTTTGATTTTGATTTCCCTGATGATGAGTGATGTTGAGCATCTTTTCATGTGTCTGTTGGCCATCTGCATGTATTCTTTGGTGAAATGTCTGTTCATGTCTTCTGCCCATTTTTATTTTTTTATTTTTATTTATTTATTTTTAAAGATTTTATTTATTTATTTGAGAGAGAGAGAATGAGAGAGAGCACATGAGAGGGGGGAGGGTCAGAGGGAGAAGCAGACTCCCTGCCGAGCAGGGAGCCCGATGCGGGACTCGATCCAGGGACTCCAGGATCATGACCTGAGCCGAAGGCAGTCGCTTAACCAACTGAGCCACCCAGGCGCCCATCTTCTGCCCATTTTTAAATTAGATTTTGTTTTTTGGGTGTTGAGTTGTGTAAGTTCTTTATATATTTTGGATACTAACCCTTTATTGGATATATCATTTGCAAATTTCTTTCTCTCATTCAGTAGGTTGCCTTTTAGTTTTGTTTATTGTTTCCTTTGCTGTGCAGAAGCTTTTTATTTGGATGAAGTCCCAATAGTTTATTTTTGCTTTTGTTCTGCTTGCCTCAGGAGGCATAAATAGAAAAGTTTTACTATGGCTGATGTCTGAGAAATCATCACCTGTGTTCTCTTTGAGGATTTTTATGGTTTCAGGTCTCACATTTAGGCCTTTAATCCATTTTGAGTTCATTTTTGTGTATGGTGTAAGAGAGTGGTTCAGTTTCATTCTTTTGCATGTAGCTATCCAGTTTTCCCAACACTGTGTGTTGAAGAGACTGTTTTCTTCCCGTTAGATATTCTTTCCTGCTTTGTTGAAGAGTAATTGACTATATACTTGGGGGTTTATTTCTAGGTTTTCTATTCTGTTCTATTAATCTATTTGTTTATTTTTGTGCCAGTACCATACTGTTTTGATTACTGTAGCTTTATAATATGACTTGAAGTCTGGAATTGTGGTACCTCCTGCTTTGCTTTTCTTTTTCAAAATTGTTTTGGTTATTCAGGGTCTTTGTGGTTACATACAAATTTTAGGATTGTTTGTTCTAGTTCTGTAAAAAATGCTGATGGTATTTTGATAGGGATTGCATTAAAAGTGTAGATTGCTTCAGGTAGTATAGACATTTTAACAATATTTATTCTTCCAATCCATGAGCATGGAATGTTTTTCCATTTCTTTGTATCATCTTCAATGTCTTTCATCAGTGTTTTATAGTTTTCAGAGTACAGGTCTTTCACCTCTTTGGTTAGGTTTATTCCTAGGTATCTTATTATTTTTGGTGTAATTATAAATGGGATTGTTTTCTTAATTTCTATTTCTGCTGCTTCATTATTGTTGTATAGAAATGAGACAGATTTCTGTACATTGTTTTTGTATCCTGTGACTTTACTGAATTCATTTATCAGTTCTAGTAGTTTTTTGGTGGAGTCTTTTGGGTTTTCTAAATTCAGTATATCATCTGCAGATAGTGAAAATTTTATTTCTTTGTTACCCATTTGGATGCATTTTATTTCTTTTTGTTGTCTGATTGCTGTGACTAGGACTTCCAGTACTATGTGGAATAAAAGTGGTGAGAGTGGATATCCTTGTCTTGTTCCTGACCTTAGGGGAAAAGCTCTCAGTTTTTCCCCATTGATTATGATGTTACATAGCCACCTTTCTTGAAAGAATTCTCTACATTCTTTTGCTTCCTCTCCTCTTTTTCACCTGCTGAATGTACTGCAGTCTGTTTTCACATCTATCACTTTACTACATTGGCACTTTACTAAGATTACTGATGAACTCTGTGTTGCTAAATTAGATGGACAGTCTTTTGTGCTTATATATCCTTGACCTCCCTTGCAGCATTTGTTTCTGTGGATCACTCCTTTCTGGAGAATTTGTTTCTCCTTGGCTTCTGTGAGCTATTCTCTCATGATTTCCCTCATCTCTGCAGCCACTCATTTCTCTAAGTCTCTCTCCTAATGTTGGTGTTTCTTTGAGTTCTCATACTTGATCCTATTCCCTTTTCACTCTGCATACTCTCAGTGACTGATCTCATCCTCTCTCATGACCCCCAAATCTAATCTCTTCAGTTCCGGGACTCTCATTTGAATTCCACAGGCATATCTCCAACCTCTCCATGTAGATAATCATTCAACCTGGTCAAATCTGAACAACAGGTTTGCAGAATGAGGATGAACAAAGAGAGGGTCTTCAATGCCTTTCCATTTAAACTCTGACCTTATCAGTACCTGCAGTAAACTTCCTGTTTCCTGGTTAGATGGATGCTAAGGTTCAGCTCCTTCAGAGCTGGCTGTGAATCCTGGTTCTCTTATTTTTTTTTCAAAGATTTTATTTGTTTATTTATTTGACAGAGAGAGAGAGAGAGAGAGAACACAAGCAGGGGGAGTGGGAGAGGGAGAAGCAGGCTCCCCACTGAGCAGGGAGCCTGACATGGGGCTCTATCCCAGGACCCTGGGATCATGACCTGAGCCGAAAGCAGCCGCTTAAAGGACTGAGCCACCCAGGCGCCCCCCTGGTTCTCTTAAAACGAGACTTTGGCTAAGTCTCTTAACCTCTCTGATCCTCGGTTTCCTCATCCATGAAATGGGGATCATAATAATAGTATCTTTCACATAGGATTGTGGTGAAGATTACATGATTAAAGGATTAAATCATGGAAACTCCTTTGTACTGGTTCTGACACTTGGTGAGCACTCGGTGATATTTGAAATTATTATATACCATTGATATTTTTTGCTGTGTTTTTTTGAGGTTGAATACATGTTCTACTACTTATAGGCTGTTGTGAGCCTTACCTTTATCTTCTGTAAAATGGGAATTAATATATCACCCAAGTGATACATATTTTTCTGTGGTAAGCATGAAATGAAATAATGCAGGATTCTACAAACTTTTTTTTGTAAAGGGCCAGGTGGTAAGTATCTTCAGTTTTGTAGGCCATATGGTTTTTGTCACAACTATTCAAATCTGCTATTGTGGCACTGAAGCAGCCATAGATAATATGCAAATGAATGTGCATGGGTGTGTTATATTATTTAAAAAAATTTTTTTTAGATTTTATTTATTTATTTTGAGAGAGAGAATGAGAGCGAGAGAGTACATGAGAGGGGGGAGGGTCAGAGGGAGAAGCAGACTCCCTGCTGAGCAGGGAGCCCAATACGGGACTCAATCCTGGAACTCGCAGGATCATGACCTGAGCCAAAGGCAGTCGCTTAACCAACTGAGCCACCCAGGTGCTCGTGTTATATTATTTTTATGTTTCATGAAATACTATTCTGCTTTTGATTTTTTTCAATCATTTGAAAATGTAAACATCATTCTTAGCCCTCTGGTCATTCAAAAACAGGTGGGAACCAAATTTGACCCAAATGCTATAGTTTATTGATCCCTGAAATGATGCATGCAAATTGGAGATTGCAGCAAGGGAGTAGAAGTACTTACATTAACTTGACTAAAGAACATTCTTCTCTATATGGGAAGGTTTGTTCGGGCAAAGGGGACAGCTGGTCTTCTCTCATATGGAGGCTAGTTCTGGCCGTTGTCATTCCTGCTGTGTGGGAAGAAGGAGAGATTGTAATCAGTCTTTGGCCTCTTTGAAAACTCTGCCTCTACAAAATGTGCCCCTTACCGAAGTGTCCTTAGATTGGACCAACCAGATCAGTAGTTCTCCTTCTTGGGGAAGAGCAGAGAATGGATATTCAATGCCTTTCCATTTAAAATCTGACCTAGTCAGAGAATGAATTTCTGTGCATCTCTCCCTCTCTTCTTGCCATAAATGTTGTTGGATAGGTTGGTACTAGAAATACAAGGAGAATAAGACAGACAAGATTGCTGCCCTCATGGAGCTTACATTTTGGTGGGGGTGAAAAACATTGATAATTATTGGTGTAATTATTTGGGGGAAAATGTATTGACACTAGTTATTTAGATATTTCACCTTTCTTCTTCTTTATGATTGCTTCTGATATCTATATGTGCTTGCTTACCTGACATCTCCACTTGAATGTGTCACTAGCTTCTCAAACTTAGGTTGCTCCACACAGAATTCTTGATTGCCTCCATGCTACCTCCAAACTGTACTTTGCCCAAGTCTTTCCCATCTTAGTCAATTGCAACACCATCTTCTCAGTTATTTAAGCCAGAAATGGGGGATCATTTTTATACCTTCCTCTCTCCCATCTCTCACATCCAGTCAACCACTAAGTTCTGTCTCTTTTGTCTCTAAAATTAATATCCAGAATTTGAACTCTTTTTATAACTTCTGGTATTTTAACACCCTACTCCAAGCCATCATCATCTCTAGCCTTGACTACTGCAACAGCCTACTGTTTGGCATCCCTTTTCCATTCTAGTGCTCCTGCTGTCTACACAATAGGCATGAAATCAGATTAGATGCCCTCTCCCCTTAAAATCCTCTAATAGCTTCCCATTGCATCTAGAACAAACCCTAAACTTCTTGTGGTGGCCCATCAGACCCTGCATAATCTCACCCCTGCCTACCTCTTTCATCTCATCTTATACTAATTCTCCACCCTGACCCCCATTACTAACTGAGTCCCAGTCACACTGGCCTCTTTGTCTTTTTTAGGCACATCAAGCTTCTTCCTGTAACTGGGCCACTGTATTGTTTTTGTGTCTTGGAATACTTTCTCCCAGGTTTGCTCATGGCTGGCTCATTCTCATTATTGAGGTCTCAAGTTTAAAGGTAATCTCTTCTCAAAAGTCTTTACAGTCTCATATGAAATAGCTACATGTACCCTCTAATATCTAATCATTATCACGTTGCCATAATTTATTTTCTTTGTAGTGGTTGTCATTGCTTGATATTATGTATTTATTTGTTTCCTTTTTTTTGTTTGCTATATTTGTTTTGCTATATGTTTGCAATATTATATATTTATTTGTTTCCTATATTTATTATTTGTCTCCTCCTATTAGATTGTAAGCTCCCTGAAATCTTTTCTGTCTTTAAGAGTCTTATTTTAGGCATGGTAAGGTTTAGGTACCTATGAAGCCTGTAAGTAATGATGTCAAATAGGCAGTTGCATATATTTAGGTAAAATGCTTAGGCCAGTGTGCCTGACACATAGTACACACCTAATACCTGTTAGCTATCATCAGCAACAGAAGCAGCTATAGTATCATCATTATCATCACCATCATCACCCAAGTCATTAACTGAAAAGGTATTTGATCATCTTCCGTCTTATATCATCACATCAAACAACTAATTTGATTGAACTAAGTAGCTCTTTTAAACTTCTTGAGCCAATTTTCAGACAAAAAGTAACTGAAGGATTTAGGAGCCCTCCAGGATTTGTGTTGCAGAAATGACTGCCTTTTTTAGGGTGGGGGGATAAGCCACCCCATAGTCAGCTTTGTTGTCCCTCAAGAAAACTAACTCAGAGATAATTTGGGTGGCATTTACAAACTTCTTTCCACAGTAATGTTGCTACCAGACAGATGGAATGATGTGTTTTGAGGCTGTGCTTGTGTTTCCTTAGACAGTGGCAACTTTTAAAGGATGTTTGTTTCACAGATCTTGTTATCACTTATAAAATTGCTGTCAGTTTCTTTTTTTTTTTTTTTAAAGATTTTATTTATTTATTTGAGAGAGAGAGAGAGAGAAAGCACATGAGAGGGGGGGAGGGTCAGAGGGAGAAGCAGACTCCCTGCTGAGCAGGGAGCCCGATGCGGGACTCGATCCCGGGACTCCAGGATCATGACCTGAGCCGAAGGCAGTCGCTTAACCAACTGAGCCACCCAGGTGCCCCGCTGTCAGTTTCTTCCCTACGCTTTCAATTACATAATATCTCACCTTTATGTTGCTGACACCTGTATTTATACAAAACACTAGATAAATTGTGAAATATATGGATATATCAGCATATTTCAACACTTTAATGGAGTCTAATAAATCTCAGTAAACTTGCCCCTTTTCATGACATTTATGCTTAATGTAGTAATAAGTATGAAGTTGCGTCTCTCCTCTATCTTTCTAGGAATATTTGCCTCAGAACATCCTTGAAAACAAGAAGAAAATAATCTATTGATCCATGCTGAAACCTAATCACCCATGTTTACCTCCTTTCCAGAAAAGCAGAGGCAGAAATGGATAGGTAGAACTCAGAGGCCAGGGTCTTTGTAGGAAGTAATTATAATGGAAGGTAATGGCATCTACTGACTTGGAAAGCACATGAAGCTCCATATTTTAATTACAGATTTCAGTTTCTGACACAGATTTTGGTCTGTGAACTTGGAATACTATTTAAATTCTCTGGATCTCAGTTTCCTAATCTACAATGTGAGAAAAAAATCCTTACATTTTGGGCTTGGAAGAATAAGTGATATGGTGATATTTGGGAACTGAAGGTATAGATGCTCTATGAGAAGTTTTTTCTACTTTTCCTGTCTGCTTATTTCTGTTACTTCCTTTCAAATATTCCTTGACTTCTGTACCTGCCTCATGGTTCTCCCAACAATGTTATTTCCTTTCATTTAAGTGGGTGGCCAGTACAACACCTTGACCTTCTCACAAACTATACAGTTCCTCTCTACTCCACTTCAGCCAACCATAACCACACCTTGGACATTTCTGAACGTTGAATTATTTCATCTCTTTGATCTCAAAATCAGAACTACTCCTCTCCATAAACTCTGATCCTTTTACTCTCCTGCCCTTTCATTCAACTGAATCTGCTCCTGCCACCCATATCACAACTCTGTATCATAACCACAAACCTTCTTGTTCACATTGTTCTTCCTGTCTGTCCTTACCTCCCTGCCCACTAGAGATCCCACAGTCAGCCATGCCACTGATGGTTGCTTTGGTATCCTTGGACTCTACACTCTGACTTTGCCACATGCTCACTAGGCCTTTGACCCTACCTTGAGTCATCCTTGTTGTCTGCTTTTTGGTGTTGGGATGCTGGTAGTTGTGGAAGAAAGGCACAAACAAATGTTGACTAGGTGGCCTACAGAATAATGCTATCTACTCTTGTACCTTTATACGTCATCTACTCTTTACCATTACTACTCCATCAGCAATTATCGTAATTATCTTTGTTGACATCCCATCATATTCACCACAATGGATGTTTCAGATATTTTCTGTGTACAAATTCCCAATCCTACTCCCTTAAACTCTTGGCAGATGATCTTGCTTGGTACCTCATGAGAAGATGAAGGCTATCTATCATGGGACACCAGATATTTCCTGCTTTCCGTATATTTTTTAATACTTTCTTCATTTACTCAGAATTTCTCTGTATCTTCAGTTTTCTATAAGTTTCCCCTCCTGTCTCAGCCAAAGAAGTGTCCCTCTTTTTAAGGCTAGTGTCTTCACCTGAGTTTTAAATTTCCCTCTTCCTCCTAAGGTGGGGCTGTACTTCATCAGTTTCTGCTCTTTCTCTAATATCAGTCTTTCTTCATTACCTTTTACTCATATCTTCTCTGGGGGAAATAAAAGTTTCTCAATCATTCAGGGCTACTCTTTTATCTCTTTGCTTCTTTTTTTTAAAGATTATTTACTTGAGAGAGCCCCCAATGCAGAGCTCTGCACAGGGCTCAATCTCACGACCCATGAGATCATAATCTGAGCTAAAACCAAGAGTTGGACGCCTAACTGAATGAGCCATCCAGGCGCCCCTTTTGTTGCTTCTTTTTGTTGCCAACTTCTGAAAATAGCAGTCATACTATCTGCGTCTATTTTCTTACAACACCCTCACTTTTTCACTCCTTTTTTAAAAAATTTAAATCCAGTATAATCAATATATGGTGTTATCTTAGTTTCAGGTGTACAATATAATGATTTACCAATTCTATATATTACTCAGTATTCATCAAGATGAGTGTATTCTGAATCCCCTTCAGCTATTTCACCCATCCCCCCCGATTCACCTCCCCTCTGGTAACCATCTGTTTGTTGCCTATAGTTAAGGGTATGTTTCTTGGTTTGTCTCTTTTTTTCTTTGTTCATTTATTTTGTTTCTTAAATTCCAAAATATATAAAGAACTTTTACAACTCAACACCAAAAAAATTCCCCAAATAATGCAATTAGAAATGGGCAGAAGATATGAACAAACATTTCTCCAAAGAATACATACAGATGGCCAACAGACACATGAAAAGACGCTTGCCATCACTGATCATCAGGGAAACCACAATGAGATACCACCTCACACCTGTCAGAATGTAAAATCAAAAACACAAGAAAACAACAAGTGTTGGCGAGGATGTGGAGAAATAGGAACCCTTGAGCACTGTTGGTGGGAATGTAAACTGGCGCAGCCACTGAGGAAAGATATATGGAGGTTCCTCAAAACTTTTTCACTCTTTAATCTGACTTTTTCACTTAATGCTACTCACCAACCCAAACAGGACTTCTTTGAGCATGCTATTTAGTAATGTCCCTTCATTATTTCCTACCCCTGCATGTTGTTTTTTTTTTCTTTCATAATAATTTATAATAATTATATTTGATATGCATTTATTTGCTTGTTTATGTGTTTATTGTCTATGCTACAAAGACAATAAATATATAATTCTGTTTATAAATGTATTACCCAAGACCTGACACAGCATGTGGTCTATGGGAGGCCCTCAGCAAATTTTTGTTGAATGAATGATGAATGACTGAATACTTAACTAAAATGCTTCTTCTGTATGTTACCAGGTTTCCATTTCAATGGCTTTCTCTCAGTTTTTATTTGACTAGATTTTTCTGTAGCATTTGGTACTATTCAAAGTCTCCTCTTTGCTCTTCCTTGAAACAGTCCCTTCCTTGATTTCTGTGGCATCCCACTGGCCTGGTTTCTCTCTTACTTCTTTTATTTTTCTTTCTTTTATGCAAACATGTTTCTCCTTAACCCCATCTATGGCTATTTCCTGAGAAGCTTGTATTGGTCGTCATTGTTGTCATCATGGTTGTAGTTTTGTAGTTGTTTCTCCTTCTCCTCTTCCTTCTTCTATCTCTTCCCTATTGTGACTTAAGTAATCAGTCATGCAGTCATCTAGAATCTTCTTTCTTAGTACTTCTCATATTCCTCTCCTTCCAGTTTAGACCCTAATTACCATATTTTAGTGACTATTAGTAATTAAGAGTGTGTGACTGAGGGACTATATTTAAATTTTTATTTAGTTTTAATTACTTTAATTTTAAATAGTCTCCGGGGAAAAGGTATAGGGAATGCTCCCTTTACATCTAGGGCACATGAGTTCATACAGACATGTTCTTGGTCAGATATACAGGTGGGCTCAATAGGGCAGGGGGCAATGGAATTTTAGTCAGGAAAGTAAGAAATTTTAGTGGGAAGTAGGAGGAGTGGCAATAACAGGGGTTGTGACATGTAGTCAGGGGTTAGACTGAGGTTAGATGGAACAGGAACATTTTTCTCTAGAGAGGTAAATTGAATCAACAAAAGTTTGTAATAAAATGCAGCTTTTTGTGGGGTGTCTGAGGGCTGGAGGGTTAGGTCAGTCTTTTCAAATCTTAAAGGGTTCTGGACTATTTGAAGAACAGGATAAAAGTGGTATGCACCTGTCTTACATATTTTTGTGAGCATTAAGTGAGATAATGCATGTACTTAGAACGCAGTGCCTGGCACATAGTATGTGCTCAATAAATGATAGCTATTTCTATTAATAACTACCTCTACATAATATAGTAGTTAAGTGCATAGATTTTGGAATTAGTAGATCTGGGTTCTAATCCTACTGGCTATGTGACCTTGGCTAAGTCACTTTGAATTTGTAAATACCTGTTCCCTGAACTCTAAAATGGGAGTAATACCCATCCCGTGAGGGCTTTCTGAGGCTATAAGCATTTTAAGTGTATCACACAGAATCTTGCATGTTAGTATATACTCAGCCATGCTGATGTTATTATTGTATCTGTTATCTGTCTGTTATCTATTGGCTCAGAAAGTATTGCTACTCTTTTACACTATGTGTTCTTTTGAGGCCTGGATAGCATCTCCTTCAGGAAACCTCTGGAAGGAGGACCAAATTCAATGATGGTAGTTTGTTTTTTTGTTTGTGTGTTTGTTTGTTTGTTTGTTTTTGTTTTTGTTGTGGAAAGGCTTACTTAACAAGGATACAACTATAGTTGCCAAGTTTTTATACCATACCTTATCCAGTTCATAAGCTATTAGGTTCCTTGGCCTTAGGGGCCAGGAGTCTATATAGACCTGTACTTGGGAGACCTAAAATTTGTAGACCACCAGACTAATAATTTTGGCAATGAAGCAGGCACCTAAAAAATGGATAGAAAATGCCATGAATGACTGGGAATTACAGAGGCATTCAGGTGAATAACCAATCTAGTTTGCAGAGGTTCTCTCTTGCCATAGAGTCTTTTCTATCCCTCATGGTTTCAAGCTAGGATGTCAGTAAGAGGCACAAGGTTCAGTGGTAGAGAGAAGTAAAATTACTTTATTCCAATGGTGACCAAAGTAACACCAAATAAGTTGTTTCTGGAGTATTTAGATGATCTGCAGATCATGTGCTAGAGACAAATGGGTTTTGACATAGAACGTAGAAGGAAGGTTTGGCTAAAAGTGTGAAATAGACTGGAATTCCAAAGTCTAAAATAATTTGGTTAGAACACCAAAGAGGTGTAAATGCTTTGATTCCCATTCTCTCATCCCAGCTGTATTCCTTCCCTAGTAGTCTCCATCTTAGTAAAGGGTACAACCATCTACCTAATTGCTCAAGCCAGAAAACTCATCATCCTTGATTTCTCTTTCTCACCCTCCAAAACCTTCCAGTATTATCTATTTCTAGTATGTGTCATAAATTCTATCTCTTTTCCACCTTGACTGCCACTTCCCTAGTTCATCCCTCCATCATCTCTCATCTGGACCACTGTAATAACTTCCTAACTGGTCTCCCTGCTTCCACTCTTGCCTCCTTTACAATTTATCCTCTGGAGTGATCTTTTAAAAATGTAAATCACGGGGTGCCTGGGTGGCTCAGTTGTTAAGCGTCTGCATTCGGCTCAGGTCATGATCCCAGGGTCCTGGGATCGAGCCCCGCATCGGGCTCCCTGCTAAACGGGCAGTCTGCTTCTCCCTCTCCCACTCCCCCTGCTTGTGTTCCCTCTCTCACTGTGTCTCTCTCTGTCAAATAAATAAAATCTTTAAAAAAAAAATGTAAATCACACTTTGTCTCTCTTCTAGTGGCTTTTAATCACATGTAGAATAAAATAAAAACTCTTTACTATTTTATGAAAAACAATGTTTTTTAGTTTTTATAAGAAAGAAAGGAAGAATGGAAAGAAGGAAGGAATGAACGAAGGAAGGAAGGGAGGGAGAAAGGGAGGAAGGAAGGAGAAAAACTTTACTAATAAGTAAAGTAACTCCGTACTTTTACTAAAAGACCCTCCAAGATTTGGCCTGTACTCAACACTATCCACCTTGTTTATTTTATTTTGTACTTACTGGCTACTTTCAATAAACAAAATGTTCTCTTTTTCAGGACCTTGTATTGTTCTTCTTCCAGATATTTTCATGCTTGTCTCCTTCAAATCATTTAGGTGTCAGCTTATATGCCACCTCTTCAGAGAGGTCTATTCTAACTACTGTACAGGTAAGTACTCTCTTTCTCATCATTATGTTTTATTTTCTTCATGTCACTCATCACTTTTGAAATTATTTTGTTTATCTATTTAGTTGTATGGTGTTTATCTCCCTCACATGACTGTAAGATCCATGAGGGCAGGAAGAAGTATTTGAACTAAATTTTTAGAATTAAAGGGAGTTTGCCAAATGAATGTATGAGAAAAGGGACTGTTCCAAGAACTGACAACAGATGACTCAGAACTGCTGAAGGATATAGTATGAGGGCGAGATGGGCAAGATAGAAAGTGGTGGGTATTATACACAATGAATCATGGAACACTACATCAAAAACTAATGATGTACTGTGTGGTAACTAACATAATATAATAAAAGAGCACGGACACAGGGAAAAAATAAAAATAAAATAAAAAAAGAAAGTGGTGGGAGATATGGCAAGAGCCACTTAGGCAGGGACAAGATTATGAATGGTCTAGTATACCACCCAAAGGAATTTGGATTTTGTGCTGTAGCTGATGAATCCCCATTGAAGGATCTTGAGCAGGGAAGTAAAATGATCAGATCTGTGTTATAACGATTACTCTGGAAACACAGTGGAGGATGGATGGGCAGTAGGTGAAGCAAGAAGAGGTAGACCAGTCAGGAAGTCACTGGGAAAGTGTGAGTAAGATATGAAGACTGTAATAACTAAGAAGTGGGAGTGGGTAAGAGGATAGAGAAGAAAAGGCAGAGCTGAGTAGCATTCAGGATGCAGGAGTACAAGGACTTGGTGACCTTTAGTGAGGAAGTCCTGGAGGTGACAAGGGGAAGGGGGAGGAGGAAGAGGAGGAGAAGGAGAGGAGGAGGAAGAGGGAAGAGGGGAGAGGGCAAGGGATGGGAGAGGAAGGGAGAGATGGGGAGAGGAGGGGAAAAACTAAGGTGACTATTGGGTTTCTATATTTGGACTGAGAGGATGGTAGTACCACTAACTATTTTAGGGAGTTCAGGAGGAGGAACAAGGTCAGAGGGTTGGAAATTTTATTTTCAGTTTTGGATATGTTGAATCAGCAGTAATAATAATAAGAAGCAACAATAATTAGCATTTATTGAATGCTTGTGTCAGGCCCTGTGATGACATGTTATGTTCAGTAGCTCAGTTAATTCTCACAGGTAGGTACTATTTTCATTCCTGTTTTACAGGTGAGAAAATGGAGGCATTAAGGTCAAATTGCTTGCTCATAGTTGTAAATGTCAGAGCTAGAATTTGAATCAGAGTCCACCATATAAACCAGTAGGCTAGATTGCCCTTCAGTGTGGAACATTACAAGTGATGGTATCTAGCAAGTATTTACATGCATGAATATGAAGTTTATAGGAAACCTGGACTTGACATTTATATTTGGGAGTCATAAGCATATAGCATATAGTAGATACTTCGGGAGTCAATGAGATCTTCCAGGGAGAATAAGACAAGAGAGTCTTGGGTGGAATCCTGAGGATCACCTATATTTAAATATGGGTAAACTAAGGTATCCAAGAAAGAAGACTGAAAAAGAGCAGTCAGAGAGGTAGGAGGAAAACCAGGAGAGTGTGGCATCATAGAATCTAAAGGAAGAGGAAGTGTAAGGCTGAAGGGAGTTGTCAAGCATCATCACATGCTCCTGAGGGTTAAGTTAAGAACTGAGAAGGCTCCATGTATTTGGGAAACAAGGAGGACATTGGTGACCTCAGTGACAACAATTTCAGTGGATCAGTGAGAGTGAAAGCCAGGTTATAGGTTGAAGAGAGAGTTGGTGGTGAGGAAAGAGAGATATAAAGTACAGATTACTTGCTTTAGAAGCTTGGTCACATAAGCAGAGGTGATGGACAGTGTGAAGAAAGGATAGAGTATCAAGGGAGGTAGGAATTTGTTAAAGATGAGCAAGACTTTTAGATTTTTATTTGTGGAGGAGAATGAGCCAATCAAATGTTAAAAATAAGGGAGCGATAAAGGCTCATCATTGGAGATAGATGATGGGATTAAGAGCCCATGTGGAGGTTAGGCCTGAGCTAGGGGGAGGGCCTCTCTCAGAGAGAGAAGAAGGTAGGCGTTGGTACAGATAAAGTATGGATGGAGGGGCCCGGGAAATTGGGAGAGTTTATACCCAGTGGTTTTTTTTTTCTTTGGGCCAGGAAATAGACCATCTGCCGAGAGAACCATATTGGGAGAGAGTTGAGGGTACGTTGTGCTGCAAATCTTCAATTATCAGTTAATTGAATTGAATCAGTTAATCAGGGATTAATGTTTACCTAGCTGCTGAGCAGGATGGTATCAGTAAATATGTAGTGTGTGGCCCATCTGGCCAGCGTTGATCAAGAAATTTATCATTTCCTGATCTCTGAAGAAGGCCATAGCCTACAAGCTTGGAGAACAGAGTTTCAGTATTACTTATCTTCTCCAATTGGGAAAAAATGTCTTTACCTTAGTTAATCAGAAACAAGTTTGGAATTCTTCAAAAGGAACCTTTAATAGAAAATTGGTGGAATGAGCCAAAGAATACAGGCATGAAAAGCCTTCAAGAATATAGATTCTTGGAGGGTCTGGGTGACTCAGTTGGTTAAGCATCTGATTTTGGCTCAGGGTCCTGGGATGGAGTCCCACATGGGGCTCCACGCTCCGCGGGGAGTCTGTTTTTCCCTCTGCCCCTCCCTGCACTCGTGCTCTCTCTCTCAAATAAATAAATAAAATCTTAAAAAAAAGAATATAGATTCCTTATTTGCACTACCCCTCACATGGTGCTAAAGATCAACTTGATTAACCCAAATTTCAAGGAGCTGAGGTTCCTTTTCCTCTCCTTGGCCCATTTTTATAGACATTCGGTAGCTTTCCCTTTACTATTGTTGGATCATATCAGATAATCCCTTTTCCCACATGGTGAAATATATAATTTCCACCATTCTTTGTTGCCTTCATGTTCCTTGTTCCTCTACTGCAGAAGACCCGCTTCCTTCCATCTCTAGCCTTATTGTAATGGTTAATTTTATGTGTCAACTTGACTGGCCATGGGGTTGCCTAAATTAAACATTATTTGTGTGTGTGTTTATGGGGTGTTTATAGATGAGATTAACATTTGAATTGGTGGACTCAGTAAAGCAGATTGCCCTCCCTAATGTGAGTGAGCATCATCCAATATGTTTAGGGTCTGAAAAGAAAAAAAAAGTATAGGAAGGAGGAATTCACCTTTTTTTTTTTTTTTTTTTTTCTGCCTTATGGCCTGAGCTGGGACATTTCATTTCATCTGCCTTCAGACTGGGATTTACACCATTGGCCTCCCTGGTTTTTACACCTTTAGACTCAGACTGAATTGTACCACTGGTTTTCCTGGGCCTCCAGCTTTCAGACAACAAATTGTGGGATTTTGCAGCCTCCATAACTGTATGAGCCAATTCTTCATAATAAACCTACTTTAAAAATCTATCTATCTATCTATCTATCTATCTATCTATCTATCTATCTATCATCTGTCATCTATCATCTACCTATCCATCTATCTCTGTCTAATCTCCAAGGGTTCTGTTATTCTGGAGAATCCTGACTAATAAATACACTTATCCTTGAAGTCTCTGATAAATATTCACATTCTCTCAGAAGCCTTTCTAACTAAGGTTAACCTGTGGTAATCTCTTAAAGCTGTTCAGCACCTTAAAACAGTGGTGCTCAATCCTTACTAATCATTGTAATTATCTGAGTAGCTTTTAAAAATACTGCTGCCTGGGCTCTGCCCTAGAGAATCTGATTCCATTAGTCTGTGGTGGGGCTTGAGCTTTGGCACAAGTTGCTTCTAGTGGTCAATGTTGAGAAGCTCTGTCTTAAAAGATCTTTGTGGAGGGGCCACCTGGGTGGCTCAGTCAGTTAAGTGTCTGCCCTCAGCTCAGGTCATGATCCCAGAGTGCCGAGATCGAGCCCCGCATCAGGCTCCCTGCTTAGCAGGGAGTCTGCTTCTCTCTCTGCCCTTCATCCCACTTGTGTTCTCTCTCTCTCTCTCTTTAGAAAAAAAAAGATCTTTGGGGAATAGAAAAATACTGGAAAAGCAGTTAAGCAGCTAGAATTATTCCTTTTTTTAGTCCCTTGCATGACTTTTGACAATCACATTGACATTGATCTTTGAATTTCTTTGGTATTCTTCTGTCTGCTACTGTGCCTTTGCCCTGTCTGATAGGTCAGCCAATACCTGCCTGGTTTGATCTGCCTTGACTTTCAGGTTCATGTCACCATGTCTCTCTTTTTTTTTTAAGATTTTATTTATTTGACAGAGACAGACAGCGAGAGAGGGAACACAAGCAGGGGGAGTGGGAGAGGGAGAAGCAGGCCTCCCGTGGTGCAGGGAGCCCGATGTGGGGCTCAATCCCAGGACCCTGGGATCATGACCTGAGCCAAAGGCAGACGCTTAACGACTGAGCCACCCAGGTGCCCCACCATGTCTCTCTTTGAACCAGGCTGCTTTCCTGCCTCTGAGTTTTTAGCTATGATCTTCCCAGCTTCCAGACTTGTCTTCACTTGGAATCTGATTTATTTTTTGGGCTTCAGACCCTGGCATGTCATGAGAATCCTCTCCTCTGCCCTACTTCATCCCAGCAGCTCAAATTTGGGACTTGACAACTCCATGGTTTTGAATTACCTCAGCATCCTGGAACATTCTCTAGATCCCTGGATCTTACCCTTGTTCATGTTGTGCATTAAAACAAGTCTCCAGTGTTTAGTACAAATATATCTAATCATCTCACCTCTACCACAAGCTACTTGAAGGCGGAGCTCAGGCTTTTGCTGCCTGATTTTCCCTTCTAGCGCCTAGAACAGAGCTTGACACCTAGCAGTTACTCAGTAAGAATGCTGGGTTTAATTTATAGACTTATAAACTTATGAAGCTGGAGAAAGGTTGGATTCCAGAGATGGTGAAGGGCCTGGCTTGCTGTCCCTCTTTTAGGACATCTTCACTGTCCTCACCTAATTCTATGCCACGTTTAATTATCTGAGTGGGACTCATTGCTGTTTGATCTAATATTGTCTTGTCATGTATTGATCAGATTGTTCCATCAGCATACAACTGTGCTGACATGAGGAAGGAGAGAAGAAGATTCTTTTTAGGAGAAATAAAAAAGGCTCATGCTATTCTACCTGGTAGCAGACTGTTGGAGAAGGTGACAAGCTGAAGATGGAAAGCCTACCCTCTTTCTTTGTCATGCCCAAAGCCTCTACTGGTCTCCTGTTGTCCACAAGCCTTCTGGCTGGGGTGTGCCCTGCTTGGTGGCATCCTAGGATAACAAGCTAACTTTTCCATTTTCATTTCCCTTCCCTTCAATAAGCTTACAGTTTCTTGGCTAATGGTAGCTTAAGTGCCATTCTTTCTGGAGTGATACACGTCTTCAAAGAAGCTGCTTCAAGGCAGCAAAATTGGAAATTCTGTCAATAAAGCAAGCAAATTGAGGGAATCTATTTTTTCCCTAGAAGGAAGGAGAAGTAGCCTTCCCAGTGCCCTCAAACCACATTATGTGCTGCGTAGCTCTGTAGGCTATCAAATAACAAACAAGAAAAACTAAAAATTTTCAGCCAAAGGCTACTTGGCAACACTTAGATTATAAACTAGCTTTTCCAATGTAAGTCAAACCTCTTAATTTTATAGTGAAGAAACTGAGGCGCAGAGAAGGAAAGTGATTTGCCAAGTATTACCCTGAGGAAGGTCTAGACTCTAGGCCTCTGTTGTTCTAGCTGGATGAGAGTTATTTGTATTTGGATGCTCTGATTCTCTACCACTGTCTTTGCTAAAAGTTGATATGAGAACTTTAGTATTTTTCACAAATAGGAGAGGTACAAGAGAGGTTTTTTTTTTCATGTATGTGCAGATGTTCTTATTGGAATCTAGACCAAAGTGTCACAAGAATGAATGCATACTAATAATCGGGTTGGAGGAGAGCAAGGAACTGAGGTGAATGGGTTGTGCCTGGCAGCTGGATTAATGAAGCACCCACAAAAAAGAGAATGGAGGTGTGAGAAGCCTGAACTGAAAGTCACAGTTAGACTTCCTTTTTCAGAGTTTTCTAAGTAAGAGCTTTTGGCTTTGGCTTAAGAAGTGAGCTTTGGAGGAAGTCTCCCCTTTGAATTGGGCCAGGGCATCCTGGACAAAGCTACATAATGCGTATGGGTACCCAAGAGGTCCATCTCCCAGTTACTGCCATCTCAAGCAGGCCAATAACCCAGAATTCTCATTTTATGGATTTCCGAAGTCTTCTCATCATATTGTGGGTTCTGAGCAAACTAAGCCTTCAGATACAATTTCAGTTTCTTGATGCAGTAGAGCAGCAGCTGGGCTCTTTTTCCATCACTTTGGAGGAGTGGAGTAGCTTGGGAACCCTGACTCCTCCTCTGCCCTTCTGGTTCAGGGAGAATGTGGTAGAGGTGGGAAGACAGCATAAGGTCAGTCTCGGTTGTGATTTTTTTTTTTTTTTTTTTTTTTGAACAGTGAAGTTTCTGGTGATGGATGAAAGCATTATAAGCCTTTTAAACTTTTGGTGCTGATACTGCCCAAGAAATATCTGAGGCATTTGCCCAAATCTGCCACTTTCCCTTCTTATGCCTCTCTTGCTCACTGTTCATCTCACAGCCTCTGGTAACAGATGTAAGATTGCAGATAACCTCTGAATGCCCAGCCTTTTGTGTTAAACACATAGAAGCACTTCCCTTTGACCCCCCACAGCCCTACTTTACTAGTGGATAGGGTGTATTAGGACATTGTACTCACTGGGGCCATTTCAAATCAGCTAACCAACCCTGAGGCTGAACTTCAAATCTCCATCTTTTCCTGGAAGCAGAAAGAGGCTCACTGGTTGCCAGGGAGAGGAAGAAGCAGGATGGCCTTTCTCTGGCAATCGTGATCATATTCACGGACACATTGTCCTGGGATCTCTGATGTAGGAATCCTTCAGGAGTGACTCAGAGTCTTCCTTGGCTGGATAAAGTAGCACACCACCTCTGGCAACTCAGCTGGTAAACAAAATGAAGTAAGGCTGCCTAAGGAAGCAAAAAGTGGGAACAGTGTCATAGCAAAATCTGTCTTGCTGAACCGAGATTCTTATTTGCAGTATCACACTGGGCATGGAATGCTGCGAGTGCTGCCACCAGGAAAGAGCAGATGGGGGAGTGACATAACTCTCAGCAACCAGGACTAGATATAGATACATAGAGAAGAGGCTAGAGGTGGTTTTTTGAAGTCAGCATGAAACAATTTATTCAGAAGCACACCCGAACTTCCTGAGATTTTGGAACAGATGAAGCAGAAAAGGTGCTGAGCAGTTGCCCTAAACTGTCAATAACAGTGAATCTAACATTCATGAGTTTAAGATCAGAATACAGCCTATAGACTTGAGGCTGAGTGTGAACCAGGACTAATATTCAGTTGAGAGAATTGCCTGTTCTACGCTCTTCCTTAAGCTACCAAGACCTGAAATTGGTTGTGTGTATCCATAGAACTAGGCACTTTGTTTAAAGTATGTGTTTCAATCTTTCTATCATTATTTATAGTGACTTGATTAACTGGATTGATTTGGTGCCATCTGAGCAGGAAGTAAGCATGAGATAGTTGATTCACACCACAGCCCATCTATTAGCTTGATTTCTATTTTAAAACTTCTGAGAAAGTTTAAAATCAATGACATTAGAGTAGACCCAGTAACCTATTAGACAATTTTTTAGAAGAGTTCTTGAGTAGCTTTTCTTAAATGAGTGAGAAGGGAATGCTTTTCTGACTTGAATTCAAAATGTTTGGCGTCTTTAAATGAATAACAGCAATTATCTTGGCCAAACCTCTGTGTGATGTTCTCTGTTTAAGAAAGAGGATTTATCACTAAGATTTGGGAGAAAAAAAGGGAATATGCAGGGAATGGATTCTAGGAAGTGTCCAGCAACCTTTTTAGCTCCAAGGGCTCCAAGATGAACTAAGACAGATATCTAGGTATAAAGCCTCAGGCATGTTGCAGGCATAATCAGAGACATGTAAAACAAGGAGATGAGAAAAACAAAATAGGGAAACAAAGAGAGATCCCAGAGAAGAGGCAGAGAGAAGGCGGTACAAATGGGTCAAGGGCCACCCAAAGTGCTAATAAGTTAGATTTTCCTTTCCTTGTTTTGGACTTTTGGAAGCATTTGAGGCTTACAAATGGGTTGGGACATTGATGTTCTTTAAATATTGATAGCGTCAATCTGGAGACTGACTCTTTAAAACATCTCTGGCACCTGTCACTTTCCATTACCACCATCCCCCTACTTGGTTTGTTCATTCATGCAACAAATATGTGTGCTGCATATCAATAAACAGAACGGACAAAAA